>NW_003805485.1:713390-1080989 GCF_000255335.2 Galendromus occidentalis | reverse complement strand
CCCCCATAATAGAGCTGGAAGGCAAAAGGTCGTCTCTTTGATCCGTGCATAACTCCACGGAAACTGGTCCGATCTGAGAAATAAAAAGCAATTCCGCGCTACGGAAGACGGGCTTTCCGATGCGCATGCTATTTCCAGTGTATAGGATGACGATTTTGGGGGACTCGCATGAAATCACGTCGAAAGTGCCGACGAGGGAGACGCCTGGTGTGATTTCATGCGAGTCCCCTAAAATCGTCATCCTATACACTGGAAATAGCATGCGCATCGGAAAGCCCGTCTTCCGTAGCGCGGAATTGCTTTTTTATTTTCTCAGATCGGACCAGTTTCCGTGGAGTTATGCACGGATCAAAGAGACGACCTTTTGCCTTCCAGCTCTATTAGGTGGGGGGGGGGGGTGGCTCTATTATTTTGACCGTTACTTCCACTTAGCAGACGAACTTTTTCTCAGCTCCAAGTGAACCGATTTTTGAAAGTGAATAGACGAATCGACAGCTCTTTTCCCGCGCTACAAGATGCCGACCACACCGAGCCGATGCGATACCCTCGTCCCGACTTATGAGGGCTTTAAAATGAGATAGAAAATTTCGAAAATAAGCGATATTGAGATGGCTGTAAGTCCCCCAAAAAGCATTCAAATGTCAGAAGTGACGTGTTCATTGGAAAGCTCATCCAATTCTCTTCAATTTAAAAAAAAAACGTCCGATTCGGCGGAGTTTTTGAAAAGTTACGGACCTCCGAAAAAAGAAGACGAAGTTTTTAGGTGGCTCTATTATTTTGACCGCCACTGTATATCGGAAAGGTCCTTGGAAGACGATTCCCCCGAATTTACGATGGCAAAGTTATCGCTAACCAGGGGGAATGACGATCGACACGGAAATGGTCGGGAGCGCCCAGTACTCGACTGCAAGTCTGTACTGCTCACTCAGTCAAAATGCCCCAACGGGACCTCATGGGTTCGGAAATAGTAACTTCAGTCAGAATCACGATCGGTCCTTCCTTGGTCCAACTCTCCGAATGAGTCGGTGCGTACCTTCCTGTATGTGCTTTACCGGGAACTCAGGGGTCTTCTCGCGCTTCTGCAAAGTAGGATTTCTTCGGAGAACCGGTCACCGAATTCTCAGAGACCAGGCGGACCGTCTGTGGGCCGAACTTTGAAGAGCAGAACGACGTCACGCGATTCGCTCCCGGCGTTTTTCAGCGGGGTTTGAGCAAATTACCCGAATAAATCGGATACGAGGTGCGAGACTCTCTTCAACTTTCGGAAGCTTCCCGTATCACGTCAATATGACATTTCACCTTCGGAAGACGTTTCTCTGAGTCGATGGAGAGGAAAACGTTCACGTCATAAATCCTCGATTCTTGGAATCATCCTCGGAAAGGAAACTGTTGGAGATGTCACCATTGCTCCCGAGTCGTTTTTGTCCCTGATAGCGGATCGTTTCATTAGTTTCCGCTCTTTTCCCCGTACCATCCCTCCGCCCCATTTTCTCCTTTGCGCTCGCTCGCGCCGTCTCGAATTGACTTCGCGAATTGAGCTCGCTCCCAGAGCATCTCCATCATCATTATACGTCGAATCGACGAAAGTTCGCTGAGACATTTTCCGACGTGCGACAGAAATCACTCGGAACTCGTCGCCGAATGGAGTTTGCAAAAACGGACAGAATTAGAAAAAGCGGACTCGACGAATTCGAGGCTCTCGTTAGCCGATCTGAAAGAGAGTCGGAGGAATCCGATTGTGGCGAAACGAATAAAACGGGAGCACATTTCTGTGCTCCTACAAACTAAGCTCTCGGATGGGGGAATCGATTGTCTCCGGCTGAGGGCTCGGTAATCTCGGGAATCAGGGAAGCATCTCCAACGAACGTGCTTCATCCAACAGTTTCTAAGGGACAACGGCGAGGCTATGCACTGAATCTCTCTCCTGACCAGAAACCTTCTGCTCTCCCTCGAGGTCGGGAATGCTTTTGCCGAACTCGAGTCTAAGCCGAGAGACAAATGCGTATAGAGCGGGGGAGACCTATAGCTCCGCCGGGACTCGTCCCCAGCAGACGTACTGATAACGACCGCAATTCGGCCTGCTTTCCAATACAAACATACCGGTCGTTGTCAGTGACGCGGTCACCGTCCGGCGGACAGTGCGGACGGCGTCCGCACTGACTGAGGTGGTCGTTGTCGGTGTTGCAAAAGGTTACACCTACGAGTTCAACCCATTCGGTCAGCTGATCCCCCCCCTTGTGATACAGACAGCTTCAAGCGCCGTTCTCTGAGAGAAGATGATGATGCGACTTGCTTGCATCGGCCGAGCGAATTGGAGAGCGACATACTCGCGGGAAGGGCGTCTTTCTCAAGAATTTGCACATCCACCTCCTTTAGCTGTCCGAAAAGGGGTGAATTTCGATCGTGAGGGGACTCGACAAACCATCGCGGTTCCAAAGTCCGAGTCCTTCCCCACTGCGGGTACATCGGATCGGGCTCGCCGTCACCGGAACCATTGTTCCCATGGAGAATTTCTTTGTCTCATCGAAACAGAATTTCACCAGGCGAAACCCTGGCCTTCGGATGGGGACTTATTGGATTTTCTTGGAGCTTGGGACCATTTATGTATTCGGAAAAGTAGGTCTCTAAGAGTTCCCTTGACTGTCTGACTCCGTACGGGAAAGCAATCGATATTTTGCTTCCTGGGGATCGATGAATCGAAAAAGGAAACATCGTTTTGAGTCTCAACTCCGAGGTGCATTAGGCGACTCTCGTCGGGAGCTTTGAGTTGGATTCGATTCAGTCGAAGACGACGGCTCCGCGCTCTCCTCAGTCCGAGCTTAGTATTGTGGTGTTCATCTGAGAAGTACCCAGGGCTCTCTTTTCGTGGAGTTCAGGTCCTACTCCTCGTCGAAGGTGTACCGAAATCCGCTGCTATTTGGTCCTCGAAGCTTCTATGAATAGATTGATCTTGGGCGAGGGAACATACTTGTATCGAGCACCTCCCCGAAGCGAAGTTTACTGAAAGTGAATTCTCCGCTCCTCCGACCGAGACCCGAGATGCCTCTACTGAACATACCAGCTCCCCGGATGAGATCTCCTGACGAGCAACCGAACCGGCGACTTACTCTTTCAGGGAGTCTGGTTGACTAGGGATGCCATTGTCGGGTCCTATCTTGTTAATGCAAAAAATCATCGACTGCACAAAAGCAACGCCAGCGTTTTTGCTCGGAGAGGCCCCGAGTTCCGGCGAAAATACACCACCGAGCGCTGATTTCTTCCAGATGTACGGAGGAGCGGTCGGAGCGCAAAAAAACATTGAAGAAAACGGAACAACCGGGCCGAAGGCTCCGACTAACATTAATCAAAACGATTCCCGAAGGAGCAATGACAATAATGATTTAATGCATCCGATACGGAATATCTCGGACATTCGGCTGTTCTCGCCACATCTGGCTCCGAATCATGGTAGAAGGTCGGAATACAGAAGGCGATACATAATTTAAGCTTTGGCGCCGCCCTCATTGCCGGCATAACGCATCGTCGACACGCGCCCCTTGTAAACTCCACATCTCGGATGTAGCAGCCGATCAGGAGATATTAATATCCGCAGAACAATATTCCCGCTTATACCTATCGTGTACACACTTGTTCCAATCGTTCCTTCTCAATTCGACGAGAGCGAAGGGTAATCGAGCGCGGGAATCTTCGACGATGTTCTCGGCAGCGGAGAGCTTTGTGAATTATTCATCAGGTATACCGTCACTTTTGCGTCGAGGACATCGTAATCGAAGAAGGAATTCGGATTCTTTTCACCTCTTCCGCGAGTCGTCGGCACTGAATGTTTGAGAGAAGACATCGGGGATTACTCACCTTTGGTCGCCTGAAGCTCAGGGAATTCTGAAAGGCATTTGATTGCAATGTGTCTGCTCGGTCCAGCCGCAATGAGTCGCGCGGAATGCTGTAAGGAAGGCAAGCGAACATTATGAAACGTCAAGAAGGATCATCGATCCCCTGACACATTGCCTACGGTCGGACTACGAGATACGATTTCCCGACGAGCCGTGTACGTTTTTCTCCGGTGTAATTTGGTTATTGCCTCGGAGCGACCAAGTCGAACCCATATCTCCTCGTCGCCTCGCCGCGCGTTGTTTTCGCTGAATCAGCTATCTTCCGGGATCCTCCCACGAACTGCCTACCTCAACTTCAAACATTTCTCTCCAGGGGCAACGAGGGTCCCTCGGGATCACAAATAATTCTCAGGAAAGTACGCTTTCCCAGATTACGAAAAAAAGATTACTCAAGCCAGGAATAATAATATACGCGGTGGAAGCTCGCCTCGCTCTCGATCATACTTTACTCGGTAACCTCCGGGAAAATTCCATATTATGTGTCCAGCTTTCCACGCAAGTCAAAACCATACTCCCTTTTTCTTCGTATCCACCCCCAGATTAAGACTTTAAACCGCTACGAACACGATTATCAACTCTTCAAGAGCTCTCAAGAGCTTTTCTCGACGCTCGAGGCGCTGCTCCGGCTCAGGAACCCGGAGTTTCGGGCGAGAAATCCCAGGATTCTTGCGGAACAGCGAGTGTTCATCCCAAGGGGAGGGTCATCCATCCGTCTGACTGAGCTGGCTCAGAGACGAGCTCCTTTCTCGTGAATCCTCTCGGCTTTCCTGCGGCTCATGCCAGCCGACCAAGATTCAAGCGAGTGACGAGAGTGAACTCTGTCGAGACACTATTGCAACAACCGTGGTTGACTGACACTCATTGAAGCAATCATTCACCCCGTCCCTGACGACATCGGATCGCATCACTCCGCTCCAGTGAGCTCCTGGGAGCGTAGGAATTTCGATCCGGCCAAGTAACTCCGATGTGTACAAGACGACCCTTGGGTCCCGGGTCAAAACCTCAGAGCGCCCGATGTGAGGAATAAGATTTAGATGACACATCGATCCGAATGTGGCTTTGTCATGATGGCCAAGTGTTCATTCCGAGTCGCTTTCGATTTTGAGGGGGCCTCTAGCTTGTATCTGGAATCTTCAATAAAACCTGATCATCTCCTGCGTTCAGCGAGAATTGATTGAATAAACAGAAAGATTGCGTAGAGTTCGCAACCCTGTCGCAGAACTGATAGGCGATGCATCCGATTCAATTCAGCTGTCATGCCAAATCACTCCGCTGCGAGCCTGGGTCGTCGAGAGTCAATGTATGAATCAAGTCATCGTCCATTGGGAGGCAAACTCCAGTGCTTCTGCTGAATCGCCAACATTTATGTCGATTCGACATCGGAAACATCCGTCATCCCGGCTCTCTTCTACTTGCTAATGACGTCTTTGAGCGGCAGATGGCGAATTCCGTATAGGCGGAGAAATAGCCCTCGAGAGATGCTATAGAACTCCGGAGAGGAATTGAATCCCGAATCCAGAGGAGAATCAGGTCCTTGCCGCAGAGACGAATGCACGCAATCAAGTAGAGCGCCAAACGAGATCTTTTTCCCTCGAATCCCCAGACGATACCGCGCGCCGCCGGATTGCAATGGTCCACACAAGCGACGAATCCATCGCAGATCAATCTCTGATAGATGGTGGCGGTGATGACGTCGAGGGTCTCGCAGTGACTGTTCCGAAATCAATTTGTTCCTCCTTTTCCTCAGCTTCGCCGCTGTAAAGCTCGGAGAAGCGACGGAAAAACGAGCGCTGAACGACAGCAGCAGTTCCCCACAATAGAAATCCTGCTGTGGAAACAACGGATGTGTGCTTTTAATTGGACCCTTTCGCTTGGTCTGGCGAACGAGCTGATGCGCTATCGATCGCCGTCCGAGTGAAAATCTCCAGCTGTTCGCCCTCCCGAATCGCGATCCGCTCCTCACTTGTCTGTGGTGCCGCGGTGACTGAGTCTTTGACCTTGGATTTTCTGCTGCGCTCGCTTTGTTCTTCGTCCAAGTAGGGCAGAGTTCCTGATCATCGTAAAACGATTCATTGAATGAATTGACCACCGTTGACCTCACTCTCGGATCCAGCACCTGTGGTTCAAGTCGATATCGGACGCAGGAGAACAAAACAGCGACGCACCGGAAATTGGGACGCCCCGGGAAGATGCCGCTCGCAGCAGAAAAAATCGATACCGATCTATCTGGTAGCCCTGGCTTGTGGTAAGCGCCGGCCTACACAGAGGAGTGCGTCCCTTCCCGCCGCGAGTGAGTTTCAAGAATCTTTAGAGTTCCTCATGGGAATCTCATGCAGTTCGAGTAAGTCTGACATCAGAGCTATCTGGGGGATATACACCAGGAAAAAAATTACCGATGTCTCGCCAGACTGATTCATGAGGTTCGGAATCTGGTGTTGCGATCTGCGCGTTCCCTCCGCCGGCCGGCGCCGGCTCGCCCGCCGGAACCGCCTTTCGTCCGGAGACAGAGCGTCTTCCATCAGTTCCCCGGAGGACTCAACAGGCTTTTCTTCGAGGGTTCTGGGGAATAAGAATACGCGATCGGGGCTCCGGGCCTTTCTCTCGATCGAAAAGAGCAACCAACACGTGTTGTTCCGTGCGAGGCTCAGCGTAATCTGTGTATTCCACCTTCTTCCTGAGCGGCTATCCGGCTCGAAAATATTATTATATTCATGAATGCGATACTCCTCGGATAGGAGTCCTACCTTCTGGTAGGACAACTATCCGAATTTTTCTCACTCTGCGCGATCCATTCTCCTCGGAAACTTCCTTCACATTCCATTGTCCCAAATCTCTTGAACGCTTAGTTCCGATTCAGAGCCGCGCAACAATGCTTATGTAGCGACCACCTCATTCGGACCGATGATTCCACCGGAATATCATTATAACACTCAGAATACCCGATGCCCCGATCGAACCTTCGGCGGATATGTTGCGAAACCCGGCTCGCAGAATATTTTTGTGGCAGCGATCAAGAGCTGCAGCGAAGAATGAGACGGGAGACCGAGGGGATTGCGAAATGTTAGAAATGAAAGGAATCAAAGTCGAAGCTCGAACTCTAGGTGAGAGCCAAGTCCGCGGAGAATATTGAGCTTCAGTTTCCACGCGCGGATACTCCGGTCTTACATTAGACAGCCGCGCCGTCGTCTGCCCTCGGAATCCATCTCTGACTCTGGGGTTTGACAAGTTCCTTACGCGGAAGTACTTTGTCAAGCAGTCCATCGGACTCCCAGGCTGAACCCCGGGAAGGAAGTCTGTCTTCCTTCCTGTCAGTCTGTCAGGGGAACAGGAGATCGAGAAATTAATATTTGGCCTCGAAAGGGTCGTCATCTGCCTCGTTTTCGGCAATGCTTTCAAGCAAATGAGGGACCGCTGCTGATGCAATTGGGAGGCTCCCCGCCAAGGTCCCAAACGAAAAGGTTCCGGAGTCTTCACGGAGCGACTGGATAGGAAGTTAGAAAGTATTAGAAGCATGGAGGATGCACGCGGGTATTCCCTCTGAGCGAAGGAAGCGAGTCGGCAGACGAGGATTTTCCATTGAGGTTCATCTGCTACCTCGGCTTCGACTGAAATACGGGTAATGAAATGAGGCGGCAGCTCTACTTCAATCGCAACTAGCTCCCCTATATTTCTCCGGGTTCAGGAAGTCCTGTTCTGGATCCGAGGTTTCGGAATCCCGGTTTCGGACCCGAGCCCAGCGGAAGGATGCAGATTGAATCTGGGGATATCGAAGGGATAGTATAAAGCGGATTCAATAAACTCTTCATGGGAGGATACTCGCACCCCTTGAACATTTAGACCTTCGCCTGAAATTCTTCCGCTCATTCAGGGAGCTCAACAGACGAGAAATCCGATTTTATGCTCTCCTCGGCGCCGATAGGAAAACTTCGGGAAAGCGTTCATAGCGAGCCCTGGGATCCCCGTAAAACTTTTCGACCCGCCCCCAGATGTGTGAGGCATCTTCTTATGTCGGGGAGGCTTCCGGGTAATCTCGGGCTCGTTTCGCTGGAGAGGAGCCTGACTTTCTGTGGATACTCCCCCTGGGTGCCTCAACCTAAACTCTACTCAAGATTTTCCATTGTTGATGATACTGTCTATACTTCTTGGGAGCCCACAGGGTCACTCAAGCTCTTGTCACTTCCTTTCGCTGATATATATCCTCAGCCCTGACTTAAGCAAGCTTCAGGCTATGATGTTTCTATCATTCCTTCATTTTCCCTGATCATGGCGTCTAGAATTTTCACTCCCCTCCGCTCGTTATGGAGGAGGTTTATAAAGAAGTGTACAATGCCGAGTATATTCGATTCGACGATGAACGAACACGGAGAAGAGGGAAGAAGAAACCAGTGTAGGAACCGAGGATCTCAGTTGCGACGGATCAGGAGAAAAGTTTTTGTGTTCGCAAACATTTTCCGACCGGAGCTGTAGCGGCATTCCCCCCTCTGGGCTCATGACTTCATTTGTCCGGAAACGGCGTGCCCCAAGCGGAATCGAATCGCGACCGAAGCCAGCCTTCGTTGACAAAAAAATGTCACCGTGAGGGTCCGGATGTGCCGTTAATTGAGCGATCACATCCTGGATTCCGATCTCGGGGGCTGATTGTTTGATTTACTCCAGGGAACGGAATCCGAGCCATGATCTCTAACGTATCCTAGCCGTGTTGGCCGTCGGACGTTCCGTCAGGAGCAATATCGGCGAAGCGGCCCATTCGAAAGAAAAAAGAGGCAGATTCATCAAGATGCGCGTCCCCGATGGAATCTCGGAGATTGCAGTATCGCCGCTCTGCACCGTGGATCGAGTTCCGTCCATTCTGACGAAACAATCGATTGGATCCATGTTTAGTTATGATCGCATCCTGGACAACGGTGGGAACATTCGCCCTAATCGCATTTTCCGGAGAACGATTTACGCATCTGAGCAATCTTTCTGAGAGGAACATTTCTCGATTTCGGAAACATTCAGAGGAGGGAAGCATGAGAATCGATCAGTGGGATGATTCCAATCCTGATATCATTCCACACAAATTCGCTCTACACATTGTATCCCGATCTTCCCTGTGCCAGAAGATGTCGCTCGAAGGAGAGATGATTATCGAAGTCAGGATATCGGTCACACATTGTGATATCAACGATATTTATGCAGTCGTTCTGCGAGAGTCCTAGGTCTGAAGAGGCCTGACGGATGTCGTCGACGTCCTTGATTTATGCTTCCTGTTCTCTGAATTCGATGGGAGCAGGAGCGGTCCGTTCCACGGCGCAAGACAAGAACATTTCCAACAGCTGGGGGATGGCATTAAAGTCAGGCCGTTCGCGTTACCGCGAATCGTTGAGTTCGGAACGATATTCGGCCGACGAGGGTACGTAAGCATCCGGATCAACGGAGCCCGTTCGAACGAGGCGCCTATGGGCCTCTGTCTTTCCGAATCATTGCGTTATTCCATACCCTCATGCCGCACCCGAAGGCCCTCACGCGTTCGGTACTGTGATGAAATCATGCACGGCAGCCGGACGAGCTGGAACGTCGAGCTCTCCGCTGAGGAATGAGCCACCAAACCCGGGAGAAGCTGTGTAAAAGAAAACTTCGTCGCTGGATACGAGGCGAGTCGACCAGCTGGGCTTTCCGCGCGATGTTGAAGAAAGGGCGACGCTATCCATTTCATGTTTTCCCACCACTTGAGACGGAGATTAACTTCCGAAGGACATTTTTCGATTTTTTTACCCGTATCACGACGGAGCGAGGAGGACAATATCGATGAGAGAGCGGTCGGTGAATCGACTGAGCGGACCCGCCGTTCACACGATTCTTGCCGCTTCTAATAACGCTGAACAGCGCAGCCATGATAATATTTCGACGATAATAACTACACCGTCTGGACAGTAATAACACGGATGAATGAATGGGACGTCAGAGGACTCGAGAGCAACGGGGACGCAAATGTGCGACGCTTGCCGACCATGAGCAAGCAGCCACGGCTCAACCCTAGTTGATTGACTCCTTATCCCGCGGAGGGAAGTCGGCGAGCGTCTGTCACCATCGAGGACTAGGGATTAACTTCGCCACTTATGAGTGACGAGCGGAAATTAAGGATCAAGGGACATTTTTGGCAACATTTCATTCACTTACGCTGAGCGCGTGATTTCTCGTGGATATTTAGGAGAAAGTTTGCACGAGAGAGGAGACGAGAGCCCAACTCCCGGTCTCGACACCCGCTCTAGGTCCTCCAATGTCGGGAAAGAGCCGGAATGGCTCCCCGTGTATTTTCTTCCCAGTTCCCAACGGGCTGTTTTTTGTGATCGCCGTACGCTCCACATCGCGGCAGGAATCGATCGCATGCTCGCACGAACACATCACGCTCCCCGAGCAGCTGGCGGAAAGTCGTCGAGCTCGGTCGCTGACTTGTTGCAAGGTCCGTCCTCGTCTGGAGATTCGGAACTGATTAGCTCATTGACAGAGATTGATCTCCTTCCGGATCGTCTTTTCGGAAGAGACTCGAGAGCGGTGGCAGAATTGATCGATGGAGGCTATCGCGGCCTTCTGTCCCGTCCGAGTCATTATGTCAGTCAGCGGAATGGAGAGCCTGAGTCGAACTTCGAATTTTCGTCGCCATTCCATGATCAACCTCTTCGAGGCCTATCAAGGGGATCTAATCCGAGTATCGATAATCGATAAACCTCGATCAGCTATTGAGGATCGAAAGCGATCGGCGGATAGACAGAGACATACGACTGGCAGAGCTTGGTCCTGTTGGGGAGCTCCCCGCCCGGAGGAGCCTGAGAACAAGAAAGCCGTGTCCTAAGCAGAAATTTCAAGGGCCTTTTCCTCGTTCGGCACCGTGGAAGCGCTCACTGCAATACTACGGCAGCTACACTGGAGAGGGACTCGAAAAATGAGAATGAGAGTTCCGTTGAGCGCATCGTTGTCACGAATATCGTCGGGATTCCTCACCCGGGAGTCTTCATGTTTCCCCGACATCTTGAGCACCGCTCGAATTTCGAGTCCGTCGTACAGGCTCTCAATAGAAACTCCCATTGAATTCAGATTGGACTGAGCGGAAAAAAGCGAAAAACCCGCTGGAGCAGCGAAAACCGGAAGGGAAGTCCGTGCTACGCGCCTGTCCTTCTCTCTGCATTTCCTAGGCATTTGGAGAACTAACCGCGAGTCGACTCTCTCTTGATCCTTCTTTTCATGCCCGGTGATATATCCCGGCCGCTCAAAACGCTCGGACCCCCTTCCCTTTTCCCTCTTCCCCTTGGTGTCTCAGATGCTCCTCGTTCTGCAAATTTCTCCGCTTCGAAGTGCGCCCAGATCCGAGTTGTTCACGCTGCGCTGTGCTAAGCTTAAGCCACAGGAAGCGTCGGATTTTCTGAGTACATTGTCGTGTGAACGAGTTGCGCGCCGCCGTACTAAGCAAGTAAATGAGCGCTCCTCTGCTGTACCTAGGATCCTGCAGCTTTGGCGAAGCGTACTTAGAAGCGTGCATGCCAGTGATAATCCCGAGAACAGCTTTTGGTCCCTCAGATGGCTGAGTCAGACAGCGAGTCCCGATCGACTGCAACTTCGGTGATGTTTCCTTGAAAATAGTCGACAATTCAGTGTTACTCAGCCAGGAGTGTCGATGACCGACACGGGCGAAAAACGTTATCTAATGCGACCTAGAGGTCTGTATCGGCGGAGGATTTTGCGCCAAAACGCGGTACCGATATAACAGGCAGGATCGTGCTGTCGACGCGACACGCTCCTCGAGCGCCATCGTGTGCGCCTTTCATGATCTCGTCAGCTACGATCCACGTCGCTAGCGCGGATGATTTAGCCAGCTGACTGGCAGTTATCATTGATCTCATCAGAGACGGAATGCTGAGGAATGGATTCGTTCAGTGAATTCGCCAGGCTGCATAACCTCAACCTCATTGCTTCAGAGCAGCATGCTGTCTCAACACGGAGGAAGCTCCGACGATAATCTCTTCGCAAGAGTTCCGCTGAGACGCTCAGCTTCCTTCTGCGGTCGTTATCTTCTTCCCTACTCCGCAAAACCTAATCTCGGTGAACTCTCGGAGCAGCGCGCGACACTTTTTTCTCTAATCCCCCTCAGCGACTGTCTTGAAGCGGACAACCACTTGTTCCTCGTGTGGCTCATCCGCCTCAGAGGAAAAAGGCTTTGTGTTTGTTTCCTGTGTCTGTTTGGTGGGCTCTAAGCTTCACTCACTCGAAAGCAATCAGTTCTCGCCGAGCTTATGGATGTGCACACGCTAACATTGCAAATCCCCCCTGCGGTTACAGCTGTTGCTGTTGTTATTGAAATTCGACTGGTTGTTTCAAATGAGAGCGTGACATGAAGAGGAAATGTGGAACTACGACATCGATAACGTTTCCCCGTCGTCAATCGAATCCATACGAGGGAATCTTACGAAGTCAGCGATCTGATCATCGGCGACAGGTGTAAGAACGGAGGATGAAATAGGCGGGCTTCCTTCATCAGTTTGCGATCGCTTAACGAATAGAGCTACTCGGCAAGGCAGGCTTCCGCGAAATTTCCAACACGCAGGTGGATGACATCTTCGCGGATTGCATTCTTCGCACAACCTCCGTTCTCGTTCCGAGACAATATCATCTGCTGAGACTACCAGAGGGGAGGAATCGCCCCCGTAGTCGAGGGTCGGAAGGAAATTTCGCCGGTACAGATAAGGTGAGATTAATACGTCTTCACGGAGCAGATGACGAGGTTGAGACCGAACTCTAGAACAGCTGTGAATCATTCGCGGACCGCGATTTATTCGCGAAGATTCGCGGCATTCCTCTCACAACCTCCGACATACAACGGAAGACGCAGAATCTCGCCGGATATCGCCGCTAGTTTTTAGCCTTCCCTGCGTATGGAAGGTGTACAGTGAACCAGAATCAGGCGTGGAGAAGTCGATAATCTTCATATTGAGCTCCTATTCGACTAGACTGTCCAGTCCGACGACTAGACTGTCCACTTCCGGAAATTCCGCGGCCGATGTCTGCTCCTCCGGAACTGTCAGCACTCGACCGACCGACGAACCCGAAGGTCGTATCTATCGTATATCTTCGAGGATTATTTGCTCGAAGTGCAGGACGTAAGCCGTATTGTCATTCATGGTGGGGAGTTCTTGAATCGCATGCCTCGGTCTCGCTTACGGGAATCAAAAATCCCACGCTCCGTCGTCCCAAAAACCGACGGGGCGTGAAAACAAAACTTTTCGCGTCGCAACCAGGTCTCGCAATTCCAGAGCAACACCGCGACTCCGGAATGCATCTCGTTCCCTCGTCGGATGAGCCCCACGAGAGTCTCTTCGGGTTCGACTGATTGGTAAATCGATGGTGATCTCCTTGGATCGGTCCTCATCCGCGATCGGAGCTCGAAGATTCACTCATCGCGCGCAAGCTCGAGCTCGTTGAGAAAGCGTGGAGGCTCACGCTCGACTGTAAATCAAGTCGAGGTTCCGCGTCTGCTTATTTTGCGAAATCGATCTTCTCGAGATTCCGTGACCCATTGATGACCACGGAAATGCTGGGATGTCGAAGGTCCGGAAGCGATTGAATCGAGAAAGGATCATTATTCGCCGGCGAAACGGGATGATGGGAATGGAACACGGGGAATTTCCGAGAACAATCAACTTCTTTTTTCTCGAGGTCCCATCACCGGCTTGCGGAGGGCCTGAAACCATTGACAGAGGTTGCATGCTTGACAACTTGCGAGCTCAACGGGTCGGGCGCAGAGTCGTGATCGAGTGTGAGCCATTCCCAGACACAAACTTGACGACAGGCATTGAGGCGTATCAAGAGGAAATTTCCGCGCGTTCTCTCAATTTTCCTAAGTTCGGAAGCTAGAATGGGTTCTGGGTTCCTTTGTGGATCTACAAGACTGACAAAGGCCGTGAAACTTCGGTCGCACCGGGTAGCGTACAGTGCTATCGACCGAGGCATGGGGACCTCATTGAACGAGTCAGACGGCAGCTATTCGGACGGAGCATCTCCAAGTTCACGCACAGATGGAGCTCAGGTCCTTGAGCGAAACAAACAACAGGAATTAGCGGAAAGCATATCTATGGGCTAAGACCACCCTCGCTTTCAAAGCGGTACATTCCAATGGAGCCGCCTATCTGAATATACATACAAATGTCTGATCGGTTTCATAGCCCATCTGAGAACGAACTCGAATTAATCCTCTCCTCGTACGAACTCCCATGCTCCCTTCAGGGTGCAGCTGCGAGGAGAGTGAGTATGCAGAGCTACCGCCGTTGTAAACATGACAAATCCCGTTTAATATCGCAGGCTACCGTATACTGATGCTCATAAAACCTCGCGACGTTCCATATTGCATTTCCGCATCGCTTTTGAGCGAGGTTGCACACCACCGGCCTGAAGAGTGACCCGATCGACCCGATGGGAAGTTTCTCTTCCACCCTAATGATAGAAAGAACCCATGTCACCCGAAATCGATGGAGTCGCCCGGCGGTCGGGATTCGGGCTGATCCTCCTCTCGCGATTGTGACTGCTTCAATCATACACAGGCGATCGGGCTCGATCTCGTCCCGCCCAGATTCGAGTTGTGAGGGCATAAGTTAAGTTCTTTTTTCGGAGGGACGCGCAGACTGGGTTTCTCTTCGCGAATGACGTCTGTGTGTACAATGCCCGACGGGCGGCGGAAAAGTCCATTTTGAGGACCCAGTGTTTGCTTGCGCGTCGATGAAGGCTCTGATCAATCGCATCGAGACACAAGAAAGAAGCCATCGGCGACGTGTTTGACCAACCACCGCCACTCGGTCGTTGTTGTGCAGCTCGACAGGCTTTTTTCTCTTCGCAGATGGAATCAAGCGCTCGCAGCCATCGTGGGGAAGACACCGTATCCTTTATCTTGTTGACGGCGACGTAAATCCATCGCCGCAACATTTTGCTCGGCCGACAAACAACTCAAAACGAAAGTACATGTACACAAAGCTCCCGGAGAATGTCTTTTCGGACGACCTCCGTCACAGGGGATCACAGGCCCGGAATAATGTGCTGCATCTCCACAGAAGGAGTGAAAAGTTTTCGCTCCCTCGAGAATTGTACGGGAAAGTTTTCGAAAATTTCAGATGACTTCGCGTTGTCTTCCGAAGCAGTAGTCATGGAGACGACTATGTCGGGAGAGCAGTGGTTGTCGTTATGCTCTTCAGAGCAATCCCGAGGGTGAGACACCTGGAATGCTCGAGATAGCATCGCATAGCTGTGGAACGATTTCCAGGAACAGGATAGCCGGGGACCTCCGTTGGCCGCTTTCTAGCCAAGGTCAACTGGAATCTCATTCATCTACAGATCCTGAGAACTCTCCGGCATTTGCGCTTCTTCCCGGTGAGCAACAGAGCGTTCCCCGTAAAATTTCTCTCGAAATATCTCCAAGGTGCTTGGCTTCCGACGATAAAGCTGCGCCATTCGAATCTCCCTACCCGAGCTCTCGGGAGGGGGCTCTTTTCCATTCCGGGGTCCTTCGTACAGCCCACATCAAGCACAGAGTCGGTGAACGCATAATGCACGACTTCAGAGGAGTGAGCGCCTCCCTCCAGAAAACTGCGGCCAGCTGGAGATCACTCCAAAGAAAGTTCAGAGGTAATCTCTGACGCGAAACGAAGGCCTGTGATCATGTCTACCTTGGAAAGGGCTCGCGCGTTACTCCACGTATACGGTCATGTCGTCACGGAATTCCGGAAAGAGACAAGTTCTCTTCTGTAGACGTAATCTTCAGAGCGATGCCTGTCCTCCCCGCACGGGAAATCCGAGACGCCGAAAGCGGCTGCATCGGAAGTGGCTGCTTGAAGTGAACGGCCCCCATGCTTGACGTCCCGACCGCGAGGCATCGCTCCGCGTATTGGGACGTGAATGCATTTAGCAGATTGCTACTACTCTCGGCGTCCGCTGCTTCTGGGAACGCGGTGAAAAAAAATTACCAAACCAGTTCCGTGCGAGGACGCGTTGGCAGAATTCAGAACAGCGTCGATTCAGCGTCGGAAAGGACAAGGGCATCAGGAGACGACGAACGAGCGACGAAAGGTGAGTCTCGCCCTTCCTGGGATGGCGCTGAGCCGCTTCCGAGGTCCTGGTCCCTCTTTCCGGAGAACAGAACTCGTTGCGTTCAGACCGCTAGGGAAAAAGACCGCTAACAGGGCTGACTACCGAGGGGGATTCCCAATCAATTACCTACACGTTCGTCCATCCGGGTTCAAGGACATCGTTGGATTGGTGGGGGTAGTCGATTCGTGTAGGCATCGTTCAACCAGAACCCGTCCTTCTCACAGCCTGCCGATCCGGGAATCAAGGATTGCCAAGCGGTGGTGTGCCGAGTCCGAGTATCGGGGGAATCTGGAGTTCCTCTAATTCGAGAGATCGGGCTGGAATCCGATATTAAAGCTTTTCTTCAGGAATCACAGCCCCGAGCGCCTCGAGACTTTGTAGTCTCGCAATCAGACATCGCGGAGTCGCGCGGATCGTAATTCGACTCGCTTTATTCAGCGAGGGACGTGGTTGTGTTATTCCGGATTCTTCCCTGACGTGTTGCTCTGGAACAAGTGAATCCTGGGGCGCACCCCTGGAATTCGCCGATTTTCATATCGTCTTCATGAATATTTATCCAGTCTTCTACAAGGGAAGAAAAATGATAATATGTCGTCTCTGCCATCCGCGCCATCTCATTGACTCACGATGTTTCTCCGAGCACAAAAATCTTTGTCGAGCTTAATGAGCTGTTCCCGACAGCAGCATGAGAGTGAGGAAGCAGGAAGTTTCCATCCTCATCTCACTCGGTTATTATCATTTCTAGTTATCATTCTTCAGTACGCACTCGTCGACGACAGAATATTTTCAATGAAAACCGACCGCTTCCCACGCGATGGGCCGGAACGCATGCGACTGAGGGGCTGAATCCTGGAGTCATTGAGCACCGATGACGCTTGATCCCCATGGGGCTGAACTCCCTGCCCGAGCATCCAATGCGGGAGAATCACTTAGAAATTCCGATTCACCTTAACATTCTTCCTGGAGGAGACTCGAATTGAGCGTCCGATATCGGAAGCGTACGACCGATTGACAAAGCCATGGGCTTGGATTCATGGCGGTCGTCCGGCGCGAAATACGCCGGTAAGGGAGATCGGACGCGCATCGGGGGTGGGCTGCGTTTTTTCGGGGGTCGGCGCGTGCTTATCACGAATTTGACCCTTCGCGGGAGTCTTTCTGCTGGAGATCCGCACTCCGATGTATCAGAATATCTCAATGTCTCGGCAGGGTTTCCCTCGGCAGATGAGATATCGCGAGCTATTTCGATGCGTTCCATACGTATCTTCTGTACCTTTCTGACCATACCTGGAGCAGGGGCTCTCCACATGGCCCCTTTTAGGAAGTTGAAGCGTTGGTCTCAGGGCAAGCTCTAGCCGCCCCCACCGAGAATGCCCCGGTCAACACAGAGATATTTGTTCCACCAGAAGGTGCAATAAGTTCGCTATCTACGACCAGCGTCTTCTTTGATGATGCCCTCGACGCCAATGGTACGGCCTTGAGAGGAAAATTCTCATAAAGTTCCCTGCGGAAGATAGGAGCGTGGATCTCCAAGCAGAAGAAGGCAACCAGTTATGTTCACTGTCTGCCTTCTGGTGCCGAAGGGCGAGAAAAGCAGATGACCCAACTAGTCGACCTCATTTTTTCCCCGTCATATCCTTCCCTCCCACGCTTATCCACTATTTTCGTTCTCCGAGCAGAGCGGAGGCGTTGCACATCTGTCCGAACAAAAAAACAGGCGCAGAAAGAAGCGAGAGCGCTCTCATAACATCGAATTGTCGCACTAGAGTCGCACTCAGGAGGTATGGGAAGGTGATTCAGCCAAGTGTCGCATAACTGCCTGCGTCATCGGAACATGTGGAAAATTCAACGAATACGCCGTCACGCTACGTCAATTCTCCCTGCCCATGACTGATTTCTGAGGAACTCCCCCTCGTTTTCCTCCGCTAGGGATTGTTTCTGCATTTTCGGTTGGACAAGAGGTCGGTTGAACCTCAAGATGGTCCTTTTCCTCGCGGGAATAAGATTCCTCTTCAAAGTTCCCATAAGGGAAAATTCGTCCTGGGAGCCTCCGCAGGATCATTCTGCGTTCTCGGAGCGAGGAGCATCGATAAGTTCGGGTGTAATCACAATGTTTTCGCAACGATGTGTGTAAACATTTTCAAGAGCGGTAGTCGTTGCTGTTGTTGTTAAGGAAGTTCTGACGGAACACTTTCGGGTCAGAGAAACGACTAGCGCGCTGCTTTTGAACGAGTTCAACCCGAGGCTCCCCCTCCGGCATAATCTCACACATACTTGAGAGCATTGTTCCGCTCCCTGAACGATCTCTCATCAGGCGCTTTGCCAGACGCTTTGCAGAAGTGAATTCTCCCATTTCGGGTCTAGTCGAGGAAATGAAACGGCAGCCGGAATGGGTAAACTAGTGTATCAGGTTCACTCGCAGAAAGCAGACCATCCCGGATTAAAAGGAGTAATGGGTTGGAGAAGGGAGACCCGATTTGACAATGTGTCAGCATCTCGGCATCGTCGGGGAGCTTTCTTGAAAGAAACCGGCGTCCTTGTTTCCGGGAGATTTGGCATCAATGGCGTGTTGAGAGTCTCTTCCTATCGCCGAGTCACTCTTTCCACCGTTGGAATTAGCCACTCGCGGGCTCAGCCGCGATACACAAAGGTGCCCCACGCGGTGAGCATCATGCTATCCGCGAAGAGCGAATGACGTTGATGACTGCGATGAAGCCGTACTCGAGAACACGCTGATCGAGTCGAGGGGCGGAGATCTAGTAGAGAGCTGGAGGGCTCCGTCGCGCTGAGTACATCTCGGATTTCTATTTTGCCACATTTTCTGCTTCTTCGCAGCTTAGAACAACAAGCCTCGGTTTCCGACTACCTCGGCAGTCGCAAGCAGCCGCTTCCGCAAGGATGAACAGCTTAAATTCACGGGATCCCGCGGGAGACGCCCCCCTACGCGAATCGCAGTCCAGTGGGACGACGGGGCACGCGAAATCGAAGGGAAACGCCTGAATTCATGCGCATTCACGGTCATGCTCGCCGGCGACCTCATTCAACGCTTCCGCTCCCCGTCCCAAGGGTTCTAGCGATTGTTCGTCTAGGAATTCCAAGTTCGGCATTCATAGACCTCCACTCAAATTATTCGCGAGCCCAGGGGTGGATTTCATTCGGTCTGGCCTCCACTCGCTACGATCGAGAACGCTCCCCGCTGTCGTAAACTCGCGTAATGACCGAGGTAATCGCATGAGCCTGAGCTCCCGACCGAATTACATCGGATCAGGACCCGTCGCAACGAGACCGCGGAAAGAGTTGCTCGGTAGGGCCGAGACCGTAGGTAGGTATGTGTATCCGAGGTACAAGCCAGAAATGCGAGCGAAAACGTACACGCACAGTTTACGGAAACTCGAGAAAATTCCTTCCGAGTGGCCAATAGACCCGTCTTCTGAGGGTCGTGCCTTCGATCCCTCAGCGTTTCGCTGTATTTCTGGAGTCGAACGACGGAGACCGGGATTAGGGCCCCATTGTGTCCGCCTGAGAGCCGTCGAGACCTGCTCATTGTCCTCGAAGATTGTAAAATGACCTTTTTTCGGGGGGATTTTCTCATGCATAACCCCTCCGTGGGCCGACATTCCGCGCCGCCGCCGTCATCGCTGTCGTTGTTGTCATTAAGTACAGATTCATTTATCAGAGGACATCTCTCTCAGGGCTCGCTCTCGCCCTTTCACTGTTCTCTCCCTGATTCCTCGAACTATGGGAAACCCCGCTCCCGGCCTCTCTGAATATTTTCCTCGTCCGAGCTCCCCTGTCACCGTACCTCGGTCCCCTCATCATCCTAATGTTGATGATGATGGCGGTGGACCGCTGGTCCTGGTTGGGCCTGGAAGTGTTACTCTTCTTTGGAGGGTTCCTTCTCTGTCCCGCGGCCTGATGAATTGCTTTCATGAACGACCCGAGGGCAACACATAAACGCCTGCTCGTCGACTCTGTTCGCTACAACAAACACTTGTTGAGAATCCAGGCCCAGGAGTCCGAACTCGCGTCCCGGCGAAGCCACATGCCGGGTTCACCGACGTGATCGTTCAGGAGCGGTGAAAACGACGCCTGTCATCATGCGATTCGAGTGCGATGAATAGCTTTTCTATTTATACGCCAATCTCGGCAATGGCCACTGTCGCGTTTGGAAACACCCGACGCCGGCGATACACATTCCTCGAGAGTGGCCTAAAATGCAGAACCGATTATGGAACGGATACAAACGACACAGGAAGCAACAACGCAGCCCTCATAACTGAACCGAAAATATCCTCGCACGATATCTCCGTACATATATCTATCCCATGCGTGGACTCCGTGATCAGGCGCGAATACTGCGCGACGTCTGCACTCGGAATGGGGACAGAGGACCGTTTTCACGTTCGGAGCGAGCTGGGCAGGGGGTGTCCTGAGGATGAGCGTCGAACAAGTTCTGCAAGGCGCTCTTGCGAAACGGCCTGCACTGAAAATTCGAGTTAAAGGCTTCTCCGGCTTCGCGTCATCAATGATGCAGGCTCCGTAGGTCGGCATCCGATTCACAAAACAGGTTTCGGTGAATATTTTTCGCGAGTATCGTTCCTCTAACAAGGAGCGGGAGGTGAAGAAATTTTCCCTCCTGAAATACAACGCCGAGCTAGTATTCCTCTCAGCGGTGGCTGACCGGGGAGCGGAGACGCCTCGTGTCTAGACTGTGACTCGTATTCCCTGATCTTGCAGTTAGGCCGACTCGTTGCTAACAGCGTATACGCATATTCGGTCCTGGCAAGCTTGCCATCAAAAATGGATCCGAAAGCCTTCTGGGATGCAGGCGCGTGCAAGGCGGTCTATCGACCGTGCTCCCGGGAATCGCCCTCAGAGAGGCGTATGATTTATGTCGGCACGCTCGATACAATCTCCCCCGCAAGAAATCGTCGGCAGGTTTGTCGATGGAGCGGTTTCGTGCCGTCCATCTACCGACCGTGTCCGCCGAAAGATGATGATCGGAAGTTGGTATGAAACCTCCACGACTCGGTGTTCCTCGATTCCTGTTCATTTCTCTCTTTGATTCGCGCGCCGCTCGACTCGATTCTGCGATCTTCCCAAGTGACGCTTTAGCGAGCCTTCAAAACGGTCTGCGAGAGAATCGAATGTGAAGATGCGACCCACGAGACACAGTTCGATGTCTGGGGCAAGGGGCAGACGGGTTCTGAATATACATATATTCGGCCGGGATACATCCTTGATGTCGCGGCTTCTGAATGCGAGTTATATGACCGAGGGTCGAAGTAGTCCACTGTCTGACCGAACTGTCGGAAGGGGGCTTCAAACGACTCTACGTGTCCGTGTTGGCTCCCGACAGAGATTTCGGTGAGACCCGCCGCCATCGCCGTCCCCGCCGAAAGCTCTACCCTCCCGGGATTATAGCTTCATGAACTCGGTTGTCGCGGTTTCACGCAGGGTGACAAACGGCGGTCAATGCAGATGAATCATTTTCACGAATCCGCACTAATATGCTTGACTCACAAGCGATAATAATTGCGCCCGTCCAATTCGTCAGTGATCCCGAACACAGCGGGCGAATTCTTCGTATTCGAAGAGTACAATATCCTCTCTTGATGTATTATACCTTCCGGGAAAGATCCGTTCAGATGTACGTATCTCATGATGAGCATCCGTATCTCTCGCTCCGCAATCCATGTCAGCCATTCCTGAATTGATAGTTTGTTCTCGGGCGTCTAAAAATTCCATGGACCGGGTTTCTGCAGCTGGGCTGATCCTGATCTAGGTGATGTTACGCTCCGCGCCGGATCACGTTCCTCGAGCTTCCCGACAAGTCGTTTGGAGTGGACAGGGCCTCTCTCCCAGCTCATGGTCTGAAACATCTCTGCTCGGTCAACGCCAAGTTTCTCCGGGAATATTCTCAAGGGGTTCAATTAGCATGGTCTTGCGACTTTGCGGTTACCTGTCACTGACTTAGAAGCATGTCCGAAATCCCTCCGCCTGTATAGCATCCAGGGAGTTCTTAATACCTAATATCCTTTCCCGGTCTCCTTAGTTTCGCGAACAGAAAGTAACACATCAAGGGAGGGATCTCGTTCCTAGCATCCAGGCGTCGAGCGCCGTCACGGAACTCAAATCATAGGAGACAGCATCCGGTGTGCTCACGGCTCGTAGCTGCGACAAGCTCAGCGAAATTCTCGCTCCCACCAGGACGTCGATTTCTCGTCGGTGGTATCGACATCGACGTGCCGGAATCTCCCGCGTGGAAGGAGCGAATGATCCCCCCGCTCCCCCGGAGAACCAATTATTATAGAATGAGATGATTGCTCGAGAAGGGTGGAAAACGATCTTACTTCAATCCGATTTCTGCTTGATAGCAGAAACTCCCCGCAGCAGCGGGACCACGTCTTTC
Source organism: Galendromus occidentalis (assembly GCF_000255335.2). NCBI lineage: Eukaryota > Metazoa > Arthropoda > Arachnida > Mesostigmata > Phytoseiidae > Galendromus > Galendromus occidentalis. The sequence continues at coordinate 1,058,582 of NW_003805485.1, read as the reverse complement.
AGTGAATGAGATTGCGGTATATCCCAGGCTCGTGAGCGGCAGTTTCCACCGTCTCTTGTTTCCTCAGAGAGAATCCGTTCTTTTTTTTTCGTGTAAAATCGATGCGTCCAACCTCTGGAATGGAGCTGTGTTCCGAGAGGTAGACGGACCGACCTTGTGGTGTCACCGATGCGAAATCAAAAGACGGATGGAACGCATGAAAAATGATAGAGTCCCAATCTCAGCTATCACGTTCCGTAAACAAGCCTCGCATCCGCGAGTGGACTCCTGGGGATTGTGAGATGCATCCCGCATGGTAGCCGAGACTCTGCTCCCCAACCGATGGGAATTTCCACCGAAGGCAATCCAGCTGAGGATCGAGGATGCAATGCGGTACATGCGAACACGGTCGGCCCGTTCCCAACCCGCTAGGGATTTACGACGACCCTATGCCTAGCGACAAGCGGCACTGCTCTGATTTTTCTGTCTCCCTCTTGACGCCGTTCCTTTTGAAGTCTCGATTCGTTGCTAGGAACGCTGTGGTATCCGTACGTCCCACCCATTGTTCGTAGACTGCTGATCAATGAAAGTGTCCCTTGGGGGGCACAGCTGCGCAAACTATCACATGACCGTCGCCGTGTTTAATGGCGGGAACTCGATACCTCGCCGGTGTTCTGTGTCCGGCGAGGTGTGGGACTTTCGCGGTGTCGAACGCTGCAGCATGTTTGTTGGCTTGCTCCTGACAAACGGAGATATGAAAGCGCATAGCTGCGTTTGAGCACCGGGAAAGACCAACGATGTCCTATTTATCTCTACGATCCACCCCGTTTCATCTTGGTAGTCCATGACTCCGCGAATGAGCTCAAAGAAGAAAAAATTACGAAGCTCACGTTCTCGGGCCGCTTGGTTTTTCTTTGGAAGAGCAGGCACTTCTTCTTTCAAATTGATCCTTAATGGGGTTTCGAGCATTCTCGGAAGTGACGCCATAACCATGCTTTTATCTTTTTCAAAACTGATCGCGTCGCCGGCCATGCCACGGAATGGCAGCTGGTAGTTCGCAAAACTGAGCAATATGCAAACGGTTCACGGCGTGTCAATATGGTAGCGGACTCCCCTTCCGAACATTATCGAAACTATGGACCGCTGCCGCTATTAGCTATCGAGTTCTCCTCTCCAGTTCGCAGACGACACTTTTAATGGTTTTTACTTCCGATGTTCGGAATCGAGCTCGTTCCCAATCAGGAGCGAGAGCATCAAACTTCATGTAGGGAAAATGGTTTTCGGAGCTAATAGGATTTTTTGAATCATTCTCGAGGACTAACGATGCAGCCGATTTCAGGGCCTCGAAATGCGAGGAAATATCGTTCGCTCCGTATTATTGTTTCCCTGGCTAGTAACGATTGTTCGGCCCCGGACTCGTGGCTCTTATTCCGAGCAACAGAAGTTGGCGATTGGGTTCGAGGACATCAAACGGATAAGATCCCATGCCCATGAATTTCCCGTTTCAGCTCCTCCTAGCACTCCCCGGAGATTTCCTCGGCTGGCGGGCATCTGGTGCGGCATCCACCGACCGAACGAGTTCTTGAATGGTCTTAATTCCATTCTCTCTTCTTCCAGCCCCGAAAACCGTAAATCATCTGTCATGAGGAAACTCCATTCTCGTTTAAGCTGCCGGGGTCTGAAGGAGTCCTCGGTCGGGACCCCAGGCATAAGGAGACCCGGACTGAATCAAATGACACTGTGAGAATGGAGCTAGGTATGAGAACAGGAGGAAACTGACGGAGTCTATTTAAGGACCAAGAACCTTCGCCTGTCCGAAAAATCTGACAAGGCATTCATTCCTCTATTGTGATGCTCCGGAAACTGGAGAATCATGCTGCTATGCACGTCCCCATTCGGAACCGCTGCACGAATGCAAACCTTGTGGATAACGTGGTTTCACTTATATTCTCATTTCTGGACTTTTCGCGCCGCATTTCCATACGCTTGATTCTTCGCTGCTCCCTTCTGACCTTTGTCCATTTTCTCAACGAGTTCCGCTCCCATCCCAGACATCGGTCCTCGAGCCGAGGTCAGCGAATTTACGAATGCCGAGAAAAATTGCGCTCCAAACTCGGCCGCCGTCGCGTCGTCGGCGTCGATGCCGTCGATCTGCATCGAGGAGCACCCCATTTGCATATAGGATAGCTCGTCCGCCGCGAGAAGTAGCAATGGCACTCCAATCCGCTGTCAGTCACTTGACCGCTACGCGAAAGATTCCTCAAGTTGTCTCCGGGCCCGGCCTGGAAAGCTGGCTTTCGACATTTGCGCCTTATGATACTCAACTCGTCGCGTATCCCCTAGCCCAGGGGTGTCAAAGAGGTGGCCCGCGAGCGAAGAGTTTTTTCGTGGCCCGCGGCCGATACTCGGGAATTCCATAGGATAATATCCTTGTAATTTTCGAATCGCGAATAGAACGAGTGGACTCTGAGAAATCGAGAATCGATTGTGACCCATCATGCATATACATACATATGTGTCTCCAGCTTTCCGCTCTCCGCTCAAACAACGTGAATTAAGAATAATGTCGAAAAAATCTTTGGATGTGGCCCGCCGGCTTCTCCCAGTGCTCCTTCGCGGCCCGCCGAAGGTTTGACTTTGACACCCCTGTCCTAGCCTGAATGCGCGGATCTTCTGAACTCCGGACGCGGATGTTCTGAGCTTTGTAGCGAACTACATCGAGATCGTTCATGAATGGAATGAGCTCCGTTTTCGAACCTTTTTCCGTAATCACCATTCGCAAGCCCGCTGACTCCGATGCCTTGACTAGATACGTCAAAGACCGTCGTCGTTATCTAACGACCTAGCGCAGTGCAGAAGCTTGACCGCTGAGTTTTGATCAACCTCGAACATCCGCTCCCCCATGATCCCTAGCTTTACGACTTGAGCTCGGAATGCATGCTAGTCCTCGCATTTTTCAGGGTGAAGTGTATTGAGTTCGCTTCGTGAGCTGAAATTTGAAAGAGCACCTGAATGAGCGACATGTTGCAGTGTTCAGCGTCGCCAGCTCTTTCTAGCATGTTGCTGTGTCTCGGTTGAGGATGTTCCCGAAACTTCAGCCTTCGTAGAGACTCCGTTGGAGCGAGGAGTCTCTCTCCGTTACGTGATGCGCAGTTCATGAATTCCGTGCCGTGCGCGGAGCCCGGGGGCCCGGTAGGTTCAATCAGCAGGCCGGAATCGTGGCATTGAGCATGCGGAGAAGCTGGGACACATGGGACCTCAGTCCCCGTCGAGGGACATGAAAATATAGATGTAGGATCTGTCAAATTCGTCACATCGAAGGAACGGCTCTTCATCAATTGTTTTGGAATTCAGGATTCGATATTTCATTCGAGAATCGCCCAATGCCCTTTCGCGGGGTGCCGCCGTTTCAGAATCGTACCACTGGGAAGAACGCTTGCCCTGTTGCTCGCTCGATGTTTTATTCATTTTTATGGTTCCAGTCTCTCTCTGTACACCTACAAATTCCTATCGGACTTCGATCCCTGAGCGGAGAACGAGAGCGAATGTCTCTGGGAGTGTTTCAATAAGAGCCCCCTTGTCGACAGAGGGGCTGCTGTCGAAGCGGACTCTGTCTTGCTCTCGATCTCCACCGAGCTCATCCGGGAGGGAAGCGAGCCAAGATCGAGCGAATGGTGCCGGGAAGGATATAAGCCCGGTGATGCCGTCTGTGCCGATCTAGATCGCCAGATCATTCTAGTAGACAATAGGAAGCGAGATATAGGAATGTGGAGCCATATCTTAAAACCTTTCGACTTCATTCTCATGGCAGTCATCGATTAGGCCTTTCGATTGACTCGAGATGGAGCTCGGCCATTGGCATGAATTTCAGCGTATGGCGAACCCTCGAAAGGAAGTGGACATCTGTCCAAGTCAGCGAAGCTGATATGAGTGAAGTTTTCCCTAATATTTGCCGCTTTCAAACGCTAAATCGAGGTTTCCTTGAGCCTTCAAGTGCGACCGTCGGAAAACGCTGAACATTAATTGCTGCACAATGTGCCTCCCGAGCGCGACGGGAAGACATTCGTTCGAGTCGCTCGGGGACGGGAGCGCAGGACTGAGCAAGACTTCCACCAAGGTCATTTGGCCCGCTTCGGATATCCCCTGTACGCCAATCGCGCGAATTGGTTGGCTTTCTCGTCGTATCTCGTACTCTGTCAAGGGCATCGTCATATGATATACCATGAGGGGAGACTTTATTGAGTCCGATGAGCGTTTGTCCGCGGGCTGAACGATAGAGGCGGACGTGAGCGAGTCTCCGGCCTCTGAAGCAGACAGCTTGTTTCAAAAGTCCACGGTACCTTCATTCAGACGAGCGTTTTGACCATTTTGACCGGACTCAATTATTGGTGTTCGTCTCCCCTGTCAGCTAAGGATCGTTGTTTGTCCCACACGTTTGACCGTGCCCTGTCATGGCTCAAAGCGATTTTTTCTGACTCCCTCGGACGTCGCGCTCCTGTTGTATTTTTTCGTGGTTTCTCGTCTCTATCTGTTGGGGGAACCGCAAGGTCTCTTCCAGATTCTAGACTCACTTCGAACGCGATCTGTGCCGGTTCTGGCTGTCTCTTGAAGAAATTTTCACTTCTCTCCTCTTGAAGGAATTCGAACATCGTCTCTCGATTTCACGAACGCGGAATCCGCGGACGCACTCGTCAATTCTAGTGCCTAACGAGTCATAAGTAGGTAGCTGATTGCCGTGATCCGAAATTCTTTGTGATCACGTTGAACGAACAAGTTGACAGTGGCCTCACGGCCACTGTGTCCCCTGCGACCTCCGCCTTCTCCTGACGCCATCCTGAGGAAATCCGAAGTCTCGCCTAGCCGAGAGCTGAACCGATGAGTTCCGACGGGCCATACTCGTGGAAATCTTTGCGCGCGACATGGCTCTTCGATTTCGGCATCGGAGCGGAGAAATGGAACCTGCATGAGACGAGGTACTCAAACGTGTTCAATGTCACACGTCTCCACTCGCGAAGAAATACGCCTGGGACGATATACATACGGGTCGAGGCTGAGGGAGTTGTCGACAACAACGGAGCTCTGAGATTGAGAACGAAACCTGAGACCTATTCGACGTTCCTTGGACGGGTGGGAGAACACGGCTGATCCCGGCGTTCCGAGTTCCAATCGATTTCAGGTCCTGCGCTGATTCATCCCATCGACCACTATCGGGTTCCCGCTTCATTATGGTGAGGACGAGAGAAATTCAGGCACTGACTCAGAAGATCTGCCTGAACGACTCCCACTGCCGAAGACCCCTTGTCTGCTGGGCTTTTCCTCGTGGGAGGAGAATCGAGCTTCGCACGGTCCTATTCCCCAGTTTCGCATGAGTACCGTAAGACGAAGGCTAACTCCTCGCTCCTAATCACTGGGATTCTGACGCCCTGTCATCAGGAGAAAATCCTCATACGTATAGAATGATCAATCTCCTCCACGAGGAAACTCGCCTGAGGAACTTCGCGCCTGTAAGGCGGGAAGCGTTCGATTGTTTTGACCGTTTCGATTCGAAGAACTCCCTGATTTGAGCCTCTGTCGAATGGTGAACTATTGAAGCAGCAGGAACCCATATTATCGCTATTCGGGAGTGGATGTGGCCGAGATCACGAGACACTGCGGCGAGGCGACGATACAGAGAAAGGAGAACGCTCACTGAACTCGAGAATCCCCATGAAAAATGAATCGGGAAACGCTCGCAGCGGGTGAACCTTGCCGAAGCAGCTCAAAGGGGTCCGTGACGGAGGTTCCACCTAACCGAGGTGCCGGCAACCTGTCCGAGCTAGAGAAGAAATGTACGCAAGCGATCCGAGTCTATCACGGGTGCCACTATGACGGAGAAAAACGAAGGGTAATACATCCGTCGTAGAGGCCTCCTGTTTGGTCTCTGACGGAGGTTGACGCCCGTATAGGTCTGGAGTCTGCAACGAGCGCGCTGATAGAGACGAAAAGTCTCTTGAGAAGTGCGGTACTTCTTGACAGGTGAACTAGGCCAAGGAATTCTCAGCTGTGAGCCTCGAGCATGTGGCTTGCTCGTTCTGAAGGCGCTTTCCACTCTCGGCTAGCGATGTCCACTATAGGAACGGCGCGCTGCTTCAACTTACAATAGGTCACAAGAAGCAGGCCATCCGATGACCACGGCGAGAGAAGAATAAGAGTTCGTTCATTTATGCACGGGAATACCAGTCGTCCGGACCCCGGGGTTTGGACGAAGCGAGTTGATCATGTGGCTATATTCCCTTCGACGAGGTCTAACAATGAGGAACACTTCTCATGTGATGCCTAGTCTCAGTCCCCAGACGCCCGGCATCGTCGGGCACAGCTCTTGGAGGATTCTTCAGGCACCGGCGCGAGTGCGTCAGAGCTCCGGAACGAGCATCGAACTTGACCTCCCATCATTCAGTATGGGGTGTCTCCTGTGTAGTTCGCCTGAACTCAGTAGGAGTATCTTTTATGCAAACTTTGAGAGGCTCTCAGATTTCGATACGGAACTCCGGGTTGAGGATTTCGAACGGGAGGCCGGCAGCTTTTCGACTATCCGGCTAATTTCTGCGGAATTCCGAAGATTCACCACACTCGAGCGGACTTGATAGCGAAGCGGCCGACAAAGGCTGACGTTTTGCGAGTTAAGTCGGTCCCCTCGTACGCTGTTTGACACGGCCTGAAAAGAGTCAAGAGGAGAAGGGATAGGGAGCGATTTAGAGTGACGCGGAGTGTGACTGCAGTCACAACGGCGGAGAGACCTTTCTCCGAGACTTCTTTTGTGTGCCGTGCACGATCGTGTGACAGAAAACGCTCTTCAGAACGGTCCTTGCATCCGACATCAGGAATAATCTGCTCGCGATCCTCGGACACCAGCGTCGAGAGATTATTATCGGCCGCGTTGACCCTTTCGAGTTGGAGTTATTCGAGTCGGGCGAAGCTTCGTGGCATCGATTCACACCGCCCGCGGAAATCATTTTTCTCCATCTCTTCGAGGGCAGACCTCCCTACAGCGAGGGGACATAACACGATAAGGTCTCTACCTCTCTTGCTTAGATAGCAAAACGAAAATCGTCTTCTGTATATTTTCCCTTTGGGCCCATCATGAATATTCTCCTTCCGCGAGCCCACTTTATGAGTCTCCTTTCGCGACGTGTTTGTTTTATCCACTAGAGATAGACTTCGGCACTTGGAAGCAGGCAGGCGGATGGATAGGAGCCATCTTTCGGCTCCCACTGAGAGGCCACTTCTCGGCTGGAACTTATCCGGAATGTTTCCTTTTCTTTTTGCGCAACCAAGCGTATGCCTGTTCTTCCCTGACGACTGACGACCATTCACTTATCTTGCGACGAGGTAGGGCGATAAGTTCGAAGTCAAACAGTGGACGAATGGAGCGACATGACCGGACTGGGAGGGGTTTTCTTGAGATAAGAATTTTTCTCAGACAGATGTCGGTCTCGCTCTCCCCACGTATATCCGGCCCCTTCGGCATGAGTATCACCTCTGTGAGAAAATGCGACTCCCAGAAATCCATCCCAATATCGGAAAAGCTCCGCTATCGGAATATCATGGTATGATCCGGAGCCCGTGTTCAAATGAGCGATGAAAATGTTACATGGGGAGCATTACTGAATTGCGAGGAGCCAATCATCATCTATCCCCTCGCACGCTCCTCGGGAGATCCACAGAGCCAATAGACGCAGTCTGATTCGGGGCTTTTCCCGCATACATATTACATATCAACCGGGGGCAAAAATCGACCCAGTAAGAGCTCGAAAAAATAGTTTTTTTCCGGAAAGTGCAAACTGCATCTGTAACCGATATCAGGGCGATTCGACAAAATTGGTACCTTCACATCGTCTCCAGATAGGAAGGGAATCGGTTCAGTCTGCACTTCGTGACACTTGACGACGAAAATGAGGGCGAGTTCCGGTCGAGGTGAGACCGTCTCTGCACTCAATATGACGTCTCACCTACTTAATCTCCATTCCAATCTTGGAGTTGAGGAACTCTCTTTGCTCTCCGTGATCCGATATTGAACTCGATCAGGTGGAAATGGTCTCGTCTGCTCGACGAATCTCTTCTCATTTTCCATTGATATAACGCCGTGCAACTTGTTCGCTTCGCTAAGAACTAAGAATCGGTCGCATTTCTACGACTCCTTGTTCCCTTTCAAGCTCAGTCTTTCTACCCTCGAGATCCTCTCGAATAAAGTCCGAATTCTCCTCAGCTGAGTTCTCCGTGGCTTGGGTTCTCATCCGCAGCTCTTGAAAGCTGCTATCGCTTCGATGGCTGTCGGACGATGTACGGAAGAAGCTGAAAGTGGTTGGTATTGTCGGAAGGAAATTGAACTGAGGACATATGGCTCTCGAAGCCGTTCGAATTGATGACCGGAGATAGAATCGGCGGAAGAGGAAGGAGGTATCTTCGAGATCTCCGCCGGCCGAGCGAATCTGCTCTTTGAAGCAGCCATGACGATGCGAAAAAATCCGCTATTTGCTCGCCATGTCTTCCGCCGGTCCCGTTCTGCTTCCTGGCCACAGGAAGGAGGAGGCTACTTGACACCGAATCCGCAACATGTGTACGAGACTCAAACGCCGAGAGACGGTAGGATGGAAAAAAGGCGTCGCCGCTGTGGCTGACATGGTCTGAAAATGGAGAGCGTTCTGGATGAAAGTTTGTCGCCGTCGAAGCGCTCCACACGGACGACCGCCTTTACCAGTAGCGCACGACAATCAGATACAAATAATCGTCCCGACACTTTTTTTGCTCGCAGAAACGAACCGTGATGACGATGATGAGGCTCCGATAAATCGAGGCAGAGGGGAACTTTTCCGTCGCGACAAGGGAGAGACCCGTCAGAACCGTGCTGATGAACGATCTCTCCTCCGGCAGCGCTGACAAATCCCCGTCTCAAGCAGCAAGGAAACCCACGGGGCTCGCTTTGAGCCCAGTTATCGCTTCCCGCCCCCGGCGTCTTTGTTTCGCGGCCTCGGCCCCCTCCTATATCCGGGCTCGCTCGCTGCGACTTACTTTTTGGTGATATAAACTTTTGGATCAGCATACTGCCACGGAGTCGAATTGGTTCCCTCGAAGGGAGCCGGCCCCGATCTGAATCTTGTATCTCCCCTCGTTCCGATTGTTCCCGCCTGTCTTGCTGGATTCGTCTGCTCGAAAACTTCCCGTCGTTTCTGCGCTTTCGATCGCCAGCATTAAACTTCGATTCCGACCCTCTCGATCGACTCGGTCTGTCACGGTATGTAAAACGGTCCGGATATCCCTTCGACCGGCGCGCCGGCTCTGCGCTGCCTTCTTCTACTTTTCAGCCTTCAGCAAACAAATCGAATTTCCACAAATTCACTCAGAAACTTCTCATGACGCTCGACGAGCGCCTAATAAAGAAGCAAACTCGACCTCCCGCGAGGTGTCGCGAGTGGATTCGGAAGAATTCGAGGAGATAGCCCTATGCCCCGGAGCGGGACGCCCACGATGTGGGATCCTCAACGGATTAGGTGTCTTGCCGATCGGAAGGGGTTTTTCCCCCTCGTAAAACGCTCTCCGACACTCAGCATCGGGGAGCGCTGGCTGCTCGAAGTCTCCTCGGAATTCAATCTTCATGAGCGATAGCCTGCGAATTCGTGTCGCCAGACGTATCTCCTGAACCATCACGAAAAAGAGGAAGAATAATCTTCGTATCTCGAGAATTCCCACCCACGGAAATTTGAACTATCGAGCCGCGATATTCGTGGGAGCGAGCGAATTTTGAAACTCGCTGGTCAGCCGCTCTTCTATTCACTTAGGCACACGTTACATGAGCGGGGGGTTCCGAAGGTGTTGGCGGCTTAATGGACGGGAACACGGAAGCCGCAGATACCATCCGCGGTTCTCGATAGTAGTCCCGGCTGAGATAAGAGAGCCTATCGAGAGCAATTTGATTTCATGCGGTCAGTTCCCAACACGAGGCTGGAGTGGACCGCAGTCGGGGGCAACACGCTTTGAGTCGAGGCATTTCCGATCTGCTTGCACGGACTCGGGCGAAGACCGAGAACACCGATCGACTCTGTTTTGGCATCATCGCTCGCGTTGGAGAAAGCTCCCGATTGAAATCGACTGTGACCGATCGAACCAAGCGGCTCACCGAAAATTGTTCCATGCTGAGCTCGGGAAGTGTAAGAATATATTCCCCTCATGAACTCGTTCTCGAAACATTCATTGAAAGTCTAGCACCGCTTGGTTTCGCAAACACCGTTCTCCGTTCCCTATCGCGACATTTCCCCGGTCAGTGGAGTCGGGGCAAGCGGGATTTATTGCAGCTCTCAGCGGGAACAATCGAGTTTTCGCTAGAGGAGGAGCATCATAATCTCGCACTTCCCAACCACAGAAGTGTTTTGTTCCCCAACTCTCGGGCTTTGAGAGCCGATCTTCGGTGAAGAGTACCTGCGACGACTCGAGCTTGAACGTTGAGTTGCGTTTAGCGCTGGCAGGAGACGATCGTTGAGTTTCCATCTCTGCTAGACTTGAATCACTACCGCCCGAGCTCTCGATTGGGATCGCTGTCGAGTTCATCGGAACGGAACCTGCAGCCCGGAATAGCAAAAACTCAAGGACAAAACGTTTTGAAGAGAGGAAGCCTGTCTGTTCGAGGCCTCGCTCTGGAGAATCCCAGCCGGAGCGCAGCAGCCCCCGCTCCCTCGGAATTAGCATCTTACCGGGCGGCTCTCGTTCCTCTTCACTTGAATGTGAAAAGGCCGCAGCGCATGGCCGCGTGTTAGCTAGTCCTATCACGTCGCGTCGTTCTCCATAATCACGGTCATAAACTGAGGACAAGTCCTTCCTCCCACGGTGCCTCAGACAAGCTACCGCGATGTCGCCCTGACAATCGCGTGAGGTGGGCGGATTCTCGGAAGCAGAAACAGCTCGAGAGAATTAAAGCTCCGTATTCGAAAGCGACGCGGGAGTGAGTCCACAACAACGACGGGAATTGAAGAATTCCTTTCTGCATCGTACCGTGATTCTCGGTCCGATAGAGTTCTTCCCTGGGAATGCGAATCGTGCTGTGGCCAGACACATTTCGAGCCGGGGGAATTCCGGATGATTCGCCAGAGAGGGCTTAATGTACATCTGAGAATAATTATTGTACCGTCTACTCCGCATTCGGTGACAGCCAGACGTCCGAGCGACAGCGCGCGTGCCTTTCGCCGGATGTCCGGGCATATCCAACGCTGTTATCCTTTTAGCTCAATCGGCCTCGATTGAAGTGTATCCTCGACGTTAACCGCCTTGAGATCGAGCTCCCGTATGACGAGGGAAGGTCGATTCCGGAAATGATACCAGCGGAGCCTCTGCACAAGAAGTCAACCCACCAACGGACTGGGCATTACAGCCCCGTAGAGGAGGCAGCAACTTGTAGCCACGAGTTGGAAGCCGAGCTTATCGGACTCCTCGACTTAGCTGTGCCGTACGCCGACGCTCTGCACGATCGACATGAGTTGTTTGGGTTTAATGAGTGTCGAGAAGTTGACAAACGGCCTTCCTCGAAATTCCCGGGCATAGACACACACGGCATAATTTCCGCGCCGCTTCCGGGCCTGCGACGATACACAACCTGACTTGACGTTTCGCGCGAAAAAAAATCCGGAGTCGCGGAGATCAAAATTCGGAGAAGACGAACAGAGTCTCCTCGAATTCGCGTTGTTGATGTTTCTCCAAGGGAGCGGGAAACGCCTCGATCATCAAAACGCATCAAAGCGAGAAGACGAATTCAAAGTTTTGATCTGTGCCAAGTCGACCGAAACCTAGTCCTACTCAAGTCAGAATTGATTGTCATTGAAGATGCGCTCGCTCGAAGCTCTGGGATTACCCTCTGCCATTGACTCCTCCTCTCATCGAGCTGCTTCTATAAAGCGCTTCGGAGCTTTACGCTAGACTCCCCATCTGATTTTGTCTCGAACGACGAGGTTGCCGTCGACGATGGAGTCAGACCAAACGAAAATTCCTCCATCGGGCCCTCTTTGTGCATCAGTGAGACGTGTCTGTCAGCTGCTGGATTGATTGACCCTTGAAGTCATTACTCCACCTAAGAATGCATAGCTGAACAAAGATCTTCGTAAGGCATCCAGCTATCAGAGCCACCGAAAGACCCCACAATCGCCATCGCTTCCATCCTGGAGTTTCCGCAGGTGATTCGAATTTATTTCTGCAGGTGGGATGGGCCGGCTGTTCCCTACTCGAGTTTTTCGGCAGTTCAAACTTCCGCTGATGCGAAGCGTTGCATCGCCGTGAGAGGCCGGCCACTTTGGCGAACCAGCGAGGGACTGGAGGAGACAAGACGATTATGGCGGAGCAGTTGTGCATACGTTGGAGGGAATCTAGTTGGTGGTGGGCTATTCGCCTATCCGGCGGCTTCATGATGAGCTTTCTGAAGGATCGATGACTTCTCACCGGCTTTGTATAATTCTCGCCTTCGTCGACGCCACTACCAAATCCTCACGGAAGCTCGTTGGAAGGCCCACATGGCCCTGTTGACACTCTCGGCATTGACACTTTGGTTTAGACGGACTAATGACTCGGGAGGATGTCACTGCTGCACGACTTCTCACGGTCGCGTCGAGCTCACGAGACCACAGATTGGGTCCCAATACGCAACCCGAACCTGTTGCTTCGTATGATATCCCGCGCGGGGAGACTTGGCCGCAGCCTGACAGTCTGACCACTGAAGCCAGGTTCGTGGTCGGGAGGGAACGAACGGGAAGTCAGTGCTGAGAAAATTCGACCCTTTGGCATCTCCCACCAATGAGAAGAAGAGGGGGAACCAAGGAAGGAGGAGAAGAAGGAAGAGAATGAGAAGTTTTTTCTTAGGAGAAGGCAGGCCCTCGATCGAGCCAAGACCTGAGGCCGAGGAGCAGGGAGCGTTTCGGAACTTCGATTCCGTCGCCAGATGAACGAACGACTCCAGGTGTCGTGCTCTCCCAGAGGACGGGTGCAACAGCGACGGAAATGTCGTCGTACCGCTGACGATCGCCTGATCGATGTTTGAAGGTGGCGACCACTTGAACGAATCTGATATTCAGGGCTTGAACACCGGCACTTCAAAGATCTTACACACGCGCGCTTGCTCGCTCGTCAAACACCCAAACATTCAACAATGAGGAATCATACAAACACCAGGTGGCTCGGAATTCGCTACAGCAGGTTGTCGAGAACCTCATCAAGCCTCTACCGAACGTTCATATAGTTCGCAACCGTTTGAGGAATGATATGAACTCCCCGGAATGTCGATGTCGAGCTTTTTCCTCGATCGAGCGGGAGGGGATTCTTCCCCATTCTGACTCGATTATGTTTTGTGTGAAATCGCCGAGGCCCATCTGGAGAGAAGAACGCAGCGACACTAACCTCGGATGCTGACGGAGTATCCCGATGAACTCGAGGAAAGAGGAGCGGAACAATTTTCGTCCTCGGGAGATGATTTGATTGGGATGTCCCGATGTCACTCCCTTTGGGGTTTATCCGACTTGTTGACAAGTTCTCTCCCTAAACGTGGGCACCGGGAGAGGAGAACCCTCAAAAATTCTCTTCACACACAACCACCATTGCCGCCTATATCCATCCTCAGGTTTGAAGAATTAGATAATGAAGCTCGAGTTTCGGACCTGGAGCGCGACTTAAGGGCCTATTAAGAACTAGCCTCGACGACGCAACTTCAAGCGCCGAAATATGAGAGAGTTGCACATGATTCAACGGTGGTCGCTCCTGAGGTGACACTCCACAGCGCACCACTTGAAGACTCCGCGGAAAGCGGTCAATTTTAGGCGGCCTAACTGAGGCGCCGGATTCGCGATGATTCGCTCTCGAACATTGATCTATGTGGTATCTCCCTCAGATGCCGCTTTGGCCGATCCTCAGAAGATCCGGATGAACAGTGAGCGCGGGGTCTCGGCGAGGGCTCGACTCTCGGACCCTCTCTCTCTGAGGAAGGGACCCAAACAGACACGGTAGTCGGAAAGTTCCTCCCAGGAAATTATGTACAATATCGGATGATTCACTTAATCATCTGATTCCCAGGCATACATATACATATGAATATACATATACATATACATATACATATACATATACATATACATATACATATACATATACATATACATATGAATATACATATACATATACATATACATATACATATACATATACATATACATATACATATACATATACATATACATATACATATACATATACATATACATATACATATACATATACATATACATATACATATACATATACATATACATATACATATACATATACATATACATATACATATAAATATACATATACATATACAAACACATACTGAGCGCGAGACTCTGAGATATAATTTCTCTGGGATGTAGGCCATGATTTTTTAATCTAGAGAAAAAGAGGTTCAGAGAAACCCCGCCGTGAATCGTAGAATTGTACACGAGCGGCTTTCCGAGCGGTATGCACCGTGAGGAGACTCGAGGTGGAGTTTTGAGCCCGAGTAGGATTCGGTGGAGTCGGAGGCCAAGCCTCCGGCGGATCGCAGTGAGTAGTAGGCTCCTTAGCGACATTCATGGTCACATACATGACCTGATTTTAGTATTGAGCTTCCTCCGCCAATGGAGAGCACAAGCTTGCTCATTTCTTCTCGCTCTCCTCCGTGCGTTGACGGGTATATTCATTCCAATATTTGCCATCCAAAAGAGCATACAAATGATCAATATCTCCAGCTCATGGCTCGAATCAGCCGATTGTTCGAGGGTTGGCTCGCGAAGGGGAATAAGAATATTTTGACCCGGGCAATAGATCCCCGAAATGGCAGAGGTGGAGGACATCTCCCCAGGCCGGAAGCAATGTCTACATTCATAGCGGGCTCCAAATCGGACAGCGACTTATCGAACGTGGAAGCGCGACACGCCCGAATCCCCAGCTTGGAGCCATTTCCGGGAATGGCGATGCATCTCGATACCGATCATATGAGCTCAGGACGAGGACAATTATTAGAAACGAGCTCAGGAAACAAGATCAGTTAGTAACCGCGGGCGGGTTTAAGGACTCGGAGCCCGTCTCGGACAGGAGCCGCCCAAGGGGAGTCGAATCAGATTTCCGAGAAGCTCTGTCCCAGAACATACCTGGAGTTTCAGAAGTCGCGAGAAATTCAGCTTTCTCGAGTCTCATATCCCAAATCACCGTCATTGCACAGCCGCGCGAAAAATCATGAGAAGCTCCCCTGTAATAGAAGCCCCTCTCCAATAGTAGCCCATCTCCGATAGAAACCTCTATGCGAAGCGGTTTGAAATAGTCGAAGTCCGGGCTTGTATTGGGATATTTACGGTACCTAACCACCCAATTGGTGCGGATGCTGAGTGAGTACCTGCGAAACGGCTCCTGGTCAGAATCTAGGTAGTCTCGGAACGACTTCCGACACGACGCCCTCCAATATAGGGAAAAAGTCATCGTCGTCTGGCGGCGAGAAGCAGCAAAGTGGTGAAGACGCAATCGACGAAGATGCGATTGAGGAATTCTCCGTTTCCACAGTAAGGAGCAGGGCATCTGACGATGAGCGTGCTTGTTGTCACAATTCGGAGCCGATCAGGTCAGGACCGAGGACGTTCCCAACGAGAGAGCATCGCTCCTAAAGTTATAAATCATATGACCGAAGCGAGGCTCGTCCGTCGAAATTCACTGAATTCGAAGGTTGTCATGCTACTCCCGGCCCCATGACCAGACAGGCATGAGGAGAAGGCGAAAATTCCGATATCGGGAACCGATTCCCTCTCGCGAAGATTTCTCGTTAACTCCTCGGGAATGTTTCTGCATGCGCTCGGAATCGGAATTCATCATGGGGTCGATCGTTACCTCGTCTCCCCGGTCCCCATTCGCCAACCGGTCGAGCATATTGAATCGCCGTCCAGGGGTTCTCAATCAACTCTGTTATCCGAATCCACAAAACAATACATGACAACCTTCGAATAACACTCTGCTTCGACGAGGCTGATGAAGGAATGCGAACTTGCAGGTCTGGAACGAATTCAATAAACTCATCCTATGGAGTCTTGTATTGAGTCGAGTTACCTGTATCAGGGAGGGCGGCTAAATCCAGTTCGTTCGTTTCAATCAGACGTGAATCGGGTGATTACCATGGGATTCCCCTTTGGAATGATCTTACCGACAACTGGAAGGAGCCCATGATTAGCGGCTCCATCTTCTTAGATCTCGAACGAGCGCGGACCCCAAGTAATCGATAGCGGTACGGCAGATCCTCGAATCGGTTGCACGCATTGTGTGCGGAAGGGGAGCTGGCATTTCCCCTTCGTACCCTCGCTCACAGGCAGAGGCGTCTGTGGGCGGACGCGGTGGTGAGAAGGCCACATACATTATCCTTCCTGGGTTTTCGGCAGCTATGGAGGAGCATGGGGACTGGGAAGGTTGACTTCCGGAGTACCAACACGGACTCAATGTATTCGGAATGATTACTCTGAGACTCTGCCGAAGTCTTTATGAGAGCTCGTCTTGTTCTTTTCTCAAAAGGCCTTCAATATTTGAGACTTCAGTACATTTCTGATCAGGGGAAGTGTCCATTCACCGAAGACTCGTCCAAATATACGCGTTCGTGCGCTCTGGTCTGAATTCACCTCTATCAGTACATTGAATCCTCGAACCCTGTGCGACCCGTTTTCCGTAAGAGGAGGCGGACGTAACTTTTCGGAATGAGGAGTCATACGAGTCGGATAACTCGCTTAGTCCCCCCTCCCCTCCTCGTCGCAACACGATCTGATACGATCGCTACCAGGCGCTTCCGTGCCGCTCCTCCTGTCCGAGGACAAAGAAGCAGCATGAGAAAAGAAGGAACTACAGCACGAAGTCAAACAAGCGATCCATTCGCTCATTCACTCGCAAGTTTCCAAAGCTTCTCAGAACAAGCTTGTGAAATCCAGTTTTTCGAACAATGGTCCGCTTCCGGAATGCTGGGGCGGTGGCGACGCAGTGTCGGGGAAGACACCACGGAAGCTTCAAGAGTTGCGTCGTTGCCCATCAGTCCGGAACTCCTCGAGACGCGCGACTCCAATCTGATAGATGTTCGAGGTCCTGGATCCGAACTTAAGCTCTGCGATCAGGCGGACGGACAGCGCGATCCAAACGCATATCGCCAGATGAACTTTCCTCGAGAACTTCACGAGACCCATCGTCTTCCGGATCCTGATTCCCGAGAGCCTTCGGGGGGCAACTTGTCCATTTTACGGTAGTTACGGCAGAACGCTCCGCGGGACAAGTCCCAGTAGACAAAGGGAACAGCATTGGGTGGGGAATCCTTCGCCACGTGTTCGTTTCGGAGCTTTTTTCTCAGCCTTTGTGGCCGTCGAGTTCTGACGCGGATGCCAGTCTCGTCTTGCCATAGATGATGTTCGAGGCTCGTCGCCGACGTTGACGCCACAAGTAGTGGAAGGTAGAAGGCGCAGCTTTTTCCTCATCGAGGTCGCCGTGCGAGGCGTTCTCCTCACCTTCTTCTGACGAGCGACTGCGGAACAATAAGGCGTTTAATGATTGCAGTGCCTGGCACCCTCAACACAACGCCTCATTACGGAGTCCCTGAGGAGCTTCATCATCTTCACTAATTCTCTGACTTCATCCTGTCCTCGGGCCGAGATCATTCTAGAGCCCACAGTAGTCATTATCGGTCCCGTTTCCCTCACGTTCGACGCAAGGGCTGACTGGAGCTCGGCCTGTAAAGCTCTTGTTGAACGATTGGCGCACAAAAATTAATCAGCCAAGACGAGGACTTGCGCTCGTCGACCCGGCTTCACTACGACGATCATAGATAGCTCGAAATCTGCCGCTTCATCCCTCAAAGACCGCAATCTTGTTCGACCCTGGTCTGGGACCTGAGCATCGATCAATGAGCTGCCGGATCATTCAACTGATGAATCTTCTGCTGCAACTCGACAAGTGTGGGGCATCTTCGGATAATCAGGGAGACAAGCAGGGCGACGAACGTCTAACGCGGTTCTCACCCTTGGCGATCATCATCTGGTCTTGGTGGCTCATCTCAGCCCGAGTTCCGGAGCCGCTTCTGAATCGGGCTCCGAGTGAATTTCCCCGTATAGGAAACTGCGCTGAGGAGCCCAATAAGGTGTCAGCGGCTCAAAAAGGTTTTCAAGAATCGAGGAGTGAGCATGAGGAGGATAAAAGGGGGGATAAAAGCGGGGATAAAAGCAGTGAAAACCAGCGGAACTCTCGGGTAGAAACAGGCTTCAAAAAAATTGGGCTTGAACCGACAAAGAACATCAAAGTTCTCCGCGAGAAGAGTTTTCTGGACCCTCCCATCGAGTTGTGAGCAGAAGATAATGAGACGATTCGTCACCGAATGTTTCCAAAGACTTTTGCTCCTTTTCATCTTGGGATTACGGAAACCTTTGTGAGGAATGGTGTTCCTAGTTGACGGTCTGGAAGAGGCGAAGCTGAAGCTTCGGAAAAATCCTGAAAGGCATCAATAAACGCGGACCCATGACCCTGACCCTCAAACAGGAGAAAGAGACTCCAATTTTCGTTGCCGCTGACCGTATGCGGGGAATCGTAATTCCTTCGAGAGAGACCGCTTTCCGGCATCCCCGAGCTCGCTTTGGAACCAGTCATTCACAGAAGCCTCTCCCCAAGCGAGGTTGAGGCTCTCTGTTTCGGGAACAGCTAGAAATCGAGGAGAGAGAGGAGATTCGTATAGCGAGATATCTCCACAAATCTTTTCATCAATGATTCCGGCCGGGAATAAGCGAAAGACCTGAACCTTCGTCGGAGCTCGTCGCGACGATTCTATGGCGATTTCGTCATCGGACATGGAATCAGTCCGACGCGATAAGGTCAGAAGCCGGGGCTCTTCAATGTTATCCGGGTGATATTGAAGGACCTACCTCGATGCCGTTCTTTCGGAACGCTTGTCGAAGCGACCAATGTCCTGCTTGATGCGTCGATTCTATTGTGGAAAAAGGAATTAGAGCGATCCGAGCCTGCTGCTGTTCGCCCCGCACGCCAGCTGTGAGGTGATATGACACTCAATAAGCCTAAGCTTGAGTACGATCAAAATCTGAAACTCGTGTTACTTTCGTTCATAAACGAAAGACTGGAGAGGATTTCGACCGTTCCACTCACAATGCAAGCGATACCATCCAGAAGCGTAGAGGGTTTTTCCGGAATCTCCTGCGATCAATCCACCCATGCTTCAGGTAAATGTGATGCGTAATTCCGCTCTTTCGACGCCTAATGAGCACTTCAGAGAAAACTATCAGTATCGGATGCAAACTCGGAAGCTTGCTTCGGTAAGTGATTTGTTTGTGGGCCGCGTATATCATCACGGAAATGTATGGTCGTCCCACAACAGGGCTCATGAATAAACCCAACAACTCGCCGCTGTCCGCGACTGCCGACAGGGCAGGCCGTTCGCTATAAACCGAAATTATGGTTCTCGGCCTCGATTTATTAGTTTTTTATGCTTTTTTCCTAGACCTCCGCTGGAACGAACCTCAGATATTCTTTCGGGTTCCTCCACTTCTTGGCCCTCTCCGAGAGGTCCTCCTCGCATCGCGGTGGAGATGGTGGAAATCGAAGGCGTTCGGGTGAGAATTTTGTCCGAATCTGTGCTTCTTTCTCGAAGGGGCTTTCGTTCGGAGCGATCCTGGAACGAGCGGGATCCCCGGTCGAGACGTCCTCGGGAGACGTCATCAGACGAGTATGGTCCGAAGTACAGGTCTCCAACTCACAGGTGTCCTCTTCTCTAAGCCCCTTGACATGCCCACGAAGGATGGTCCGTTGAGTGTTGAGTAGTCGGTCCATTTTCCCCGAGCAACCCCGGTTCAGGCTCGTTATGCAGAACACCACTGAAACGGGCTGTATCTTGTACTGTGGAGCCTCGTCATTCCTGTCACTCGGGAGCTCCCCGGCTCGGCTTACCGATTGAGGGACGAAGGACATTCCAGTTTATTGACTGAGTCACGACGGATAGATGGATAGATGGATCGAGGTTCGGAGAAACACTTAAGCGCCCATTCCCTGCGACGCGCCGGGTTCCGAGAGCTGGTGAGCCGCTTCTCGGAGGAGAAGTGATCAGGGTTCGACTTCTCTCATGCCGTGAATCTGGGCCGGGATCGGAGTCTTGAAAATTATCAGCTTCGCGGCTCGATTCCCAGAGCAGACGCAAGAGCGGCGGTACGGCTTCCATCGAGAAGCCCGTCGGCCGATTCGGACAGGAAAATCCGGTGTTTTTTCGATCCGTTCCCCTGATGGAGCCCAGAGGGCACCCCGGAATCTATAACGTTCGTAAGTAGCGATCCAAACATATTTTCGTTCCACTACAAGCTCGACAAGGCGAGAGGCTTAAAATCTGAGGCAATGCTCTGTATCGAAGCTCGAACGTGTCGAAACTGAACGAAAACAAACCGTTGGTCGCTCATGTGATGACGGCGATATCTCGAGCCAGCGACAGAACCGCGGGCGAGCGCCCCCGGCACGCATGGGGTTCTTTCTCTCGAAATCTGTATCCTAAGCTACGAGGCCCCAATTATGAAGCTATAGAGTCGGACCGCTAACAGAGATCCCGACCGAGACACTCCCTTCATTATTAATGACGACGGACGCTATAAATCCTATCGAGGCACGTCGTAGAAGTCTTCATCTCTGCAACGCCGCGCATCGAAAGGCCTCTCTAGCGGAACGAGTGTTCTGAAATCGAGGCTCGCATGGAGAAATAAACGAGTCCTCGCATAGTAGGTACTACACGATAGAAGGAAAGAGCGTTGAGGCTCCCAGGCTACTTTTGAGTCACGTCGGGAAGACGGCTCCTCACGCCATTACTCCTCATCTAAACGAAGCCACCCCTCGATAAGCTCCTCGAGTGATTTCGACGCCCTGTCTCGGCATCGTTTTTGACGTATCGCTGCGACCTTGCTCTCGGAGCTTTGTTTCTCGGTCTTGCTTTGACAAACGGTTGGGTCATCGTATGAGAGCTCGGCGTTCACGGCTTCAAAGCTGTCGGCCCACTCTCGACTCACATCGAGAAGACGAGTGGACAAACGTAGACGTGCCTCAGAGGGCAGGACTTTCGCTGAAGGCTTTGTACGTGAGGTCGAGCAGCTAAAAACCGCCTGTGTTCTGATGGTCTCAAGGAAACATTCTGAACGTTTCCTACACAAATGGTCCGACCGCAAACTTACCCATCTGCCTCCATCTCTGACTTGAATGACGAGCGGTCCGCATATATGACCGCAAGATCCAGCGATTTAGCGAGCCGAGGGAAGCCCCGGCGGACACGAATCCGGCGGGCTGAATGATTTCGAGGGCATCAGTTGTCGATTATTATAGGACTCCTGTTCACTTTGCAGGTTTCATCGGAGCGATCGCAAGCCTTCAGGCTCAAAGCCGACGGGATCCTCACGAGCTCGCTACTTCCGCGGCATCACTCCCGTACAAGCGCGCTTATCGAATAGGCGGAAAACCGAAGTCGTCGCTCAGGATCGGCGGGAGTCGATCTCGTTCCGCCGAACGACAGGTTTAGCAGCTCTCGTTGACATCACTAACGAAGCTCAAAAAGGCCGTGAGCGGTCGAACGCGAGCTGTCACAAATTTTTGCCTGCTTGAAAAACGTATATTCAGCGTCGGGAAGGGGATTGCTCCGCTTGGATCTGAAACCTGCCAGATCCGAATCCCAGGGAGAGCTTGAGAAGGGAGTCGCTTGGAAAATTTCAATTAGGGCGATTTCAGGCTCCGAGCAAACATTTTATTCGCGAGAATGATTCCGAAAATCGAGCCCTAGGCCCCAGACGACAATCAATTCTGGAGACAGCAGAGGCTCATACGTCAAGTGTTCGCTCGCAGCAGAATAAACTTCCCTCTCGATGGATTTGGCTCCCAGATGTCGTGTTCGACCCTCTGGAACTTCAAGTCGAGCACTCATTCATCGGAAGGAGCCATTTAACGCTAGAAAAACGACCAGATTTTGTCGAGAGCTATGAATAGATTCCTTTCCATTCCGTATTCGTGATTCTCATTCGTCGACCTTCTCTCTACTTCCACGGACAAATGTCGACGGAATATTTCAGCGAGTCATTTCGGTATCCCTGAAAAACTTCCTCTCGCTCGCTCGTTGCTCGGCGAGCATAGCTTCGCACCGTCCCCAGCCTAGCCAATGAGCACTCACGATACTTGAATCCAGCAGCCCCTTCGAGAGAAAGGCATTTCCGTCTCTAACCTGGTAGTCCTCGAGAGTATAACTCTCCGATTACTGCTTGACGGAATACCTAATTCTCTGAATTTACTTGACTCACTGGAACTTCCCGTCCTTAGTCTCCTCGGAAAACCACCGGTCCGCTGTATCTGGAACGTCTGCGTCCCATTGAGAAGCGGCCTGCAGTGGATGCCTGAGATATTTCAAAGGAGTCGGGTCTCATTCCATGAGATCAGATTCCTCGTGCCCGACATACTTGCCGTCTATTTACATCGCCTCTCTGGGAGAGTTCTTGTTTTCTTCAACATTGCTCTTGAATTTCTCCATCTACGACAAATCAAGACTAACCGATGTGATTCGCAGCTGAAGCCCTCTCTGATGAGGCCGATCAAGATGTTCGAGCCAGGGCCGACCCGTAGTGGCGCAAATTTAAATTCGAGAGACAGAATACATATAGAACTTGCGAGTTTTTCCCAGTTCTGCATACGAGCTCCGCGACCTCAGCTTAGGAAGTCGAGGCGTGTTTCCTACGGTATCCGCCTGCGACAGTGGGGCCTTTTCCCGGGCTGCTTCCGGACCTCATCTTGCTGATGAGTTATCCACTGACTCGAGTCTCGAGTCGCTTCTTCCCACCCAATAGACCAGACTGTCACTCGGGAGATTGCAAGTGGATAATAAGGTTCCCGTTTAATCCCTAGCTGAAATCACTCGATCTATTCTTGGCTAGATTCTAATTCCTGTTTCGAGTCTCGATAAGCGCATCTTGTATTGTAGGCAATGCGAGCACTTCGAGGCTCCTAGATCGTGGGGCTTGGCAGGCGATGAAGATAAAATACCTACCTAATTTTTCGTTGAACGAAGAGAATAGAGACAGAGAATGAGGGAAACTTTCACCTCTGGGCAGAGCCTCTGGGGACTGATGAACTACACGAGCACGAAAATCAAAAGCAAATCGCGGTCCTCGAAGAAAACATGAAATTCTTTAGGACGGCGGTCTGGAGGCTATCCCTCGATAGGATGACAGGCTCGAGTTATCGAATCCTTGACGTTGAGGAGATCTGAGGCATCCAGAATTTTTATCGCGCCTATCCGAACCTAACGAAATGACCATATTCAGTCGAAACAAGGAATTGACACCGATGCCGTGGGGTGATCTTCGATCATTCTGTCGACAAGCGAATCCTAGGAACTCTGCCGATGGACCACGGAAACGGGACGTCTGAACGGGAGCCGGTGGAGACGATGCCTGTTGAAGCGGGGGCGAAATAATAGCTGCTGCTTGAGCTCGCGATAGCTCACGGTAAGGGTTAGGAAAGGAAGTAACAGTGGCAAGTGGGCAAAAATCGACTTCATAAAAACTCGAACTTGGCCGATTGACAGGCTGCGAGGCGTACCCCCTCTACAGCGACTCATCTGCTTCATTCGATGAGCTAGGCAAGCGAAGAGCTGAAGCCGTTTGAATGGAGCAATATCTATACGAAACGGAAAACTGAACCAGAAACGGAGAGCAATAAAGCGGGCGACCAGATCATCTCACTTGTCCCAGTAATGGGTCATTGCGTTTCGGCTTCCAATGTCTCATCCAGTGGTGCACGAGCCGTCAGTGTTCCCGATGAAGGTCTACAATACAATACGGTCGGCCTACGATAGAGCCTCTTCTTCGTATCCTAATGACTGCTAGATACAGACACTAGTCTAATGAAAACAGTAACTGATGAAAAGCTTTCGCGACTGAGTGAGTCAGGTCGGTCTGGGCAGTGATGATAATAATTCATTCACGAGGATTTCTGGTGCTGGAAGGGTCGAAACCGTCCCATGGTCGAACAAGAGCCTCCATGCGGAGAGCGACATCCTACGATATGGGGAGGAGGCAATATTTCGCACACAATATAATCTGGATGTGTCGCTTAGTGAAGTTGGCTCGCGCAAATAATAGCAGACGATTTCAGGGTTGAGGCAATCGTTCTTGGACGATTCTCGCTCTTCCTCTTCGTTTGCTTAGCCAGGAGCGATGGAACCTGAAACTCTCTTCCCAAGACCGATTCATTTATCTGCTGAAACCTACCAAAAAGCTTCCCGGAATCGAATTCAGTTCCCATACATAATCCGTATCCACTTTAATGATCGGCTCTGCAAAGCGTGTTTCTTCGCCTGATATTCGACCTCGGAGAGCCGCCGGCGATAAGAACTAGGACAACGGGATGATAGCGTTTGATCCGATTAGGCCAAGCTCCGCTAATTCATGGCTTATTCGGCTTGGTATCGATTCCTCAGCTAGAAGTGTCTTCGGGAATAAGGCGCTCTCGAGCGTGATATTCATAGAGACGGAAACCGAGCGCCCGAGGCGAATCATGTGGCGTGGGAGCTGGGACGACGCGACGGTGCGCTCATGTGATTATCTCCTCCTGTCCCGAGATGCATGGCTCGGATGAGCACGGGGATCCTCCTAAGAAGGTTTCTCGCGCAGAGGTGGGTAGTTTCTCCGTCATCTAGTTTTTTATGCCTACTCAGAGAAAAAAAAGAGCGCGTCGTTTGGATTTCGCAAGGGTTATGGGTACCCATTTATTCACTTTCAAACTCTCATTCAGAAGGACCTGAGCATGTATTTGGGTTAGCCGTGACATTCTGGAGAATTTCTCACTTTTGCTTTGGAGGTCGGAAAGAAGGCTAATTACACAGGATTCGTTCTGGAGTAATCGATTCAGTTTACATTGTCGATGAATCCCGCTGCGGACTCTCAACCCGGGAACTTTCCCGTCATCCGCATCAATAATTGACGGAATGATAGCATACATGTGCAGTGGAAGGTGACAACCCGAATTTTTTTCGTTTCAATCCAAGCAATATTTTCCGAAGAGGATCAAGGATGACAGGAATATTTTGTCGAATACGATATCGAATCCACCGATGGGTTCAATGAGAGAACAGGAGGAATGGAGTCCGCCGAGATCGCTTCGTCTTCTTCACGGTATCGCCAGCAGCATCGATGCCGAATACTTCCGCACCTCTAGGAATTTCGGGATCAATTTCTAGTATCTCCACTTGCTTCCGTCATCTTCGTATTTCGCAGCGTTGCCGTTTCCAGCGCTCATATCGTCGTACTTTCCTCCCATCCCACCTCCCATTCCCAAGCCGCCATGAGCACCCATGTTCCCGCTTCCTAAGCCGCCTCCACCCATCCCACCTCCCCCGGCAAAGCTACTCCCAAGACCTCCGCCCATATTGCTTCCCCCCAGACCCATGGATGCCAAGCTACCACCCATGGAAGTGCTCAAGTTGTTCCCACCTGGAACCATTCCACCCCCACCTTGGTTCGAGCCGCCGAACATTCCTGCCCCGCTTTGACCCGCCAGGGAGCCGAGCACTGTAGACAGAGCCGCAAGCGCAGCCGGAGCCGCGTTCGGGTTACCCAAACCCACGAGATTGGCCATCGGATTTCCAGACACTGGTGGCACGGGCGCCGGTGCGGGAGGGGCGGGCGTCGGGTTGGACCCGCCGCTACCCACGGGGGGGAAATCTCTTGGAAGTCGTAGAGGAGCCCCACCAGGTCCGAGCCCCTTGCCCACACCTTCGAGGCCAGGGGGGAGTTTGAGATCATCGCTATCCTTACGGTCCATGCGAATGGCGATCGGTCGGCCGTGGAAAATCTGTCTGTTGAGCATCGAGATGGCCTGGACAGCTTCGATCGGATGGTCGAGTTCAACGGTGGCGTTGCCTTTTGAGTTTCCGTCCTTATCCACGTACAACTCGACGTCGAGAACTCGACCACACAACTTGAACAGCCTTTTCAAATCACCTCTAGTCACTTTGTAGTCAAGATTAGCGATGAAAAGCTTGTTGGTGAGCGGGAGATCGATGCCGAGCGAATCGAGGAACTTTGGAGATAGTCCGTAAGTGTTGAACGAACCCGAAACGGACCCTACATGGTTGCTGCCATAGTCTCGTTGAGGGGATCGCTCCCTTCTCGGAGGCGACCGATCTCGGCCGTGTCCAATGGACTCGCGGTCTTTCTGACCACCACGTCCGCCACGCGTTGTGACCACACGTCCCGTCGAGTCTCGCTCGACGTCGTAATCCTCTTTGACAACCAGGAAACGGCCGTTCAATTCGAAACGGTGGAGCTTTTCAATGGCCTTCTTGGTAGCTTCGGAGTCCTTGAACTCCACGATCCCACAACCTCGGAACTTGCCGTCGGTGTCTTCGAAGTACCTTACGAACGAAACGGAATTCTCGCCGCATTCGCGTTTGAACAGGTCTTTGAGCTCGGTCCACTTCATATCGAAAGGGATATTCGCCACATAAACTCTTCGTTCGCACGGAGCCCTCAGCTGAATCGGTGATCGAGAGCGGTCCCGGTGAGCCATATCCGGTGCCGAAATTCAACGGACGGACGGACAGACGTCGACGATACACAGCGAGTTGGAGGAGAGCCGATCGATCTACGGAAATCTCTACAGCTTGAAGTCCCTTGGAAGCACAACAATTGGACAACGATCGCCTGGAGCTGAAACGCAATGTATCGTTTTTTTCAAAATCAACCGACGGATATTCTCAGCCTTATACGGACACTAGAACATAGCGACGAAACGAACGAAGAGAGATATCATCCACCGCTGTTCCGCCACAGACAGCGAGAACAAGAAGAATGATAATAATCTCTGCCAATCGAAGTCTCGGAGACGCCGACGACTTGAATGAAAAGATTCGGTGAGCCTCAGATACGGATCCTAACAGCGAAGGAGAAGCCCGTGTGACCCCGCGATCGGAAAAGCAGCGTCAAATTCAAATCGACTTCCACAAATCGATGCACGTCGTCGGAAACAGAGAGAATTTGGTCATCAGAGAGAGCTCGCGTTGAGAATTCCGCATGGAGGTGAAATTATTGACTGGGTAGTATTCGAAGGAGATTCCGCATACTCCCACAACGGCTATCCACCGGAACAACGAGGGTTTTGACCAGAGAGTCGAATTTGGCCTGGGACAGGTGGAAGAATCGATGACGCCGTGATCTACGAGCCCGGAAACACGGTAACTCGAAGAAGCGTTTTTTTTAACTCAGAGATTGAAAACCTCGGCCAACTAGGCCAACAAGCCCCCGCCAGGAAAGAGACTTTCTCCCGCTCTTTTTCCTCGCCAGGGGGCTCAGCGATGAGGAGAGCGCTTCGGCGGTCTTCGCAACAGATACAGTCAGCTAATTCGACCGGCTATCGAGGCTATCCGGGAGAATGACGCGGAGGCTCGACCGATAAATATTCCCGAGTTGCTCAGCGAGCCATCGATAGAGAATCGAGCTGGCCTGACGCCCAAAACCCTCGGTGAAAGTTCTCTACAAGGAAGGAAATAATTCCGAATGTTCGATCGAGGATCTCCCTCCGGAAAAGATCTCAAGTTTAGACTTCACGTGGCTTATTTTCACTGCAAACTTACCGGAGGCACCGGGAGACGCAGACGCTTCCACGGTAGATGAATCTCGAGACTCGCGTTCGTCGCTCCGCCGCTTTTTTTCTGGCGGAAACGAGCAACTCGGAAGATTCAACGATTTTTCGGATACCGGAGACAAGGTGAAGCGCGAACGCAGAGCAGCGCTACCAAGCGTCAAACCTTTGATAACACACGAAGCCTGGGCACACTCATCTTAGTAGTAGTGGCGGCGGCGACTTTGTTTACAAAATAATCAGTCGAAAGATTTCGTCTGCTCTCTCCTGCGTACGAGACAATCTTGGAGTCCAGCTAATAGTCGGCAGGATCGCCACAAGAAGACCCCATGCTCGATGACGTGCATAGAATGCTGCTTCTGTGGGCCTTGGAACGCCTACGAAGATTACGCACGGAATCGGGGTTATTCCTTCAGTGAGAGAGTAGGCTAGCGGAAAGCCCGCCACGCCAGAGATCAGGCGCCACTTTTCAAAACTGAATCAGAGGATTGAGGCGAGACGTTAGTTCCGGATTTTGGGATAGGGTAAGCGAGGTCCGCCTTCTTATTCTCAACGGATGCATTGCGGCCGCAGACTTTCCCCCGACGGAGATGACTTTTTCTCACCTGAGCCCTCGGAAACTCTCTACCCTCTTTCCGGGGTCATTTTATAGAGATTTCGCCGGTAAGCTCTGCCTGCTCAATACTTCCTTGAGGAGCGGGCTGGGCAGGGAGGAGGTATTTCTTCGGAATTTTAGACGGATGGCTGAAAAAGCGCTCTAATTTTATCCCAGGTTCTCAATAATGTCAATCGGGAGTCCCCCCGGATTTACCCGACGACGTGGCGCTTACGCAGCATAATGGGAAGGTGATGAGCTCCTTTATTCAATCTCAATGGGAAACACCTCAATCGCCTACATCGAGCAGAACTCCTCTGGTAAGTCGGCCTGAAGGAAGTCGGGCGAGCAGACACCGAGACGAGTCTCACCACCTAGTCCCGTGAAACCCGGAATCCGCGAATTCCCAAACTCGGGCTCGCCGCCGCCACTGGTTCATCGGAAGAACGCCGACACAGCGGCGGATCTTGATAGGTACGTTTGAGATGTTCGCCCCCTCTTCAGCTTGATTCCAAGCCGGATCAAATGTCGCCGGAATTCTCGGTTCCCCACTGTCATCCAGGAAGCGTCGACTACTTCAATGACCGAGAGGGGAATTCCGTCTCCTCTTGAACCGACCGCGACGATGTCGAGCAAAGACAGTGTTCAATCTACTCGTTTCGCGACTCCCGCAGGTTGCAGTCGTAAACCCGAGAGGATCGAGCAACTCGTTGCGAGGGCTGACAGCGTGCGAGACAATGTTTCACGATTGCGCGACCCAATTGCTTCCTCCACAGCGGAGCGTCGCGAGGGAGCGGGAAGACGGATTCGAGACAGAGGCGACGACGAGCTCGGAACGGCCGCCTCTCTACGGATTCGGCAAGAATGTATGAGTTCAGCGGCGACGCTCATACCGCGGATGGAGCCAGATAAAACCGAGGAGGGGAACACGGGAAGCCAACTCGAGATCCCTTCCCTGAATAACTGCAATAGGTGCTCGCGACTCGGCGCCATCCGTTCCCTATTGTTTTGTATCAAAGAGATTCGAAGCATAGTCCAAAGGAAGAGAGATGCGACCGTGATGAACGGAACTGTTCCGGGAAACGCTGCGGACCCGGGCATGGCGATGATTATGCCTGCGGCGTCTCATGAATATCGAATACATATTACCTCAGGACCCTCCATTCGACGGCTCATTTCGAATTTTGGCTGAGACGGACGTATCCGCCATTCATGTTGGGGACGGAGAGCTCAGAGTGCTTCAGGTCCAATCATTGCTGTGGGGAGAATGTCTGAAGCTCACACCATTCGAGTACGGAACCCGTTTCCTCGCACGAACCTCAACGTGAGACGCACTGGCTCGGAGCAAACAGCTGTTGCTTCCCTTTGGACAGGTGATTTCGTTGATGAAGACGACCAGCGATGACCCGCGGGCAACGAGCTGACCGTATCAAGTTTCTCCTCATGGGGCGCTGACCACCGTCAAAAATGAGACGAGTCTGCAGAATGCTCACTGGACCACATCAGAGTCGATGTAAGCCGCGGTTAATCTATTTCACGGATCGCTCGCTTTTGTTTCCGCGAGACGCGAACTTCTTGTCGAGCATCATTATTTCGTATTTGCACGGATAATCACTACCCGGAGCTTCATGGGTGCTTCCAGCCACATCATCAGGACTTCGCAATTCACCGTAGAGCGTCGTTGAAATGATCGCTTATCACATATCGTCGAGAGACAATATTCCTTTTTCACCTCCAATCGTTTCTCGAAATTCCCATGCGCACTTCGAGGAGCTAAATTATCTCAGGAGCATGGGAGTCGTCTCTCGATGTCATCACGACAAGCCACACGCGTGAAAAATAAATTCTTTCGAATATTCAAGCTCCTCGAGGGGGGTATCCATCGGGAGAAGTTCACTTCGCTCGCTCAGCCGACGACCCGAAAACTTGTGGTCTCGCGATCCAGCGAATCTTTCATCGAAACTCTCGAGTTTTCGAACATACTCGCCGCTTTGCTGAGTCGAAAAAGTCACGTCCGGATGTTTGTTCCGACTTGATAACCTTCAACGAGATCGAGTTTGGGGAAAAACTTTAAAAAATGTCACACGCCGAGTTCGTTTCCGCCTCTCTGAAGTCAACGAGACGTGAACATCTTCAAATACAGCGATGATGCTCTCTCTATCATGCGTCAACATCATAAGTGGACACGTTCACTCCATCCCCCGCGAGGACATTTTTGATTGAGTGAGTTGAGGATCTCGGTGGGTTCCTAAAAATTCTACGGAGCTTGAGGAGATGCCAATAGCTACTCACCACATGCAGCAGGGAGGCTCCATGTTGAAAACTTGTACGCTCTCGAGCTTCCCCATCCTTTTCGGGAGGACGACTCGAGCTTTTCGAGAGGTCAAAATGATTTCTGAGAAGACATGTCAACCGAAAGGCTTCGAGAGAAAAAGGGACCTCATTGAAAGCGAAATCCTCATTTGAAACCGGGAACGGTCTGAGGGGGATGCGGCGGGAAAAAGTGGAATAGAAGACCCGTCCCTCCCATTGGCATTCGAGCTCGACGAAAATTATATCGTCGAGTTCCTGAACAATGGCTGACAGCCGCCGCTGTGTGCGATGGTAATCTGTTTCAACTTTCATTTGGAGAACACGTTCTGCTCTTTTCAGCGTGGCTTAATTAAAGCCGATTCGAGTGATAACATCGAGAGGCGAGGTCGCGCTGTTCACCTCCTCTTCGTCGACGAGCGGAACCGAAGCAAGACCCGTAGAGCGCATCCCGGAGCTCTCGTTACCATACTCGTTGCCGCGGCGGCTGTCCTTGTTGCTTTGGTTCGGTTGTCGCTGAAGTAAGAGTCGCATTGAAGCCGGAAGCACTTTCTCTCGAGGAGATTTACAGCTGCCACATGCAGAGCTTCTTTGGTTCAGAGCGGTGGGGAGGGGAACTCAAGGAAAAAGAGACACACACCGGCGGAAGACTTGCTACGAGCCGCCACGCGGTCTGACCTCGCCATCCAACAGTCGAACCGTCCCTAGACGTGGAAAACGTCGCTGACGCTAAACGGGCGAGCTTGCATCTCAACATCAATTAGAAAACTTTTCTCATTCCGCTCTGGCACTCACTGACTGGCAACGACTGCTCCTGCACTGGAATAATTTATCGGAACCGCGGGTGCTGTCCGGGCGATTCCTCGGATAAGGTAATACTATGTCACGTGAGTTCTTCACATTTGGATTCGTTTCTGTTAGAAGGTCGTCTCATCTTCCTCCGCAATTAGTCGAAGAATCCCGAATACACACGTCCGCAGCGGAACTCCTCCACAAGAAACCACCCGGGGGCTGGGTTGGGAGGCAACGAGCGCAAGGGACTCACCGTATCGGGGTTCTGATGAATGGATTCACTAAATCCAGCTCCAGACTGAGTGGGCAGGTTACGGCTGAGCAGACTTTTCCTCGGGTATACCCGACCTTGATCAAGGGCACGTTCGAAATAAACTTACCGTTTGCCCGACCTCTTCAGCAGAATTCGATCTCGTAAACAACTTGTTCGCTCGGCGCATTGCGCCAACGAACATCCGAGGAACTCCTCTTCAATCTACTTCCACGTTCGAGACTTCGAAGCTTCGCCCTTTGTCGTATTTATCGACGAGAATGAATGATGGAGACAATCTCAAAT
The DNA here is from genome assembly GCF_000255335.2 of Galendromus occidentalis. Lineage (NCBI taxonomy): Eukaryota > Metazoa > Arthropoda > Arachnida > Mesostigmata > Phytoseiidae > Galendromus > Galendromus occidentalis. The sequence continues at coordinate 1,026,663 of NW_003805485.1, read as the reverse complement.
CTGAGTGTTTTCTCCGGAATATTTCGGTTTGAATGAAATTGAGGAGTCGGGTTTCTCGGATAGTAGTATGTCTTTAATATGTCTTTCTCTCTCGCGAGAAGAGATCGTTGAGGTATGTATATTCTCGACGTGACTCCCCCCTTTACGGGCGGACGTATTGAGGGCACGAAGAGGTTGAACTCACGACTTGGATGTGGCTCCTGGAGCCTCATTCGTGCGTGGTCCGCGTACTCCATTATTCAAGCAGAGTATGTAAGTCTGCTCTCGGTCCCTTTCAAAAACTATGCATGTCGGATATCGAGTTCCCTTGTACCTCGTGAGAGCTACTCCGAGTCTGCTCATAACCTTGAGAACATTCGGATATTGGATGTCGTGTTCAGCCGTTCTCTTCATTTTTACATCCAGCGGAGTTGCTCTGGAAGACGTCAGCTGTAAAAAAGAAGGTCCTTGGAAACCGGCTCCTTAGGCTCAAAAGCAGACTGTAGCCCGTCGACTTCTGCGTCTGAGAGCGATTTCCGAACTGAGCATACATTGAGCCTGCCCGATCGGCCGTTCTCGGCATCGGGCTCCTCGGCCCGACTTCCCGGCCGGCCGCTGAAGCAAATCTGCGTTTTCGAGAGCGAATCATATATTTTTTTCGCACCCGAGCTTCAAGATCACGGCTATGAGCCTGGAGGTATTGCTTCCGGCGACGGATGCGGGGAGCAATGATTGTGCTCGGACGTATCAGAGCCGGAACCGGCACGTTATTTGGCCGGCAGCCACAATCGAACCCTCCTCTTGAAGACTTCTACAAGAGACCTCAAGCATCAAGCCCTGGAAAACCTGCGGGAAACGAAGGCTTCCGCCCCCACTGCAGATGCCTCTTGCCCGCTCCGGGGGCGTCAGGCCCAGGAGAAGAATTCACGAAGAAGCCCGTGAAGGCTATAGGCATTTTTCGCACGCGGAGACCTCGAGCTCCTGAGACCTCAAACGACTCGCCAGTGTCAGTCGCATGTTAGAAACCTGAACCTCGGGAATAACCCCGAGACATCGAGGCATACCACCCTCATCTAGTTTTGAAGCGCTTCTAAGTACGGGCTCTCGAAAACGCAATCATCCGGGGGAAACATCTCGCGGGATGCGGTTGTTTGATTTTTTCGTTTCGAGTGATTCATGACTCGTTCGAGTCGGTGAAGGGCTCGAATGAATAATTTTCGCTAACAGATGGAATTGAGGGAAACAGGCGATTCATCACGTCCTGCGCCCAAATCATCGCCGATGCACGCGGGAGGATGTACCTTTGTGGCGTTCTAGGATTCACTCATTCGAAAGGAAGCCAAATCCGTTCTGCGGTCAGCGAGTCGGTCATCAGATTATCACATGGAACACAGGCCTCGCTCTTGACAAGCCCATGGAGCCGCATACGCATTTTGCTTTTCCAGAAACCTACCCTGCCGGTTCCCCGAGGCGAGACGTTCGAAGGTCGGGAGGAACTATCACCTGCGAAGCAGAACTTTCTCTGCTCCGCGGCGCCATAAACCAATTGAGCCGGGAAGGGCTCCCTCAAGGTTTTCTGGTAATTTTCCCCACGTTCGGATGGCTTCCCTGAAGGGCTTTTTGAATTCTCGATACTAGCCAATCAGCTCCTACCATGAGGTAGTTCGCTGTGATGCGCAATGGTTTTCGCGAACCGCCAAAGAGACCGCTAGTTTCGAGCGCTCTCGACATTTGAATCATTCCATGGGGGGGACCCCTCCCGCGAAGTCAGAGTCGCTCTCCTGACCATCTAAAGTCGACGCGTTGAGTCAAGAATCTTTGTAACGCGGAACAATCAGGGAAGGGGTCGATCGACTGTCGAGCCGAACAAAATCTCACTACGCGCTCGCTTTTCAACGCAAATACGATGTACTCCGTGCTCGAGATTAAGAAGTCTAGAGCCTTGTAGCGGCGTACGACGCGGCAATACGAACGCAGTCACCATGGGAGCTCACCGTACGCGAGAACGTCTTACAGCCTGCGCGTGATAGACGCTGGAGGGTAGGTTGCCGCCGCGGAGGATACCCAGTTATCACTTCCACGGGAGACTCTCCCTGTTTCACGATGTCGAGCACGACCGACGTAAGCCTCCGAGGGCTTCCACTCGCCGATATCAACTTATTCCGGATCCGAGCACTCCATGCTCCACCCTCTCGTCCGGACTGCTTTATTTCGCCACCGATCGATCATGGTATCAGGGACCAGGTTCGCTCCACATGGGTGGCCATTGGCATGACCGGGAGGCTTGTTGAAGTTCGTTGGAAAATATCGACGTTCCTCCGCTCAGAAGGCTCCGAAGACTTATCTTTCTCAAGCGCCCACAATAGGCTTCTAGAATATGCTACGCCGCTCACAAAGAGAAAATTCTTTCCCTCCCGGCGATGACTATCGATCTCGGCGAACGGTTCGTTGGTTTCAAGACTGAAAAGCTTGCTCAGCGACACAAACGCTCCACATCCAATGATCCGGCACAGGAGCCAGCGAAAACCTTATTATTGAACTCATATACGGGGACCCCCTGGGGAAAGGAGGGGGATAGAGGCTGAGAGCTCGGCTGAGCCATTGGTCGTCATCACTCATTCGCTCGATTGAAATTTTTTCCCCCGGGAAGGATGCGATGCTGATCCGTGTGAAAACATTTCAGGCCATTCGGTTCGCTACAACTCCGGCCGCGCCGAGCTCTTGTTTGTGGATCTTTTTTTTGCACTCTCAGAACAACGCTGGCTGCAGAAAGAGGATTTGAAGAATCACGCTGCGAGGATTCTTTTAACTTTCTGATAAGGCACGTTCGTCACGTCAGCGGCTTGTTGTTAGCGAGTTTGTGTCGGCTCTGTCGATCCTATACCCATGGTGGAGCTTTGCGAAAAACAAGCCCCGGAGCATCCAGCCTCCTCTTGAGGCGGCCGCGGAAGGGGATGAAATTAATGAGAGAATCTGAGAGTTTGAGGCAAGGCAACCCAATAGCTCTGAGATACAATTCAATAAACTGTGACCCATCAGGGCCTGATTTTCTACGCTCCACCCGGACCCTTCCTTCGAGAGTGCATGCCATCCTGCTGAGAGAATAATTCCTAGATTGAAATGTTTATCAAAAGGAACAACGTTCGTTCCTCGCAACGGAAAAGTGTCACCTTGATTTTGAAGCTGAAAACATCAGGAGTAAGTAATCCAATGTTGTCGACATCTCCTGGGGGTCAACAATAGTAGAAAGCTTCGAAGAAGGCATCCGCTTGTGTGGCAGGACGATAAGAGATAGCCCCGTTCTCCTAGGATTCCGAGTTCCCCCTTCCTCCTCCAGGAGAGGATCGCTCATCGAGCTATCATATGGATTTGACATGACGAATTTGTGGCATGTCACGTTTCATTGTTCGGGAGTTTTCAAACGCATGTTGCCACAAAAGGAGAAAGAGGTCTCGAATGAACGTTCTCTGACTGTGGCTGAGGATAATGTGGAAACCGTAGCTCGGAACTTCCTCCAAATTCAGCCGGAGCTTTCGGGATAGTCGCCATGATCACGGTGGGCCACGATCACGGATATGTTCTCTGGAAAATATCGCCGGACAGTCTCCCTTTCTTTCCTCGCCGATTCCCAAGCATCCGCCTCGTGCACCGCGCTCGCAAGCCCAAAGACAAACCAGGGACGGGTTGCGCGTTCAGAGTCGTTGTATCTCTGTGCCCCTTCCGTGAGGCAACTCGATCGTATTCGTGCCGTCGGCATGCCACTTACGTAACTCGACTTTTGCTGACTCAGCTCAACAGGTGCATCGCTTCTGGGCACGGAGGACACGAAGACTATTTCGGAATTTGATGCTCTCAGAGATGCAGCTGCGTGTCTTCCGACCGGAAGACAGCCTCAGATGAAACGGATCACCGACCGAGGAACTGCATTGTGGAGTTCCGAGTCGACCCGGCGCGGCGTCGCTCACGCTGAATGGAATCCGAGAGAAGTGAATACGGCACTCCGCTGATGGCTCGGAAGTTGGGATTCCTTTGCATCTTGGTCGTAAGACATGATTCGCTGAGTGATTCGCGGAGTTTTCAATCTACAGAGCGTCCCACTCTGTACTCAGCATTGACATTAGAACGAAATCAAGCAAAGTCATCAGAAGGAAATTCTCGTTCCGCCTCGTTGACTTTTTTCAGGAAATGGTTCGTTCTTTCCATCGCCGCCCTGAGAGCCGTGGCTGGAGAACGAGGGAGCCGAGCGAGAAACAGAAAATCCGGGCGATGAGTCGGTCAGCCGGACAGACTCAGAGCCAAGATCCTGATTTGTCGGCTCTGAGTGACCGCACGGCAATTCGTCTGCGACAGTGGCAAGCGCGCTCGCCGTTTCGCAGCGGGGTATACGGAAGCTACATAAATGATTACATGCTCCCAGCAGTCATAAATATGCATCTGGGTTCGGTGGGGGAGTTTGGGGGAGTCCGGCTCGATTTTCAATGCGTTTTCGCAGCCACCGCATTTCTCGCTCAGCTCATCTCTCCGCGATTTCCTCGGCTGTCGGAAGAGGTCCGAACCCGCTCGGCAGTCACGATCGAATAGCTCTCACCTCCCGGAGATAAGGACGTCTCTTCATTCCTTGCAGTATCCCGATTCTCTCCGTTCGATCATTCTTTATTTCGACTGTTTCGAGATGTACTCTTCCAAACATTGCGTGAGCTCGCAACTAGTGCCTACGAGGCTCCCGCTTGCCGCAGCTGGAGATTCTCACGGCGTTTGACCGAAAACTTTCGCCCTCGGAGCGGGAAATATGGTTCTGTATTTCCCGGAGTCCTCCTCTATTCAGAGCGAATGACGATGCTGAGCGTGGAATTCCCTTCAGCCGGGAAGCGGCTGCCCTGAATTGATTCACGGACAACGATCGAAAATTCGACAGTTGCTCCAAGTTATCGGACCCTGATAGAGCATTCGGATCGCTGAGCTTGGTCACGGAAGCATTATTTCACCAAGCAAACACATGTTCCGTCAGAGGTTAAGCTCAGGAGCCTCAGGCGACTGCCACTCACTGAGGTGGAGCCTATTAGTTGACTTTCGTCAAATTGCGATCTCTGTTGTCGCAAGCGCATTGTTCGTCAGCGTCAACACTCGAAGCTTTTGCCACCGTCGAACACTGTTGCACGGGGGCCCCTGAGAGAACCCGATACTCTCGGAACGAAACTTGCGGGGAATGTGACGTAGGATACGTTTTTGCCCCCGCTGGTGCGAAGCGGATGACGGATCTCGAAACCACAGCAGCGAGGGTGAAGTCATCCCTCTAATAATCGTGTCGGATCCCCGAACCTTTGTCACACGGTCTAATGAGCTACAGTTCCATTCGACTCTTGTGCTCTCAAAATGGCGATCTCTCCCTCCAGCTCTCAACGGAGCGGCTTCACTCTCATGCTCCTAAGGGGCGATTCTACCACCAACATTGTTCTAGAGGTCGAATCTGTCAAACGGCTCCTCGGTGCAAGTCCGGGATAAAGCAGGAGTGATATTCAATGACGCATGTCCCTTGATACGCTAGTGACGGTCGTTAGAAGTGATAAGAGATGGAATCGTCGCCGGCATATAATAATCATGGGGAGAATTAGTCGTCGTGTGAGATTTCGAGCTTCGGCAATCTCTACGCAAGATCGATTCAGTGGCCATTTATTCCATCGGAATCCGATGCTGAGCGCGAGCTTTTCTTTCGCCGCGCCGTGCAGCCGTAGTTTCATTCTCGACGCTAATTATCTTGCTAACGAAGGTCAGACGTTGACAAACATGTCCGGTCGAGCACGAATATCGCAGGCGATCCGATTGCACCCTCGGTCCGATTCGCAGAATGCTTGCAGAACTAAATTCTGACCCAGAATTCAGCAACCCTATCGGGCTTTACTCAAAGCTATTCCCTTTTTCGGGGGTTTCGTTCCGATTATGCGAAGCGGGGCTTGACTCACACTCAGTCAGACTCCGGGAACATGCTCCGAGGTCCCATCGCTCGGGTGCTCCCACTGGAACTGTGTCACAACGGCCGCGGAAATCGGAGCCCAATAGAAAAAAGGTCGATCCCTCACGATCTCAAGCTATTCAAATTCAATCACGGACCGCCAAGTTCTTCTCTGACACAAGAACGTATTCTGGGTGAATACCGGCTTGGCTCCCAGCCAAACCCACCCAATTTTTCTAAAATGAATCTGCCAAATCTGCATTCCGCTCAACTATGTTGATGATTCTCTCCGGGAATCCTTCTGTGACTTCCGGAATTTGGAAGGCTACGACGCCGCACCTCGAGCCGCCTCCGCTGCTGCGATCGAAGGGTCCATTCCATATACTCCCTCCTCTCGGGGCGGGATCCGAGGGAACTTTTCTTATCCCTCTATTGCATGTCGGATAGGATCTAGTGGATAGACAGACGAGCATAGGACCGGATGTCCATCGAGTATGTTCGGCGTGGTAGATGCATGGTTTCCGAGGCTCCCTGGAAGATGAAGTAGACTACCGTCAATTCCACCGCTCACTCATTTGCCGGAAAGCTCGGTGCAGGCAGCCGGCGTGCTTTCCCAGAAACGCGGACATGGCGTGCGCCGTTCGGATAGCGTTTCGGTATCTCCCGAAACATGGTTGGGCTCGAGAGACGGGCATCTGCGAAAAATGCATGGATACCGATGTGACGAGGCGTGACTCTGTATGAGCATCATTTGGCGAACTTTATGCATCTTTGAAGCCTCTCTGCCGGTATCCCGTCTGCCTCTATCTCGCTGTCTTCCCTAGGACGGAGCCGAAAAAACCTCCGTGACCTCACAAAATGCGAGAGATGTGGAATACGTGGATGTGACAGCCTTCAAATGCTCGCTATGCAAATCGCTTCCATTCATCGACCCATCCTAATACATACATTCTCGACAACTGAATTTTCCCCCGCGTAGTCTCGCATTCACGAGGTCTTTGTTGGTACGTTTGACCGTACGCGATACGGAATAGAGATGAGATCAACAACGTCTTTGCGAGTTCGGCTTCCTGGTCGTAGGTCCAGCGGAGAGTTTTGCCCTTCATACTTGTTCATGTAAATTCCGAATCATGTAAATTCTACGATACAGTGCACAACAATACAACCGACTTGGCGCTCAGGGCTGTTTCAGAGACTCAGACTCGCTTCGCTCCAATGTGGAGAGAATACGGGACTTCGTTGAATGCTAACCGGGCCTCGGGAGGACCAAAAACTCCCGACAGGTAGTGTCGTCATGACACTACCGCGATTGGACGTGAAACGTCTGTCCAATGATCTTTTGCAATGCCGATCAAAAGAGTAAAAAAAGTAGCGATGATACAATCCGAGCTCTGAACAGCTTACGTCAATGGTGGACCGACGAAGGTCCAGACACGAACGAGGGATTGAGGATGCAAGCGTCGACACCCATTGTTGCCGAAGGGAACGATTCTATCGAGTTACGTGTTTGATGCGGGGCTAGTTATGTTCTGCCTACGAATATTCACTGCGCGACTACGAAAGATCTAGCCTCTCACAACAGACGGAAAATCGGTACATGAGAAACGATGTGCATATATGATCAGGATGAGTCGCATACCTTTTCCTTCCGGATTGAAACATTTTCCTTTCGGAATGAAACCTTTTCCTTTCGGAATGAAACCTTTTCCGGAGCCTGAGACCCTAATCAAGTAGTGGCACGGGAGGGGCTGAAAGCAAACTTCACGTTGTAAGTCAAATCAGCGTCAAAAATCAATGTTGAAGAGCGCCTGAGGCATATTTATCGAGTGGGCGCGATGATTTTTGGAAAGATTGGAAACTCGAGTCGTGGGGACCCTGATCAATCACAGATTCAATTCAAACACGAATGAGAGAATCGCCCGTGAATTGTCCGCCGATCGACACAATTAAGTAAAAATTCCATGCGCAATTAAGATAGTTCTAGCCTCTCAGAAGCGGCGTTAAATCGTTACACGAAGAACGAAGTACATTGAACGCGCTCCCACTCGGACTTGAAGACGTTTCACGTCAAAATGCATGCTGAAACACTATGAATTGGCAACGGAGGCAATCGACTTGTACGCCGAGTTGAATCGCTTCTCACCGAAAGATTGATGAGGGTGTCCCTCGCAACAAGTCTTTCAGCGTGGAGCAACGAGAAGACTCAGGACGAGCTACTGCCGCAAAGTACTATTCAATTCTAAATTTAGAGACCTATATATAATGAAGGACATTCTACATTGTCCAGGGAGATTGAGGACATCCTTAACAGGACAGGAGAAGGCGGTGGAGAGGAAAACGCTGCTTCTTGCGATTGCTATCGAGGCGGATATTCTTAGAGAAGGCAGAGAACGGTCGCTGCCAGTGATTAGTGAGTACAATCTTCTCAAGCGGAACTAGACGAGGGCCGCAACCCCGCGCTCGTCAAATGCCTTCATCATTTTCGTGGCATGGGTTTATGCACCTTTTCTCCGGCCCAGAGCGGCCGATATTCCCATGGGAACACTCGAGCTCTCAGAGATATCTCCCTTCCATCTGAGGGGTATCGTATATGAGTTCTTCGTCTGTACGGTCGCCTCGTTTTTGTCATCCGTCAGAACCGCCGAACGGCGTCCTCCCGCACCGCAAGTCTGATCGACGCTGCGGGAGAGTAATTGCGAATGTTGCTTGTCCCGTGGAGGCCAGGGAGAATGCGGGAGCGCCCGAGCAGGTGGGGCAGTCGCGTCGTTCTCGTGGTAATCCTCCGGCATTTACCCGCTATCTGCGACGTTATCGTTGGAGCACTCGGGCCCGATCGTACATCGAATCGCCTCATCCGATGCAATGGAGAATCGTGTCGATATTCCATCTCAAGGAATGAAGGTATCGGCGGCCGTACGATGTCAGGGGAAGATTTCCGCAGGATCGTTCTCCGGATGGAGTCGAATAAATTCGAAATTTATGCCCATATCCAAATTGAAATGATTGATCATAATTCGCTCTATCAGTGTCGTTCTGGTGAACGGCGGCCGATACGGGGAATCAGGATGACCTTGACGACCAGGACATGACTTTCCGCTCAGGATCATCAAATCGATGGGAGTCCCCAGCTGATACATACTTCAGCTGATCAACATGCATGCGTGGAGTCTGATCATCATTCCCCGTCCGACGGAAAACAGGAATTATATCCGCTTCCGGTTTTCCTACTAACGGAAACGGAGAGCGTTGTCATCGATAAGCTTTCGACACTTAAGAAGATCGGGAGCGTCGCAGCGCGATAGACCCGATGATTCCGAACCCAGTGATTTCCCCTTCATTCGCAGCTAGAGCCGCCTCGGGCGAGAAACTTTCCCCGAGAGCTATGATACATGCGCCTCAGGAGCTGTGGAATGCCCCCAGAGTGAATTTAGGGGCTCCTCAAGCTGTCACGTAGAATGCTGATGTTTACTGAAGTCGAGCCCCATCTCAGTCGACTATCGAGTTGCAATTAGAAGGTGATTATCGAATTACGTTTCGGGGAGGCTTCGCCGAGCATGTGCGCTGGAAACACTTGTTCTGGTCATGTGCGCTGCAGTTTCATCCTGAAGTCTCCCGAAGAGCGTGATCTCTTGCTAGATAGCTACTTGACTCGAATTAGCTGCTTGAAACTCGAACTCACGCCTTCTTAATCCTCGACTCCTTCCGCTTTGCCCGTTGCCCCCTTCTTCTGTCTGTCCGTGGAGCCGTACCAGTTGATACACTGACTGAGACGAGCCGTTGGATCTTTGGAAGAAAATTGGCTGAATCAGTCTCCCTGGTATCACCTATTCGCATCCGAAGGGTGTCGAACGAAGAAGGAATTCCGGGTCGCTCAGAGATGGGACCGTCTCAAGCAGCTACTCGATCGAGACCTCGTCGCATCGCGTTGGCGTCGGTGTGACAACAGTTTCACGCCATGCACTTGTGTATGATAATCAAGAGCAAGATCAAACGATACCCTCGCGTGGAAAATCATCTCGAATTTATTATTTTTCCCCGCCGGAGAAATGTGGAAGTCTTAGGAAGATCGTGCATTTGCCACAGCGGTGTCCGTGATTCGAGTTCATTGATCGACAACCGACAACGGATTCAAAGATAGGAATGAATCCGTCCTATCTTTGCCGCGGGAAAGAGTCCGCTGTTGGTCTCACAAAACTTTATGGAGTCGGGAAAGGTGCAAATCCGGTTTTGCGAAATCCGGTTATTCAGCGAGCACTCAGTCGCGTCGTTCCCTCGGTTCGCAGTGCGAACGATGGAACAAGAAGCGAGAAGCAAACTGAGCAAGTTTATTCGTGGGACAACGCGCGAGGTTTCAGAGTCAGATCGATAGATTGCGACGCTTCATAGGAGACAGCTTATAATTGGCGCAGAAGTTTATATCTCGGCTCGCGCAGTTCTCCTGTGTGCCGAATTCCCGTGGTGCGACGCGACTTTAATGGTGACATGAATCGCTAGGTGGAGTGTCGGCACACCAGCCGACATAGATGTCGCTTAAAGAATCGGAGAAAGGTTTTGTTGAATATGGAAAAACTCGAATATTCCCACCCGTCCGTCTCTGTGTACCTCCTCTCGACGCTCACCCTGCTCGGATGATTCCATTCCTCAGATTTTCAACAATGTTAGGACTCTTCGAGAGGAGCTCTCATGAATCGGGTTTTCAGAAGAGGTCACCATTAAGGAAATTCGAGGAAAAGTCTCGTTAGGTGGCCATGGTCAGGATTCAGGGAACGAGAAGACGTGTTCCCATGCAGATATACTGTTCCCTCAACACGTGATACTAAGCAGATCGGCCATTTCCACGAATCGGTGGTGTTCGAGGAATGGAACATTCAGGAGGGAGGAATCGTCGATTATCCCCAAATAATCTGTTTCCTCGTGGATCCTTCCATCGCGATTCGCTCTCGCTTTCCGCCAACAGCTTGCTGGCCGGTCACCGCGCGAGCTCGCCGTTCCTCACTGAAAAACTCCGATCACTTTGGAACCCTACGGAATTCAATTGTGCAATTCCAGAGCGGAGTACTCTCCCTCAGGCCACGTCCCTCGGCAGGATAACTTCTACCGGGGAATTCGCTCAAGGAACGAGAGAAACCTTATTGAACAAGAACGAACAACTTTTGTCCCGGCGACGTCTGAGCGGTGCCATTTGCATGTTTTGAAGAAACAACTCCGGGCTGGAATAATGCACAGTATTCCCAAGGGACGAAGCGAATGGACGAGGCTCGGTGGAGACATTCCAACGGCGGGGCCGCTCCGTAGCTCTCGTCTCATGTCTCGGTCTCTTTTTCAGCCTGGCAGGTTCAGAGAACGAGGAATTTGAGTTCAGTTTCAGATTTTGAAGGACATGTAGAATGAAACATATGCATTTATGGCTCGCTTGCGGGCGTGATTCCGTCGATGGGGAAGAGAGAAGAGCCCAGAGCGATTGCCCCACCTTGCAAGAGCCGTCGTCAGTTTGGTCTACGCTGTATCTTTCGGGGCCGGAATCGAGTGCTCTTGTCCCTCGGTGCCTCATGCGACGCAAAGGGGGCACGAGTACTATCGAATGACAGGAGCTGTCGCATAAGCGTCCTCTCCTGTAATCGGACATATATGTAGCGGCAAATTTCCGTTGTTTCTGCAATTCGTATTCTCTCGTCCTTTCGTTCGCTTAGATCGTGGACATCGTTTGTCGCAGATGGCATCTAGCGTCCGGGTGGACGACGACCGAATCGCATGCAAGAGTGGCCCCGCGGAAAATTCATCGGCCGAGGAATCTACTTTGCCAAGCGCAAATCACAAACAACAATGCTGTTCGGCTCTGTATTTCCGAGGCAATCTTGTTTAGCTTCTTGTTTCCATGGTCCGAAGCCAGCTCCCGGTCTCTACGAAACCACTTGAGATTCCGATCAGTAGTTTGGCCCATCATGTCATCGACGCGATCTGCAGCGCGAGATTGATTGATCGCTTTGTTGACGAAATCAAGGGTCGATTGATTGCGTGGAACTCAGTTTTTCAGTGAAATCCGAGGTCTGAAAGGAGAGCCGGCCAATAACAAGCGCTGGCAACTAGAGTTGTCTGCAATATGATCCCTCGTCAATGACTCTCTGCGAGATGCATGAAGCCCTGCATCATCATGAGTCGGCTGCATTTGATCCAATCTCCCTGTAGACTATTATTTGATTTACACTCATGTCAGCAAGCGGGAATATCAAGCGACTCGCGCGACCGTTACAACAAATAATTCATCGTATCTGAGGGGGTACGGCGCGGCGTAGTCAGCCTATCATCGGCGAGGCTGCATCTATCGTAGACTTCTCCTTCGGAGAAATTCTCGATCGTCCGAACCCAGCCGGGGATCTGTTATGAGAATACATGTACAAACGAGAGCCTCCGAATCCGTCCGGGAACATCCTCAGGTGGTCGGTCACGTAGTGACCAGGGACAGAATGAGGTATTTCGCAAGCGCACCCAGACTTCCGAGCGAGCTTGAACTGCAAGTTTCTTGAGCACTTCCTCAAATCCGCATTGTGCGGAGCGAGAAGAACGGAACTCATTGAAGAATGAAGCTACGCATCGCGGCGCATCTCGAAGGAGGAGTCTCTGGAAACTCGAATCCCCCAGGAAATCATCTCCCGGGGAAACTCCTCCGCCGGCCAACCTATGAGCGGAGTCTGTTTACTAGGCGTCTTAATTATTCTTGACTTTTCAGGGAACGGTACGCTCAACTCCCCCTGCAATCTCGGAGCCGGAAACTGCAGAGGGGAAATTAACTGAATACTTAGAGCACTAATAAATAAGCCTCAAACTTTCTTCTGAGAGTCCCAGGCCACGTATGACTCCACTCAGTCAGATGCGGGCTGAATAATTTTCATTGGAGAGAGATCTTGTTTCCATCTATAGAATCCATCAAAGGCTCTGGAAACCTAAAGGAGTAAACTTCATCCCATCCCACAACTCGTCATGGAACCTTAAAAGTCAAAGCTTCTGGGTCCGAGATCCGCTTCCCGTTCTGAGCTGATAAGCTGGCTCGTTCGCCTGAATTCGACTCGGACACATCGACTCCCGCCGCGCAGCGTATGGGATTGGGCCGGCGGGCCGCTGTCCTCGTCCTGGCTCCGTTCAGATCCGGGCACTTCTGCCGGCTGGTTCAAGCTTTTCGGATTTCTACAGGGAGAACCATCGTTACCTCACATGGTCTCTGAACGGTCAAATCAGCTTGGAACGAGCCGGCGAGAATCACGCAGAGTATTTCCGACGCAAAGTACGTACTCGACAATTGCGGCCCTACCCCGTGGTGGAACTTGCATCGGTGAGAAAGACGTCTTTGGATTTTCTCGAACGGAAGGTCGAATCTTGAAGTCCGCTTCGATGACCTTTGACAGAATCCAGGGAATTCACAGCACGATTATAATAATCGTATAATAATCCTGCTGGCTCATCTGCAGCCCTGTGGAATCCTCGAGCGCCGTGCTCTGAGCCTGTAAGGACTGCCCGTTTTCAGGGGCAATCGTTTTCACGGCTCCACCGTGGACACTCGAGGGCCGTTCGAGCCGCAAAATAAAGGAAAACCAGTGAACCAGTCGCAGAGACCGCGAAATAAGGATCTTCGGTAAACCAGATAGAGGTGTACTGAAATATGCACAGGACAGTCAGAGACATCAGAGTTTCTCAGCCTGATCTGCCGTTGTCGGCCTGATCGCTGCTCCGCATAAAATGCGCGGACTACGGTCATTCGCTTGGCGATGCCATCGAAGAAGCGTTGATCCTTCCAAATAAATAGGTATCGAGCGAAGTGATAACGAAGTTCCATGACGAAGAACGTCGAGGCTTCCGACCATTCACCCGGAGGCCAAACTACGCCAAGGCGTGGCTCCGTCCACAGTGACTCCTCGTTCGGTATCGTGTCGCTCACGTTGTCGGAGAATGTGGGAGAAATTGATGTTCAAAGCTCCACAACGGAGAGCACCCAGAGTGCTGCTGACGAAGAGAGCAGAACGGAACAACCCTCAACCCCGAAACACAGTCTTCCCCAGAAAGGAATGGCCGCTGTCAAAGGATCTAAAAGCTCGAAAATAAGACTCGGAGCTAAGGGGAGCGAGAAAAAACAGGAGATAACCGTTGAGGTTCAGAACTCCGCGAATACAGCCAAAACGCTGAAAGTAAGTAAAAATTGAACAGTGAAAATGGCATGTGTATATCTTCAATGGCTTCGTCAGGATCACCGAAATATAATTAATTCCGGAAGTGGAGCGCTCTCTCTTCCCCAGGATCAGAGGAAGAATATACGTAAGCATCGAGCAAGGCCTATTATTACTGAAGAGAGGAAGTCAGATCCAGACGAGATCACGAAGGGAGACGGCGCTCGGTGTTGTCGTTTGACTTGATGTCGTGGAGCATTCATCCGCCGGTCATCGCTATGATTCCGCATCTTGAAATATTGCACTGAATATCGTTCCATATCAAAGTTCTTACGCTGAAGATGGCTGTCCAGTATCGAGTTATTCTTTGCTTACTATGTGGGAATAAGTCACGGGGATCTCGAACACAGGGTGACGACTTTATACGACAGTATCGATGCGAGTGCAGAGAGACGCTTTTCTTCAATTTCTATCTCACTCAGAACATGGCGACCTTCGTCACGCTCGGATACCGTTCCCCCCACGCTCCAATCTGACTCGGGTCGTCACAGGATTCCGCATTCCTCCTTTCCCCTCTCTCTCTCTGCGACCGTCTCTGATGACTTTCGTCGCGACGGAGGAGTGAAAGCATCACGTAGTCTGACGAAGTTGAAATGATACGTGAGAAAGGAGTGAACAGGGTACTCGAAACAATGAGTCGGGAACGACTGCCTGCAAGCTGTGATCAGAGGCCTGCTTCTGCGTTATAGAATTCGACGACGGGCCGTGATAGTTGTCCGTGTCGTGCCGCGACTCGCTACATCGAATTCAGTTTTCGGTATACTCCGGAAGCTAGGCTAGTCATCACCTGGTGGCGTGTCATGTTTGTGGCTCGTCGAGGAGGCTGGAGCTGGACGGAGCGGCAGTTTTAAATTCATGGCAAATCAATCTAGGTAATTGAATATTTAATACACCGAGGAATCGATTGTAGCAATCGGTAGTTCTTTCTGAGGGCTGAATATTGCGTGCTTGTCTGATAACTCACGGGTGTTCTCTGGACAACAGCATGAGAACCGGAAAAAAACTCCTCGCTGAAAAAGGCCCCTGTAACTTCGCGACTCTCTGTCTATTTGACCCTGAGACTCGGTGAAGCCTTCGGAAAACCTTCGGCGCGGAGAAAATTCAGCAGAGTCACAACACGGGTGGAACTCCCCCGTTTTTTTCAGACACGCTCCAACCAGAGAATTATCCATCTTCACAGTGCGTAGGAAGATCGAGTGCTTGCTGCCGAGCTTCACGCGAATCACGTTTGAGACTTCGGCCGAGGATTTCTTGTGGAAAGCCTTGAGGCCGCCGATCGTCTCTGCACTCGACAAGCCGAATCAATGCTGACAGGGCCGGGAAATATTCAACACCCTCAATAAGGAAGACTCCCCGGAGAGTGAGGCGGTTCCGACGGATCAATCTAGTTCTACCAGATCCGTCTTCAGTCCAGAAAGAAATTTTGTTCAGCTTCCGAATAGTTCGCGCGAGGAGTTTCCTCCCTAAAGCTTATTTTTTGGAGACTCAGGGGCACAATGCATACTTCCTTATTCCTTAGACTCCTTAGACTCCTCAGACCCGATCGGGCTGGGGATCCGGTCTTGGGCACGATCGACCTCAAGGGGTCTGAGAATACCACTTCCCAATCCCGCTTCCTGTGAGCTGAAGCCAATGCTCGAGATACCGGGCATCGACGGGAGTTATTGATTTCTTTGACGGGCTGCGGACAAGCCCCAAATGACCTGCATCCACCCCCGCCTCTCCGCTGAATTTCTAGCCAATGTGGCTCCTCAAGGAAAACAAGGCTCATTTCGCCAGCCCGTCGCCGTCGCCTAATTGGCGGCTCCTCACCGGTAGGCGACGATCCTATTGCCGGTCCTCTCCTCTGAGATCATTATTACTTCGACTCGAACTTGAAGGGAATCGTTCGCCGACTCGTATGTGTCTCCCCCCGCTAGGCTGGAACCGGGCTCGTTCAGTTATCTAATACCAATACTGCGCTGCCCCTCCTGATCCGGATGTGCGTGTCGAGAGCAGCGCGATCCGTGCTGCTACACGATCGCAGAATGGCACGAGTCAGTGACACGATGATTCTCCAAGCCAGGGACGGACTGTTTTCGCTCGTGTTCCAGCGTGCGCCTGGGTGATGATATTCTCGAAAGAGCCGTCTCTCTTATTCGCAAGCCGCCGGACTCGTAGACGGCCGGCCGTCTGTTCCTCTGATACTTCGGAGCAATCCAGGAGGGTTCAACTCGCTATCGCACGATTTGTCGATCAAGCCACAAGCTCACGAAATCTTTTCCGACGACGGAACGATTTCTCCCGACCACCATATTTGTATTAATAATATGATGAATGATGAGAGACGCATTGGACCTCCCACGACTCAGAGCGCCCAAAACGAACCGAAGGGACCGGGACAGCTCGAGCATCCTCTGGAGGGGCACGGATGATTCCCCGCGGCTAGAGGCGTCGGAAGGTTTTTTGGAGCTCGAAATCTCTTGCGTTTGTTGAGCCTGGATTGGAGAGTCCGATTCATATTCACGCGGAGCCTTTACAGAGCGCGGCATTTGTGGCGGGAATAATTCATGAGCTTCCAATCCGAGGAGACGGACCTTCTAATTATCCCGGGTGATTGGGATACATGTATTGTACTCTGCTCCGCTCGGAGCTGCTCGCTCCCCACGCGGGAAATATCTCGCTCGGCTTCACTTTCGCGCCGACTAGCTTTGAGCGAACTTCCATTAGATAGGGTCCGGGACGCGGGACACCGAAGCAGAGGATGATTGATAGAATATTGGGTGGGCGCTATTCATTCCAGCCGAACACTCGAATCACACTTGACCCAACAGTTCCGACAATGATCGATTGGAGTGTTGTTCATCGAATGCGATTTCCCGGGATCTAGGCAGAAGGGGTACTTACCACGTTCCGATAGAGAGGGAAAAACTCCCCTATTGCAAAGCAGAGAATTTCAAGAAGAAAATTGAATCACTAAAAGGGTCAAGAGGAGTGTTTGGACCTTTCCACCTCAAGTGCTTCTTTGCAGGTCAAGCATGACAACAATTACCCGGATATCCTGACGCCGCTGGCTGCTTTTGGCAAGACGCGGCTGCTGCTTGGCCTGCGTCTGAAAGAGAGAAGTGTGCACAGCTTTGACCTCCAACGATTCTTGGGCTCATCCTTCTGCTCCCTTACTTCACAGCTGGATTGAGATTGGGATCAAGTGGGAAGCGGAACGAGACTGAAGCCAGAGCCTGCTGAACTCATGTCAATAGACTCCAGGGGGGTTTTGAGCCGATACACCACGCGGGCACCAAACCAAACCGGGATCAGGAGGCGGTAGTTCGTCAAGATGTGGGACAAAGTTTTCACAAAATTCTGTAATCCATGGGCAGGATTCCGACGCAACACGAAAAGATTTCGGGATGATCCTCTCGGCTCGCTCCCTCTAGAGGGAAGTCGTCAAAATTGCGGATTCGAATGGCGAACATTCCCGTCGGCGGGACCATAGCCATCACGCATCTGCCCAATTGGCGCGATTGCTAGCGGAGTGCTTCCGAGTCGAGCTAATTATCCAATCGGAGTAGGCGAACGCAATTTGAGGCGATACAGCGCTCAATGACGCGGAATGATTGCGCTGTCGAACCAGCTTCTAATATGCAGGATGGCTAACTCCGAATCTGATGTGCACTGCGACCTTCACCTTGGGGAGTGGTTTGATGCGGATGGACAAGATTTCCCTTAGCTCCTTATTCCGCATCGTGAAACATTATGCACCTCTTATAAACTCAGGATTCCGCTCCTAATTCAGCGATCCGATTTTCCGTGCCCGAATCAATATCCATGAGCTGGCCCCAGCTCTGTGGAGCCTGGATACTCCCCACATCACGTCGACTTTCCATCCTTCCAGACCTCGAACGATGTGAAGCCTTCGGCATGAGAGGTCGCCAGTCGCTTTGATATAAGACAGTGCTATCTGTGGTTAATATCACGATGGAACGTTTCCCCGGACTCTTCGGATCATTGCTCAAACAGGACCGTATTATAACAAACTCGGATGGGACGAACATAAACGAAAAGTTTTCCGCGAGCCAGCCGCAGCGCTCTATTGCGGCGGGAAAGGGCCACCGCAGATATCTGAGCGAATTTTCCGAGAGTCCGCGCATATTCAGCCATCCCGATCAGCCCAGACGTAGCTAGTCCATACAGCGCCCCGGCGAAATCCGAAAAATGTCACCCCAAAGAAGAAACTCCTCTCAGGAGACGAACGCCCAGGTAGAAACTCGGGTACCCTGAGGTAACGAAATCCGTAACTTCCGGCACACATTACTAGGAGATGACCTGCTCTGCCGGGAAATTTATGGAGGAGTCTCCATTTTTCCGGAAGTCGGAGTCGGGAATCGTTTCCCCCGGGAGATGCGCCCGGGGCTCGTGTCTCCTCTTGGCCTTCCAGAGATCCGTGAACTTTGAGATTCGCAGATCCCGGATCCGCGGATAAGATCCGCACCAACCCGGATCCAGAAAAAAATACGTATACATGTGTACAACTTATGTACAGTTCTCTGCGGATTCGCTGCTGATCTCCACATGTTTATGATATCTATGCGGAGCCTACCCTGAAGCATTTCATGCATTTTCCGCTTTTGGAACTCTCCAAGAAATGTTTCCAAACCCAGCTCATCTGGTCCGTCGCTACCTTGAAGTCCTCCATGATGAGGAATGCTCCGTCTAAATACAAGGAGAACAACAAAAATGGATATACGGGCTCGTACCGGCAGGAGGGCTGCAGTTTATTCTCGATAATTTTAGGCTCTACAAACTTGTTCGCGGGGAGCAGTCCAGATCACGAACTGCGGAATAAGAACGCTTGCGCATGAGGTATGAACAGTTGTCTCTCAGCTGCTATCGACCGGATCCCGGTCATAAGTCGCAGCGAAGTCCGACATGCAGAGCCGTCATGTCGGCGGGAAATGAGTGAGGGAACAAGCCCTCAGTTTTGAGACGAGAGGTTCCGAACCGAAATGGGAAATTCATGACTCGCGTTACCTGCTTCCTCCATCGGAGAAACGCGATTAATGGTCGCTTTCCTCCCGACTACTATGTATGTACGATGGTTTTCCCCTACATTCGTGGAATTCGTGGAACAAACTCGTGCGGATCCTGCGGATCCGGATCCGAAAAATCCTGCAGATCTTGCGGATCCAGATCCGCGAAAATCATGCGGATCTCGCGGATCCGATCCGCTGGAAGGCCTAGTCTCCTCTCGCCCTCGCTAGGCTCAAGCTTATAAGTTAACTCTCGATGCCTGCCCTCGCGAAGGGAAACGTCAGATATTAGGATCTTCCGTCGCTGAATCCTGTCAAGGATCATGATGGCCTCGCGCAGGGTCGACTTCAACGCGTTTGGCTACTTGCCCCGCAGGTACACGGCCTTGATCCTCCTGGGTACATTTGCTCTATGGTTCCGTCCTCGGAAGCAATGTGAATAACAGCACCCGGGACGTTAAACCTTGGCTGTGTGGTCCAGCCCGAAAGAGTTTTTTAGCTATTTGCACCATCTCAGCTACGGCTCGGCAGTCTCATCGGCCCCAATCCGAGTTGCGGTATTCTAATATCCAGGGAGAGCAAGCGGGGAGGTTCACATCGGGGGAGAGTTTTTATGCAGCTTCCGAAAATGAGCTCGGGATGGGTAACCACCGGAACAATGAAAAAGCGTTCTGGGAGTCCGTTTCACTTTCTCGAGCCAAGACCATCAGCATTGCAAATCGGCGCTGACCTTCGAAATCCGCTAGAAAGTCTGTTGGTGATTCAGACGCGGAGGAGGAAACGGCGGACTCGATTAAGGCCATCAGCATAGAACGCATGTCGAAAATGCTCCCGCGCCTTATCGCCCGCCGTCGGAGGGAGAAAGATGAAATGAAAGGAAGCAGACGGCGACTTCACCCGGATAACTCCGATTACTCCTCATGTCACTTGAGCGATTGTTTGCGACCTGTCTGCGCCCAGTCAAGAATCATATCCACGATGTCCTTGTCCAAAAGCCCGCAGAAAAACGCCTCTCTCTGCTCGTCCAGACGGAAGGTCTGCGAGCCTCCACCTTGTCAAGAACTTCCAGAAAAATCTCGATCGGTAGGCATTGGTCGATTCCGAGATTTGAATCTCAATCATCGGAGGAGGCTACGACTGATCCGTGAATATTTGCCTGAGATGTATTGGCTGATTACCTGACGGAGTCCGTATTCCAATTACCACTCAGTTCCCAGCTCTATTCCGTGGTTAGGGCAGCAGACAATACATAACGTTCTCCGGACGTTATGGACGCGAACCCTTCCTCCGGCATCCGGTCCCTGGCTGTTCCTCCGGGAGATGGGGTATTTTGCGATGGATCTCTTGCCGTGTGCGGACATTCTTCCCTCAAGTCATTACACGAAACTCTGGAATACCCAAAGAGTCATCCCGTCACCCCAGGAATCCCATGTATGTAGGTATGATCCCCCCCGTTCTGGAGTCGATACGAGGCTCCGAGTCGGTTCCTTCTATTCATTAGAAGCCGAAGAGACAAATATGTCTTGCTATGACCTATGACGAATTGAGCAGCTCCTAAGCTCGTAGCACCCGTTCACAACTCAAATCCTAATCACACAGCTCTTGGCACCGGGAGGCTGTCGGACGTGTCAGACTGGAGATAGGCCCGGTAAGTCCTTCTCCTGATCTGATGACTTCGGAATGATCCATCAGCGGTCAGCTATTCTGCGGGTCAGTTCACAATGGTTGAGACTTCTCACTCGAGGTAGATCATTGCGCTTCGAAGCGCGGACAGGCAACGACACAAACATGTATCAATGGAACTCTGAGTGGGAGGATATGATCCGTCTAATCTGGCAATCATTCCACACTGATCCGCACGACTTTTTCGTCCCATCTCGTGCAGGATCAATAAGTTCAAGGGTTTTCTATATTATGTATTGAGCCTATTCTCCTGGAATGCAAATCGATATCGGGTTTGGTTTAGGCTCCGGGAAACCGCTCGAGAGAATCATCCGACCGAGTTTTGGAAAATCCGCCGAGCGTTTGAAGCACTCAGCCTCAGAAGATCCGCACGCTGCTCGCAATGCCGTCGAGGGATTCGCGGGGGGGGAAGGCCTCCTGTCTCCTACCTGTGGCTTATGGAGAGTCGGGAGCCAATGGATAGACAGAGCGACCTTGCTTCGAATTCTCACAGACTACTTTATTCTGTCCGCAAAAATCTCACTCGATGGAAAAAATAATGCCTTTTGAAGACTTGGTGTGAGCCCGCTCGACTCTCTCACGGCATCGAATCTTGATTTGGCATAAATTCGTGTCTCTTCCCTCGGGTTTTCGTTTCTGGCAATGAGACGAAGCTATAAGACAACTTTCAAAGATGCTTCGGAGAACGACTCACAATTCACAATCGTTCAGTCAGTCACAACCCGATAATTCCGACGGTCTTCTCGACAATACTGTAAGTTATCTACAAACTGTCTGCGATCATTTTTTCTCTACCGCTCGTCGAAGCTATGTGAGTCGAAAGTCAAGCAAGGCTCATCAAATCGGAACGTTGGAGTCAGGAAGCTTCAATATGTAATGCATAAGGCCCGTCAGCGTCATCTGATCGGAACGCAAGGCTGTGGCACGAGGTATTTCCATTCTGCTTCGATTCTCGGCAGGATCTTGGCGAACGTCTTGTTCAAGGAGATATCATGGTCGCGGAACGTCATGTATATTGCGTTGACATAGATCTCGGCGTTCTGTCGCCCCACCAGTGGGTCCACATGCTGAAAGTTGGGGACGCTCACTTCGAAGGCATCTGCAAAGCGTCGGTATCAGTCTCGATTCATACAATCGTTCAAATCGAATCAACCAGGCTATGGCGACGAGAGGAGTAGATAGCTCGCCCAAAGGAGGTCGAGAATGATCCCGATTCTAAGTCATATCCGCTCACATTTGGAGGCTCGGGGTCCCGAGATGAAGGTATGGCACAGCTCGTTTCGGATCCGTTCATTATCGGCGGGAGTACTGAATATTTCCGTATTCGCTTGAAGCATAATGTGCGGAGCTTTTATCCGGCTCAAGTCGAATGGTCTTGAGTCCTTGGGGAAGGGGGAGGGGAAAGGAATGAATCAATGAGAGACTGACGTCCGAGACTCCCTTCTCTGCGGAAGGGAGTCAGTCAGGGCGATTCTGGCGAGCCCGTTCGTTCTGAGAAGTTCCGAGGGGGGAAGGTGAATGAATCTGGGTCTGAACCCGGAGAATCTCCGCTCCTCCCCGATTGCGCTTGAAGGAGCGGAGATTCTCCGGGTTGAGACCCAGATTCATTAACCTTCCCCCCTCGGAACTTCTCAGAACGAACGGGCTCCCCAGAATCGCCCTGACTGACTTCTCCAGGATGAGCGGTAAACACTTCAGCATTAGGCCACACGAGGACGAGCATTGGAATGCTTGACAAATATTCTCATTCCTTTTGATGGCTCCTTCGGAATCTTACCGGTAAAGTCGATCGATAAACGCTCCTCGGGTCAGCGAGCCACGAAGGCGAATATCTCCGATAAAGTCCGGAGAATGTGTTCTGAGAGAATTGGATCATCTCCCGACCAAACCACTTCGTAGGAAAACCGCGTTTCACTGCCTTCGAGATGATCTCCTGAAAATAAGTCCAGTGCTGAGTCAGGATAGTTCGCACGTGCGATTCTCAAATAAATATATCTGGGTTCCAGACGACCACAGAGTAACCCGGGACAATATCGATTGGTGCCGAGACTTTTTGCTCACTCTATCCATGTTAATATGTCCGCGTCGGAATCGGGCATCCCAGAGCCAATTGACTATCCGCTGCTCCAACCCTGGAAGCGTATCAGCGAGCCTTTGGAGGAATAACGGGAACTCCCAGAAATGTAAAAAATCGAAGTACAGGGTATTCGAGTCGAAGAGGCTCATATAGATGTCTCCGAGCTGGAACGAGAAGAATCCAAATTCATGGTACTTCAGGCCTGGTTCGAGATCCGTTGACCCCCCGGAGCCTCAAGCCGAAAAATGGACATTCGGGGAAGAAACTTCTCTCTGACATACCTTGCCAACCATGAAGCGATGAAACTCCAAGAAATACTTGATCCACCCTCGAGGCTGTGTCACGGCAGTCACTGGGACCATTGTATAGTGGAGTCGCACCTTGGCGTTGTATTCTGGTCTCGTCGACAATAATGCCAGGGACACGAATCCACCCTTAGACATCGAAACTAAGTTGAGACTCGGGTAGCCCGTCCTCTGGAGGACATAATCGATACTAGCCGGGAGATCTTTCAGAGCGTTATCATCGATACTGAAAGCGTTGGGTGAGCCGGGTCAGAAGGGGAGTGGAGAAAGTAGTTACAACCTTTTATGGACACCTTCGGGTAGATCATTCTATTCCATGGCGTTGTATACGATTCCGGGGACACTATTCGCCGAGGAAGAGCTTACGTTGTGTTCACATATTGATGTTTTTCGATCGGACTGTAGGACGTAGCGCGATAGTTCAATGCCCAAACATCGTAACCGTTTTTCGCCATGACCATGGCTAAACTATTCGACGGCTTTGAAACGAACCACGTATCCCCGTCGGCGATGAGAGCATGCACAAATAAAACGGGGATTTTCGGCCCTTTGATTCTGGGGTTCCATAGATGGTGCAATGCCAGAGTGCAGTCATCTTCCGTCATAGTGTATTCCCAGTCGAAGGCGAGGCCGTAGCTACGGATGAAAACGTCCTGAAACGTCACGAAAAACATCAATCGAGCGAAGCTTCCAAGCGCCTCTCTATTCCCGAAATTCTCGAGGGAGACTGCATGTAGGAGAGTTACGATTGACCTCTCTCGCGTGACCTCGATCCGCGTCATCCGATCGTTCACACCTGACAATGGACCTTGACACCGGTTGAGTTTTTTTTGGGTTCTACCGAATATGGGACGATCACTGCGAGTCACTAATTACGAGAAGAAGTCATAGAGTTGCGGTTTTAGATTCCACTCACCGTCCCCTGCTTCCATAAAGAGTAATCTTCATCCCAAGGTCTGTCATCGAACACCGCGTTCTGACGGAAGCCGATGGCACTTTGAAGGGCGAGCAGGCACAGAAAGGATATTTCGATTGAGCAGCATGACATCGTCCGGGTTCGAGTGTTTACCACCTGCAGAATCGGCGAGACAATCAGCTCAGTCGCGACTGCCGATTGGAAGTTGTGCCTATTCCCTCGGCAAGTGCCTCAGAAATTATTTCTCGCGGCATCTGTGACGGCTTTGCTTGGATGCATGCATAGATTGGCAACAGTTACTCAGAACGACCTTCCCGATCTTACAGCAGAATAGGGAATGATCCTCGACGCTCCACGATCAACTTATATAGGATGCCGTTGGCGTCATCCTTGGGATCCAGTTATATCCCTTCAGACCTAGACTTGTCCTTCGGTGTGAGAGATCAGACCTTTAACGCGCCAAAAGGAATGCATTGAACTCTACCTACTTTACTTTCTCTCGACGGATCGAGTTCGAGCTCCGAAACCGGACAGCTTGGGCTTTGAGTTCACTTCCCGAGCTCTCGGACGATTCGTGCTCTAGGTGGACAATGGACCAGATCCAGACCTCGCGGGACCTCGCGGATTAGCATGTTCCACCCGAGTGTACTTGGAATTTCGCGAATGATTACTCGATATCCCAAAAGGATGCAATCAATGCACGGAAAAGTGAATCATATGCGGGGCCGACGTACAGAGAGCGGGATATCAAGTCCTAGCTGTCTCTCTCACGAACTACTTCGAAACGCTGCGACGGCAAGCGTAAGGACGGAAAACACGCGGATTCATCACACGGAAGAACATTGTGAAGTGTTGCCGACCAGTGGCGACCAAGAACTCTAATGATTTTTCCAGGGAACCGACGGAGGGAGAGTTTCGCTCATGACTCGTATTGCGAAGCCTGAGCACCTGATGAAAAATCGTCGCCGCGAGCCATCGTGTAGGAGGCAGACGGTCTTACGGGTCACGAGCGGAAGCTTCATTCACCTTGTTCTGGATTCTCCGAAATGCGCTTGACTGATGGGGTCAGTACATGCGGAGAAATCTTCGAAAATTGAATTATTCGGTATCTGAATAAAAATCCCATATCTTGCGAGCATCGAAGGCTTCAAAATATTTTGTGACAGGACTGGACAAAGATCCAGAAAACCATCATTGGTTGTCCGACGAAGCTCTCTGCGAAGTCGTCGACCCGAGCAGCGAGGTCAAATCGTTTTTCTATGTGGTCATTCCAATTCTCCTATTCCGGGGGTGCCCGTTCCACGCAAGCGTCCGGAAACTCGCCTCCCCTACAGCCAGACACTGCCGATGTACGAAGCGCTCTCCCACGGAATTTCAGCTCACGAAACTGAGCCTTGTCGAGTTCGTTGGAGCTGAGCGGTATGCGTATGATATCCGTCATAATTCTACCATAGTTCTATCATACTATCTACCTATCATAGTTCGGAGCTTCGAGCCGAGAAGCACTCTGATCGACCGCCGGCTAATGCTTCCCGGTGAGCTCCACCTCCGAAAGAATGAATCCTCCATCACGGAGACACAAGAATTAAGGAGAAGATCTAGCCGAAAATCTATTTCAAATTCTTATAGAGAGCATAGATCCGCGGGTCTCCGTCAAATGTGTCATTCGGCTCGTCGAAAGCTTTTTGACACGCTCTGTCGGCTTCAACCAGATCAATCATCGATTTCCACTGTTTTCCCTGTTGAGGGAATCGTCCCCTCATATGCAGAGCTGCAAGATGCTCGCGGCTGACGACACTGAAGTCTTCTCTCAATGACTCAGAGCTCGGGAGAGCCGGGAGAGAATTCGTTCTTTATGGAACGTTGAAAATAGCCGCAATCAATAGCGCAGCACTTTCTCGTCAAATCGATTTGACCGAAACCTCTTTCTGCAACAGATCACATCGCTCGCGACGCTTACCGTTCGGAACCGGAGCTGCGACACTTTCTCAGGAAACGTCCGATATCATGTATCCTGTCGACTTGTACGAGCTCATTTGAATTGATGATGTGGAAAATTCAGAACGACGGCGAACGGCACTTCCGATGGCTAATGCACGAACACCGGATCGCGTGATCCGTCAACGTTGGCGCGCTTCGAACTAGTTGAGGTTCACCGATAGTTTCTCTCGAGATTTGCGCCGGGAACCGCTTCAGTGGAAGCGAACTGTCGGTCTCTCGAGGGTCTCCCAGAGCGGTTTCTTGAGAGTGCAGGAGAGGCGGAGCGAGTTCATGGAGCGGCCTCCGACCACGTTTCTTTTCGCGGAGAAGACTTCACTCGAACACGGATGGCTCCGCCGTGGCTGACGGAAGCGTTCTGCAACCCATGCGGAAGGCTTCTGTCAGCTGTAACCGGCGCCGACTGTTTCTGATATCAGCCGACCTTGGGGAGCACCGATGGAGCGCTAGATAGATACTTGCGGGACAGTTTTATTGAGTAAGAGCGAATGAGAGAGAGCAACGTAACAGAAGATTAATGCATCCCGTAAGCGACGAAGACGGTCGTCGACACAGCGCTTCGATCTAAGAATATCTGACATTGATTGATGGACGGCGAACTTGAAGAAGACCGGGCGCATAGAGTTCCGGGTTCACGCCTTCCACCTCGGAAAGTTTACCGTTTGAACCTACGCTACTTTTCGGAAGAGCTATGCCATCGGGGAAGGTGTACAGAAGGTAAATCCACCCATACCGCGGACTAGGTACTCTACAGTGGGAAACTGTTCGCTGAACTCCTTACGATCACGAAGGATGCATCTTTTGAAACAAAAGTGAATCCTAATTCGATGGGAGCGGGCTAGCGTGTCATCAACTCCGATGGATAACATCGCTCGCGTGCCGAAAAGAATCCGGTTTGAGGATCTCAGTGACTTCAAAGAGAGAATCGAACCTGGGGCGGGACCCCGACCGATCGAAGTCCCTTCCAGGGAAAC
This sequence comes from Galendromus occidentalis, assembly GCF_000255335.2. Lineage (NCBI taxonomy): Eukaryota > Metazoa > Arthropoda > Arachnida > Mesostigmata > Phytoseiidae > Galendromus > Galendromus occidentalis. Next base: position 999,556 of record NW_003805485.1, on the reverse strand, counting down.
CTGCGTCAATGCTCTGACGGAGGGAGTCGGACAGGTGGCGTCAGCGGTTTTGCGAGAATCCCAAATTGCCTTTAGCGAATAGTTGAGCATTCTTCTGAATGAATCCCACGACGCGCGTCCTCGCTCGCGATCGATTGTGACTCGAGACCCGTGAGTCTCTAGTCGCGACTCCAGAGACAGCGAAACGCATCAGCGAGGAGCCGTTCCGAAGTTTCATTCAGCCGGAACTTCGAGGTTTCTCAGTACCCGGTAAGGCCCGAAAGAATTTCCGACCGATCGACCAACTTCTCCCAGCTGAGTACATAAGAGCGTAGATGCCCATGTCTGTCATCGCAGATATGGAGAACTCAGGGCTACAGAACGGAGAGACCTCAGCTCATTGGCCGCAGGTACATGTCGCCTGTCGCGAGATTCTACTGTGTTTTACTCGCTTCGCGCTAACACGAGAATCTACTTCATCAGCTGAGCGATGGGGGGTCTTCGGCGAGCGATGCTTGTTTTCCATGCTTTCGACCGTGTTCGGCCCGGATTGTCGCGATCGCCGCTAATGGCAGAGATAGCGGACAAAACTTTCGCTCAATTTTCGGAATGCGGACAGGATCTCGGCGAGGAACAGGCGCAAGGATACGGAGAGATTCAGGTTCAAATCTTATCAGAATCATCGCCTGGTGGCACCCCATTCGTTATAATTCGTCATTGAACCGCCCTACCGGAAAGCCGATAAGGCTCCTGTGTCCGCTTTCACGAACTCGCCTCCGATTCCATGAAAAACGAATCTGCTCATTCTTGGAGAAGAAAATCCACATTTTAGAATTAATCTTCGGTCGCTTCGATCTCTGCCCCAGGCCACATCGTGAGGGCGTCTAGTTCCGATGTAATCGTGTTGGGCGGATGAAGAGCACCGTTGCGTTGTCGGAGCGCAGCTCGCGTGACATACCGCGGCATCACGATTCTTGGAAGTAAATGGGGAATAGCAGTGAAGAGGCTAAGATACTTCTGGGTCTGCAACACGCAACAGGCCGTCAACGGAATTTCAGACTGCGTTTTATGCGCGAGAACGGCTGATAATAATGGGTGAGAAGACGGAATCAGACGAAAACGTGGGGAATAACCAAGATGGTTTCTCGCTGCGAGCTCAGAGCCGCAAACACCGATCTTCTCTGCATCTGAAGAATCATGCCTGGCTAACAATGGGCCGCGGTGACACCAAGGATCTTATCTGATCGATCGCCTCCGAACTTCGGCTGCATTGGAGCGAAATCAAGTCTTTGCTTATGAGCCCAGTCGGCTCCTTCTCTGCTCGAAGACTCGTGCAGAGAGAAGAGTTGGTGGAGAGCAGAGATTCTGGCGATCGCTCCGTCTCGGTCAAAACTATGTTTTTGCCGCAGGGGATCTACCCTTCTCCGAAAGATTATCCCTCGTGCTGACAGCATGAACATCCGTCTCACTCCAGTAGCTAATACCTTGAGCGGACTCTCGCATTGTCGGATATCACCCCGGTGTTAATCTGGGGATGTCTTTCAGTACGGAGGGCTCGTTCCGCAAGCCGCGACGCTTTGTGGGCTCTCGGCCGGCATGCGAGCTGAAAATAATTTATGCATATCAAGATTTGTAGAATCCGCTTATGTAAGCGTCCCTGCAACAGAACCAGGATCCAATCAGACGGAATTCTTTACAGAATCGATGTGCATATATAACATACGTGAATCTTGCCGATTGGATCGGTGAAGGTGAGCGGAAAACAAACAGGCTGATGGAGCACATCCGTGCGATTGCTTCTGATTAGGTAGTTTTTGTTTGAAATGCCATGATCCCGAAACCCTGAATCAGTAAAATAGTGTTAGCTGTTCTTGAATGAATTCAGAGGGAGGTCGCAACCCCCGAAACCAGGGAAGTCTATCTGTGGGTGCGAAAAGATCAGGCGGATCGACATTGGTAGACGGATACCAGAACATTCTGTCGGGTCCCAGAAAATGGAGCCATCGAACGGAGAAGACCTTGAGCGGGCACAGTGTGACAAAAAGTTCACCTCTATCGGAGATTTTTCCGCTATTCTAGAACCTAACCGCCCCCCCCTGACACAGAACTTGAATGGCGAAGCTCAGACTCAAGGGATACACATAAGCCGGGGGGCATCAACGCTCAAAGAGCCCAGTGCTACAGAATGTACAGAAACTCGTCGAATTTCCATTTTCTCTCCATGAAACATGCTCTACGAGAAGAGATAGACATCGTTGTATATCCGCTTCCATTTATTGTACATACGAGAATTATCATTCGCGACATCATCATCACCGCTTCCGTCATGTCGGAAGGACGGGTGTATGATCTTAGTTCCGATGAAGGTGTTCGTATAATGACGTGATAAAGGAATTTCGTAGGAAGTCGATATTCCTGACATTTCCTCTCCGATCCGTGCCCATCATGGATATCATCGTCTGTGACCATCAAATTACAAGTTGATTCCGACGGCGAACGGAGAGAATTTTACAAAAATATGGTAGTATACAGAGAATATCGTCTGTATGCAACACAGGATGATGTTCTAGACAGCGCGATCAAATGCAAAACCTCATTCAGAGGTTTATCTAAAGAGCTAGGATTCTGCGGGGCCACCGACTGAGACGTGGTTCGGGGATGTTCCGATTGACGGAGTCTAGGTCTGCGTCCGGATACCTCGCCCCGAAACCCGGCAGTAGCGGTATCAGCAGAAACCCTAGCATTTTGGGAATGAGTGAGCTCGTCTTCACTAAAAATGACGGTCACTCGCGGTTTTCGAAATTATGTTCCGTGAAACTACCCACGACAAACTGAAGATAACTTCAAACGAGTGATCTTTAAACATTGCAAGGAGAACTGATTGGGAAAAATATTGCGAGCTCGGAGCTCTCGTGGGTTCGACTAGTTTTTACATCGACAAGAATATTTCTAATGGGGAAGCTCGCAGAGTCGACGTTCGTCTTTTTGGTGGGGTCACTCGATATTCATCCTGTTGAGATCATTCTCATCAGATCTGGCGACTTGTTCTGAGTCGAGAATCACGGCGCCCGACCTGGGAGTTCAAGCACTTGAATCATCGATAAAGAAACCGAGAGTCTCAATACGGAAGGTGTTCTCCTGAGCATATTAACGTACGCGGAACGTCGACCCGCTCGCCATCGAACGGAAGTGATAATTGATGAGAAAAGAAATCTGCAGAAAGTATCTAACTCAAGGAGTACCTCAAGGGAGTGCCCTTCCCCTCGTTGTCAGATCTAATTTCCCAGTCACATTTCGGTTCGATAGATCTTCGATCTCAACGTTTAAGTAAATGTGCACCGGGTATGAGATCGTTTCCTTGTCATATGGTTGTCGCTCTTGAATCGATGCTTCGAACTCTGGCTCGAATCCAAACGATTGGGCTATTTAGCTGTGATCAATTTCCCTTCCCGGATGGCGTTCAGAGTCGACATACACACGAGGAGTCTCTTTATACCGTCTTCAGTGACCTGGATCCAGAAAAACGAGGGGAATTATTTCGATCCGCAGGGAAACATACTTAGGTAGTTCCAGGTATCCGCTTCATCTCAATCTGAATGCGGCGATATCTCCGAAAATGGTAGCTCACCTTGGTGCAGCCTCGCGCGTCCAAGCACTCGAGCTTCGAGCATATTTTCAGAGCCTCGAGTCCTGCATCGCTCACCTGCAACACAAGGATTCCTTTAGAATAGGACCGCCTTCTGCTTCGATTCCAAGGCGACTCATACCATTCGGAGAAGACGATAGCCTCGATTCCGCTCTTCTGACTGACCTGTGGGCAATGCGATATGACGAGACGGCTGAGCTTCGAATGCAGCTTCGACGCAAGCATCATCAAAGAGAGGTCCGTAACTCGATTACAGTTGGAGAGGTCGAGTTGTTGCAAATTTGGCATGTGCTGGCAAAGACTCCGAATTCCACTGTCTGCATGAAGGAATGAAGATTTATTCATCGATTCCGCGGCTAATCCCTCCATGGATCGCCGGAACGGCGGAGTTTTACGGGAAAGGGTCCCGAACGGCGACTCGAATTGGATGTCGATTTTCCGCGAGGACTCACCAGTGAGGCTATTTCCGCAAAGTTTCAGTTCGCTGACGGCTCGCATCTGTTTTGACCATCTAGCATCGCTTGTGTCAGGACAGAGGAGGTCCTTAAGTCTCTCATCATCGAGCCCGTCTACCCAGGACAGGTCGAGAAAACGCAGCTGGGGACCCTGGTCAGCATTCAACGCCTGCGTGAATAATGTACATTGCACATCTTCTCCTCAGAGTAAGGTCTCGAAATTATTGATGTCGTCCAGCGCTGGGATCACGAATCCATCCAACTCACCTTGAGGGAATGGACGGACAGCCCGCGGAGAATCAGACCTTTGAGGGATGGAATTCTCGGTAGTAACCACAAAAGTTGTTCTTGGCTCATTGAGGTCCAGGATACGTTGAGGTACAGAGGCTGTCGCCTCACAATACCCACGAGGGATCTGAGCAAAGGAGAAATCGATCCGTTAACCGAATAGAATGACTTTGGCGAGAAGCCCGGAAAGTCCCCGGATATGATTATCATTATTTTATTTTTGGTCAGCTCTTCGCTCGATCCGACAACGAGTCGGTCGACACACTCGCGGTTTGACTCACTTGCTGCTGAGACGAGTCTTAGAAACATCCATGTGCTTCCACAAGCTCGCGTGGGTCGCGAATTCGTTCCAACGTTTGCACACGAGGGAACAGTTTTGGAGATCTTTGACATTGAGGTACTGCATCACTAAAAGCATGATTTGGGAATTGTTCACGAAACCCTCACAGTTCGACGCCGGGGGCTCCTGTAGGGAACGAGCAGCAGTGAGTTATCGAGACCTCCACCAAGGAGGGTAAGAGAGCCCCACTCATTTCTTGAGGGGGCATTGGGCTCCGCCGAAGGCATGTCAGGCATGAACCTACCAGACAAGGCGCGGGACGCACGACGCACTTTGGTTGTACAGCGATCATTTTATTGCTGAGGTTCTCGAGAACGCCCTGGCGTTGGGCCTGCAGTGACGAATGCTGGAGAGACCGATTCTCGTCCTCGGATTTGATTTTCTTCTCTGGTGGACTGTCATCGGGATATCCTTGTACGAAGGGTGTCACTCGCGGATGTCCCTTACCACCTCCGCCTTTCGTGTGACGGGTCTGCCGAGAAATATTCACGTCCATTTCCGGCTTATCCATCTCAGGCAGAGATTCTGGCCCGTGATCGGCGGGGCCCTCGAAGCAAACCAAGTGTCGTACCGAAACGGTTCTTACATTTCTCTCAAGTCTCACCTTGGCTTGTTCTGGTTTACCCTCTTTACAACATTTCGGACAGTCCCAGCTATTCGGAAGGTCTTCGTTGAGCAAGCCGTCGTTTACCTGGAACGATCGCCGAGTTTCTCTACGTGGGTACCACTCGATATCATGCAGGCCAGATCGACCTCCGGCCAGATTTTCCGTCCCAGCAATTAAAGCTCATTCTTGCTGTTCCAGAAATCTAAGTCAGGAGACGGGGCCATCGGATAATCTCACCTTGAACTCTGGGTGTGCGATGACAAAACAGTCGGGATGAACGATTTCCCAACATTGAACGCATTCCATCAATTGTTCTGTGGGGATCACGCCATCGTCCGGCGGAGGAACCCCGGGAGGAGCCAGCTGGTTCGGTCTCTCGGTTTTACAAATTATGCATTGTGCAGTATGCGGGAGAACCGGCTGCAAGGTTTGACTTATTCAACTCTTGAGGTCACCGAGAGCTTTCTCTAGTATGCATGCGGATCAGTCGATCGCGGTAACATCATCGAAGCCCGGTACGTAAATTTCGTACGAATATTCGATAGAGGCTCGCGAGGCGCATACGATATCGCACAGGTTCCGGTGACGACATAGCGCATTTGAATTTCCAATTCGAAGAAGACGGGATGGGAGCGCAGACAATGGCTTTTTTTTCTTTCAATTTACAGAGTTTTGGCGGTCTTATCGCTCGAAATTATCGAGAGAGCAATTTATAAATTGCTGCTTCCAGGCCGATGTGGTATCACAGTTAAAACTTCGAGCGTATTTACTCACGGCCATGCACTGTCTCGCCAAGCAAGACTGCTTCATACGACCCGGACCTCCGAATTTCCGCATGTCTTTACAGAAATGGCAGTCACCGCAATCGGTTCTCAGACACGCGTCGCATTTACGGCATCTGTAAATAGGAATCTTCAGCGAAATCCGGTTTCGCATCCGAGGAATTCCTTGCTCTTGATCTTGGGATGGAGCGTCGGTCTCGAACCTTGTTCGCCGTCTTCGAGCCTTGTCCTGGTCTTTTTCGTGACGCTGTTGCCCTTTCGGGGCTCTCGGAGCAGCTAAGGGTCTCTTCGGACCACCACCATTTTGTAGAATGAGAGGGCGACGCTTAACGGCGCCTTCCGGCCAAGTTAGGATGGGATGACCAGTGATCGCCAAATCTTCATCGTCATTGGCATGGAGCGCGACAACATGCTGTAATGAAATCGTGGTTTTAGCGTATTCCTTGGAGCTCCGGAGAGGCGTTCTCGGTCACCTCTTCCATTGGTTTGAAACCATAGCAATAATCCCGAATAGGAGTAGGTACAAGCCCCTTACAGCGGCATCTTGGAGGAGAGCCGTTGCGTCCCGTAATAGATCCGGACAGCTCTTCTTCGACGGTGGGAGTCGTTGCAGATGATCAATGATGAGTGACAAGCCATGCAGTTCTCTCTGCGTCAAACGGATGGATTCCATCTCCGGCTTCACCTAGGAAAACGAGCACGGTTCAAACCATCTCTAGTGTGATTGAACAATTCTAGTTCCGAAATCCTCGGAACCAAAATCCCGATCCTGCCGTGGGATACCTCTCTGAATTCTCACGGTTTCCCTTTCTATTGAAGAGGCACATATACCTTTGGCGCCAGGAGGCAGTTGATCGAGACTGGTTTTCCTTCTTCATCGCACGATAGATGGTTACGTCCAGTCACACACATGACGTATCTCTGTAGTACATACCTGAAAATCGATCGACAGGAGTCATTGATTATGAACTGCATAGAACTCAGAGAGAAGTTCCGTCGATATTTCAGGCGAGCTCCGACTTACCACATCATCTCGGTGTAGAATGGATAGCGGAATTTATGGGGCACTTTCGTTGTGTCCTCAATCTGTAAGGAGAGAGCTCGTTTCTTGAAATTGCTTCTTTTCCCTGGTCTCTAAACTAGGTGATAGTCGGGGAATGATCAACTATACAATGGGACCGAATCGATTCATGGGAGGAAGGAGCCTTTCTCGATTTCTCTCCGATTCTCGCTTACCTGTGCAATTCGGAGTTGCATCTTGATGCCGAAACTGTGGAGGAAATTCCCTCCGAAAACCAAGGTATCTATCGGGGTGTACACAGCGTGGATCCAGCCGCTAGGAATGAAGAATGTCTCTCCGGCTTGGAGTTCAATTCTGGCACATTTTTCTACCGACTGTCCAAAGAAGATATCGCCTTGTTTTCCAGAAAGTACCCAACTTTCATAGAGTTTGAGGTTCGTTTCTGTCGGAGGAATCAGCCAAAATATCTTCTTTCCCCAGAGAATATGATACCAAACCGAGGTGCCACCAAAGTCGATATGAAAATCTGTGTAGCAGCCCGCTACAGACATCAAGCAGTATTTCTGAACTTTGGGATATTTCATATCGTCCAGAGAGTTCGTCGCCTCTGTCTGCGATTCCTTCAGATGTCTGGGCCAGGCGACGTCGATCCAGTCGACTTGACGAACCACCGTTGGGCTCTCAACATAGTTTTCGAGTTTCGTGTGGGAGAACTCGAGCGATATGACGTTCAGGAGTCGTTCGCGTTTCGACGCTGGTGTGTTCATGTATTTACACCATTCCTTCATGGTCATCTCGGTGTTTTTCTGCGTAATAACGTCCATGACGTCCAGTCGACGTCGAGATCCCACGCACATGCGAACATCGTTGACATTGAACTTCTCCGATGGCAACCTGCGGACATGAGAGGGGGAATCGGGTTCAAGTTCGGTGCAGATCCATGAACGAGGATGGCTTCTTAGAACATAAACAGAGGGAGTAAAACAGAATCTTAGATCTCCGGATCATATCGACTTACCGCATGCCCAGATTGCTTTTATCCCTGAATAGCAATGGTTCCTCGAAGCCGAATTCCTACCGAAAACAGATGCGATGTTATTCCCAGGCTGGGTTCCGCGAGGCAGATCCGGGAGCGATAATATCATTGATACTCTCGGAAGGATATCTCGCATCCAAAAATAAGTGTTGATAGCAGTTCATAATGAGCACATGATTCGGAAGAGTCACTCACCTGGAAGTGTTTGAGAGAGAAATCGGCACCCGATGGCATCTCCCGGACGAAGGCCGGTTGGAATTCGGTTGACGTGAGTTTGTCCTCGATCGTGAACGTGCGTCCACCTTCCAGGAACTCATCTCCGAGCTCATCAGTGTAGTGTTTCCGCTCCTTGATTCTCTGCAAGGCGTTCAAGGCATTAGGAGACGCTAGACAAAATCTTGAGCTTGAGATCAGACAATCACCGAATGAGCGGATCGGGATGTAAATAAGAATTTACGGTTCCCCGATGGTGCATTCGGCCCACTGTATCGTGCCACAAAGGTCCGATAATGACAGAATGACAAGGAGCAGAATATTCTCCGAGTGCGGAAAACTTTGCTCTTTCCTTGCGGCAATGCGCATTCATGCCTCATGCACCATGATTTTTGAAGCGAACGACGCGGAGGCCCCCGGGTGAGTGTACCGTTAGCTCCGTCGGAGGCACTGCGCTTTCATCGCGCAGGGAAGTTTCGAACACCGCAAACGAAGTTCCACAGACACAGACCCTCGAGACCACGCTTTACGGACCCCGACTATCGAAGAAAAAATCGCGTCTTCGAATCCGCTGCTAACGCTTCGCGCAAGGTTCTAGTCGGAAGACATATGATGAAAGTTCACATGACGGATGTTTTGATTCATATGCGGGAGAGAGAGAGGAGCTGTTTTGTGGGTGGGAGGGAATTGCGGCACCGGAACGAAGTTCCTCGATACTACTCAAACGTTCGATGGGACACAAGAATCGTTCAGGCAAACACTGGTTCCATGAGAATGAGGTCGGGTCTATTGTGCAGGTGTAGAGTGGTGTACGTGACAAAGCCCAACTGCCCCACGGAGTACCCCAGCCACGCGATTTTCAACACCTGCACCGCACTGCCTGGTATCGAGTCGCATATCAATCGAGAGCTCATTTGTCGCTCTATCCAGTCCGACAAAGTTCAAATACCTTTGAAAAAGTAGTTCCTGGGGCTCCAGGAGTTTCGCAGCGACCTAGCTGTTCGTCGCTAGACGCCATGTCTGTTGTTTGGTGTGGGAGAGAGATCACACCCTTCTCCTAGCTTATGCTAGTGGGCGAGCGAGCGGCGGCCGGGCGGACGACGGGGTTCTCAGCGCGGAGCTTCCTCTGCGAGCCCCGAGGAATGATTGAACGTGTCCCGGGAAGGTCCCTGATCCACTGACGACCGAGGTTGCAGTCTCGGGGTTTCAAAATGAAGTTCTGGTCGCTCCGTCCTGCGAGTATTTAAGCGGAGAGAATCCACAGATCACAGTAGTACACCCTCTCTCAACAATGATCCTTTGAATTCTATCACACGGACTCGAGAGCGCTCGATGCAGGCCTTATCAGATAATTGCGAAATACAGCAAGGGGGACGCCGCAAGAGATTTTCTCGTCGAAACTGGCTCGAATATTCTAGGAATGATGCTCTACCAGTGTACTGATTCTTATATGCCCCGGAGTAGCCTTCGAAACATCGGCAGGAATGCATCCGCGACCGAGAGTGCGGAATCTCGAAAGAACCCCCTCGCCCTTGAAATGCGGGTTTCGATACATTTCTATACGGTCCACGATAGTTGCTATGGTACTCGAGCTAAATGAGAATGATTCACATGAGAGCTGAGAGTTGATTGGAACTCCGTGAACTCAGAACCCTTCACAGCGCTCGGGGTGAAAGTTTCTCTTCCGAAAACGAGTGTATCTCGCTCAAAGACGAGGGGAATTTAGTTAATCCATGCTCTCAGCCGGAAGTGCTATTGTGAAATTGGTGTGCCGCTCGAGAAATTCGGAGGAGCTCGGCCGATCAGGAATCTGGAATTCGTAATGCATGAGGTCGAGCGACTCGGAATTTCTGGGTACATGAGTTGGTCGGTGAAGACCCCGAGCAGATGATTCCGATTCATTCAGCGCAGTTTCGGAGAGCATCGTCGAAAAACCGCAGGGCCATCAGGTCCAAGCAAATGAATCGAGGGCGGAAACTGGAAGTCCCAGACGGCGGCGTCATGACCGGAAGACCGAACGGCGGAAAAATTCATGCGACATGCAGAAATAGAGGGAATGACGGGCGGACCTCCGAGGATGGAGCAGATTATCTCGACTTCCCCGATAAGGGGAAGTTCTATCTAAAAGTTCTATCTCTGGTAGAACCATGAGGGGCGACCATTTGTCCTGGACTCATCGTTTTTTTCTGAAACATCCCAGAGTGGCATTTCTTGTAGGCTCGAATGATCGCCGAGATCGAGAGATGCTTCATTCCGCGGTTGCCCTCCGGGGATTAGCTTTCCAGCCGGCACCGCCCTGATTTGCATTTCTCACAATGTGCCCTCGACCCGCCCGTATCTTGAAGAAAACCCCTCCAGCGAGTGGTGTATCCAGGAGCCCAGGGAAAATCTCTACGACGTTTCATATGGTGGTCTAATATTCGAACGGGGAGGGGGGCTATCACGGTCATATCGAGTGGGGATTTTCCTGCGAGCGTCATCGCCTTCTGCAGATGAGGGATCTTCAATCGTGCAGGGGCGCTACCGGAGTTCCGGTTTCTCGTAAGGAACATGGATCCTCGAACTGTCACAGCGGTACGTAGTCCATCCGTAGTCTCCCACGTGATCGAGAATCTCTGCCATGAGCCAGCCGCATCAACGCATGACGGTCACATGCGAGAACCCGCTCTGTACCGGACAAATCTGTGATCGTTCGAATCTCCAACGATCTGTCAAAAATTACTCCGATGAGAATCTGCCGGCGTTTCCTCATTTAGCATCATCCGTCGGAATGGATTCACGAGCGGCGGCGCGGCAGTGTGAGTCGGTCGTGATCCACACGCCTCGAACCCGACAGCTGAGTGGCTGACTGTCTGACGGTCTTCCGCTGGCGGCTACAGGAGTAGCTGTCGGCCCGCCCGCTTTCTCCGTGGCCGCTGCTGCAGCAATCCACGGGAAGAGGGTTCTGTTGTTTATTGTTCCTGCTGTGGTCGACTGCAAGAAGCGCTCCGTAGAGCTGTCAGAGTATACAGCCCTTGTGGAAGAGTTCAATGTGAATTCTTTGAATTCCCGACTTGTGCTCGTCGAGTCGACAACTGTGACTCTCCATGAGTGCACCTAGTGGGAAGATTCGTGCGCCAATCGGAAAGAGAGATTTTCCTGACATAAAGGCTGAAAGCTCCAGACGCGGATCTCTCTACGACTCATGTGACGCGAGGGATTCCGAGAAATGATGGAGAACATGAGCGCGTAGGGTGCTGCCTTGACATTCCTCTGATGTTTCCATCACCGACAATATGAGCAGAACCTTGAATTAGGGGGAAATCCGAGTTTCTGTACAGCTCTTCAACCGAACGCTCGCCTCACTGCTCAACTCAGGAGCAGGACCGGACGGGAGACATGCCTCTCCAACGGAGCGATGACGAGGGGAGCCAAGAAAATCGTGAGTTCTCCAACTTTTCCCACCCAGGGCAGTCTAATAACCGGTTGATTTTCGCTCCAGCCAGCAATGCGTGGTAGTGCGTGGATGAGGTGCTTCCTGTTTACAATCAGAGCGGCTGGGACGACGTATCCACGAAGCTCTCGACGAAGAGACTTCGATACTGTTTTCTCAATTCAGCCGACATCCTGAATTGGAGCCATGAAGATTGTTGGGTAGCATGGGGGACATCCTGTGATTGAAAACACTCCAGATCCTCCTTCCTTGGATCGGCTCCAACAGAACCGCACCTGAGTCCTCTCGGACGATCCCACCTGTTAGACATCTGGGTTAAATCGGATTTATCCTTGCTTCCGACACGCTCTTTTGAAGCAGTGTGACGCTTCCAGGGAATCGATATTTATAGATCAAATTAGATTAGGAAGGGAATCAGGCCGCCTGTGAAAAGGCTTCTTTATCATTATCAACGAGACTCTGATTGTCAGTTTGAAGCAGACGACGTTCGGGAACCTTGATGGCAGCTGATCCGCAGCCGCTGCGGCTGCACCACCACTGACCGCCGTTCGGAGTGTATTCATACCGGGTGCCTCAGAGAGGCTGTTTGTTGGTCAATCGGTTCGGTTGTTTTTCTTTTCATTGGACGAGACGGGTGAAATCCCCGAGTGATATACCAGGACCAATGCCGCTAGAGATCGATGAGCACGTACACCATAAACTGCTGAGTACGTCGTGGGGATCTCCTGAACCGAGGGAGATCCGTTTCGAAGAGGAAAAATTCCTAGACTGGCACAAACCATTAAGCAAGTAACCTCCCTCCGTATTCATTCACTAATCCACCGATTTCGCTGTACTTATCATCATCTCCATACTCGAATTGTCCTAGGCTATGTAGAAACTTCAACTCGACGATCGAGGGTTTGGTCGAACTGAGAAGGAGGCAGGATCCTCTCTGCCTTGTGAGAACGGCAAGTCTCGAGCTATGCCGGAATCTGAAACCGATTCTGAGAAGTCGATGCTGGAGACTTTCATCCCAAGTTGCCTTGCAGATTCGCATGCATTCACGATTTGCTCCGTCTTTCGTACCCTCTCCCATTTGAGAATTCTGCCTGCATATGAGGGATTATCTCAAAGAGCCCCGAAAAGCCGTAACATGATCGGAAGTGCCCTATGATTTGAATTTCAAAGCATGCCGGACAGAATTCCGGAACACCCGCTTGGCTTCTCGGTGTCCGCAGCATGGACTCAGACGTCCCGTGTGGACGAAGGCGAAGCACACCCCAACTTCTTGTACGTGTCATATTTGGAGCACCGCCGCCCGATTATGGATTCGATCGGGATGGCAGACAACCATATTTGGCGCGATCTGCGCTTGAAATGCCTTTGTCTCGTGACTCTTTCCCGGCCGAGCGCGTATAGCTAGAGCCGCAAGTTCCAAATGGAGAGCTCGACCCCCCGTGACTTCACTGGCCGCATCCAATATATTAATTCAATCGCGACGGCCATCGCGGCATCTGGAGAACGCTTGAGGCTTTGCGAACCGTTTACCAATCGTAACTGCTCATATCCCATCGAACGATCGGACTAGGAAATTCGGGTGACGAGCTCACGATGTCAGCTTTCGTGGAGGAAAGCGATCGAAATTCTCTCAGAGGTTGTGGAGGATAAGTGACTGGCCTTATCCTCGCAGTGTAAGTCGTAGCCACTTATTCACGACTCGTTCCTCGTAGCTTCTAGCGCGTCACGCTGACGTGGCCAAATCGATCATCGTTGGCTGAACGCAGCTCAACAACGATCTAGCAACACTTTCAGTACGGTGGCGGGAATTTCATTCGAAAGGCGGAGAAGAAACGCTCCGAGCTCAGCCCTTCGGTGTGATCGCCCCGCCGCGTCGGTCCTCCTCCCAACGGATTCGTAGCCTTTGCGAGGAGGAACGGCGTTCCACTCGAGCAGAAGCTCTCAAGAAAGTGCTGCTAATCATCCTGACATCACGGAAAATCTTGGACCCGCACACTCGTCGGGGGAACGTTTACCCTTTACCTGTGGAATCCGTCGAAGAAACGGTCTGGTTGGGGAAGGCCGAGAGGAGCGTTTACAGGCCGTGATCATGGGAACGGATGGCAGGAGGGAATACAGCTCTCGAAGCAACCGCGCTCATAGGGGCATTCGCCGCCTTTCAGCGATGACTTCCTCGGGCGCTTTAGTCAGCACGGCTGACTGCCTGACTCAAGTGACTGACTCGCTGGCTAAATGACTGCGTGGCCGGCTGGCGGAAGGTGTTCTTGCGGCACCGCTCCGTCTCCCTCGATTCTTCTGCGAGCTTCCCATTTCCACAGAAAGAGTCTAGATACTCCTCTGCGATTCGAGGTTCTCGCTTTCACGACTCACTCAGATCAATCGAGCGCGCGTCGGATCGCGAGGAGAATGTGCCCGCACTAGCTGGAAAATTCTTCATGGTTCAAGCATGACCTTCACAATGTCGGCACCGCAGTCCGTCTTCACGACCTCAGTCTCTCTGGACTATCTGAATTCGTCCCGAGCGACGATGTTCCCCGCTCCTCGATCTTCGTCGGACCACATGAACCACAGCTCACAGTCAGTGTCTTCTTCCGTTCAAGTTCGCGAGATGTCGAAGCCGGAAAATAATGTGACAGCTCTGAACTGGCGCCGACTCCATTTGTCCAGGGCGAAACTTAAAGCCAGCGCGAGGACTTCGGCTCTACTCGCGGGTTTTGCCATGGTGAGTGACGATGCAGATTCCAAAACCAGCTCTTTCCCTCGAGATCATTATTCGTTGGGCTCATTTCTCAAAAATCGAAAGTTTCGGAGAAAGCTGTGATCTAGACTCCAAATTCATTTACAGGTGGCCATGGTAGAAATAAACCTCACCAAAGATATACCGGAACCTTTGTTGATCGCTTTCTGTGTGTGCACCACACTCCTAGTATCCGTTCACATGTTGGCGCTGATGATTTCTACGTGCATACTCCCAAATCTGGAAGCCGTCGCGAGCATACACGGTAGGTCGATTCCATCCACCTGACTTGATAAAGGCGTTTCTCCCTGTGTCGAGGATGATTCTTCCTGGCAGACTTTTCTGACAGAAACGCTGGTCGGAAATAAGCATATCCGTACAAGGCTGACTTCAATGTCGACATTGAGCTGAGAGAAACTGTTTACTTGGGATGGATCATGCATCCGACTGTTTGAGAGACTCGTCTCCTCGCTGCTGCGAGTCGCCGGAGCGACTCCTCGTAATGCCAGGAATTTCGCGTTTCCTCCATCCGACTGTCATTATTATTGCTCATTTCTCTCCGTATGCAATTGCCGAAAATTCGGGAGAGAAGCAGAGAAACGCCGCAGATTATTTACAGATCGGGGAAAAATACACGCGCGGAGGTTATCGTGGGATATCGAATGGACCCCTTCTGAGTCAAATTTGGAGAAGCGCGCGAGTACCAATTACGAATCTGAAACGATCTAGATCCCGGACGGGAATTTTCTATTGTAGAATGTTCCCCTCCGTTGCCCGACTTTCGCCCTTTCGGACTATTTCGCAAAATCCTCCGGAATCGAATCGTTCTGCTTGTACGAGGAAAGGGCATGGATGGTGACGCTGATCAAGTGATATTGCGTCCGCAGGAACAAGAGGTTCTCTAAGTTATGCAGGGTAACTGTGGCAGCCGAGGATCTGTCGTCCTTCCCACACTGGTTTTTCACGCCATCCAGGCTTCAGCATTCGTGCCTCCCTAGCATTATTCGAATGATACTTTGGGACTACTCTATCTCTGTAGCTGAAACTCGCTTCTGGTACTTGGTGAGGGCGTTGTCGTCACAATAATAATAAGGACGATGAGACAGAATCATCACAAACGATCGACTTCTCAGATTCTCTTGATGGGTTGATGCGAACAAAAGGTTGAATCTTCTCGTAAGTGAGCTCATTAGCGTAACAGACGATTGTTCTCGAGATTTTCCGAGCGCACTTTTGCTTGGCATCGGAAATACACTCGCAGGCGACAATGATTCTCCTAGTCGAACAGGGCACTGAAACTACGCTCGACGAATCGCTTCTGCCATCATCTCATTTCCTCTCGACTTCGCCTTCCTCCCGAACGCTTCGAAGATGCTTTTCCTTACAGGGATCGCTGCCGTCAACGAATCTCCGCATGAGAAGATGGCTGTGTATATTGAAATTGCGTGGGGTTCCAGTACAGTCTTCGGGATTCTTTTGTTCATCGCTGAGATTGCAATCATTTGCTGGGTAGTTTTCATCGATTCCCCACATGCAGCTATCGCAGGTGAGATGGAGCGAGCTTATCGACTTCCACTCCTGTCAAGGATTTTCCGATCATCTCAACCTTTGGATTACATCCCGCATTTGACGAGGAACATTTTTTCGCGATATCTCGAAGTCATTCCCAGGATATGAAGCTCACTGTGATTCGCTCCTTTTCAACAGGCACCATCGTTCTTATCCCGGTCGTCTGTTTGTTCCTGTTTTTCGCACTGCATTTCTACCGGAATCTCATTGCTCACAAATTCGAGCGCAGCGCCCAGAACGTTCAAGAAATGGAGGACATGATCAAACAGTTGCAAGCAGGACCCCACGTACTGAATCCGACGTCGGCTGTTCTCGAAGTCTGAAGTAGGAGAAACATTTCTACGACTTCGTCGTGGTAGTCGATCAGGCCACCGAAATTCACAGCAGCTCACTCGGTATCAAGAAGCTCGATCGGGTTGTGGCCGAGCGAAGACTCCTCATGACCTCAACGTCGTGCAAGGAGTTAAGCTCTCTCGCGCTCGACAGTAGACCTGCTCTGATATCGAACTATGAAGCTATGCAATTTCGTGAGAAACTTAGGTCCAAAAGGAAGCTATACAAAGTGGCTAAAAGCGTGCGATAAGATTTCGGCAGAAACCAGTCCGCGGGAAACTTCAGATGCGTGCGAGGAGTGGAACATTCGCGACGGTCCATTCTTGACGGTCTTTGCAACTCAACACGCAGATCGCAAGACTTTCTCCCTCCCTCGACACCAAGCGAAGATTGTCCGCGAAGGATGGACGATCCGCACAGCTTCTCTAGCTCATTCAGCGACATTGTTCTTTCCAGTGCCATCGCCACTGAATCCCAGTCGGCTCCCCAGGTCTATGATGAATGTTTATGAAAGTATCTCTGAAAAATTGCTCGTGGAGTTCATTGCATCTGTACTCTGTAGACCTCGGGTAGGACGATCTGAGAGGACTCGTTTTTGATAGGAGATTGCTCCAGCGCGAGGTTCCACAAGCCACCTGAATTGATTTACTTATTCGTAAACCTATCAGAACAGTTTTCGTTGTCTTCCCACCGCTGTGTTCTATAGTTCTATCATCAAAGATGGACTGTCAGTTGGAAACGTGCAGAACACGAAAATAATTCTGCGCTGGACAGAGCCATTGATGATGTAAATAAAGTTATTCCTTTCGAGCCCCAGCTCGGAGCTGTTAAGTTCCGTGTGATCAATATCCATGACCATGACTGAGTGAGCGACTCTCTTATTCACTCCTCTATCTTTCTCCGTTCTTCCAACCCATTCCAAATCGAGCTCATTATTTCTCCTCCGAGGAACTCCACAGTTTCATGCTGGGGAGCGCCAGGATCTAGCAATCGAATGAATCGTCGAATATTCGGCGGCTCAGGAAGGATCCGCCAGAGGATCATCCGCTGATTCCGTCTCAGAGAGGCCCGTCTTGAGGTAATGCCATATGGGGTCTCGACAAGAAGGAGGGCAACAGGATGTTTGAGAAGGGTGGAAACGACTCGGAGGCCAAGTTCCTACAGAATCTCATCTACCCGGCCTCACGGAGAGCGGGAGCTCTCGAAGACCTCGGAATATCGAAACACCTTTCTCCACCATCGATACATAAACGGCCAGCGCCCGGTTGGGATGAGCTCGCTTATCGATTGTCGGATCCCGCAAAAGTTTCAATCCATGACGAGAAAATCACTAATCCCACCCATACCGTGACACGACTGCGACAGCAAGCGCCGAAACCGACTCCTAGACTAGGATATTTCTCGCCGTGGAAGTTTCATCTGACGTGGCTTCCTGATATCAGGCGCCTTCAAGTTTCAAGGTGCATATATCATACGTGTAAGAAGCGCAAAGCTCCCATTTCTGACTGTGATGGGGAATCTTCCGGCCGTCTCCGAATGATCCCAGGATTCGGCAGGGTCGGGTTGTCGGAAAACCTTTCCTATCGGTTTTCACGGCCATGGACCTGATGTGGGTTCTTGATACGGCGTCTCCATGATCTAATGGCGCTTCGAAAACGAGGTTGCGAGAACCACATGTCGCGTGAAAGGATTGGCATTTGAATCGCGGATCGACTGATGGTAGCCAGCCAGCCAGCTAGCCATGAGTAGACCGGCGTTCATCAGGGAAGTCGAGAGTCACATCGACACTTTGAATAGATACACGCATCGGAACGAGCCATTTTTGTTTCATGGGCTTCCTTGCTCGCTTAGTCGGCTTTTTGTCATGCTGACTTCTGACAGTAACACAAGGGTGAGGCATTAGCATACAGATTCGAAGCAGGGATCCATCACATTTGTTAACAGCATTCCGTGCGTCTTATTCGCGGCGGAGCTGCTGTCTCCCAGCCTTGTCCTCAGCGTCCGGGATTCTTCTGTTCTGGAGCCCTGGTCCAGGATGTCTGTCGCCCACGTCAAAGACGGCGACGCCACCGACAGTGTCATACAGCGTGATACAGAAACAAACTTGAGACTCAATGTTCTTATTCTCTCCGCGTCTCCATCTTCGCATCGAGTATCGGGATGGATTGAAGATATGGGGGAAATGCAGAGGGATCGCGTTCCCTCGACGGATTCGAAGCCCCCTCCAGTTTCAGTTCAACGGTATTGGTGGAACGGAGAGGGAGGATCCTGGCCCGCGATTTTCTCGATTTCCAAACCGAAGTATGAGCTAGACGTTACGATCCACTAGAGATATGACATGAGTCGGCAGACGTGCATGACTTGCATCAAGCAATTTATAGGCTCGACGGAATATCCGCTGTCCATCGAAGGGTCCATACATATGCGTGAGTGTCGTCCAGCGAGGTATTTCGGACATCGCGGTGTCTCCTACCGGTGTCGGACGGCGCGTTTCCTGACGTTTATCCTATCTTCTGACGGACGAGGTCAATCATGTCCACGGCCCGGACGCACTACGCGTTTCAATAAGAACGACGCCTCAAATGCCATCAAAACTTTTGATCCCTATCCGAGCTGTAAATCTTTCGCTGAACTGATTCGGCATGTCTCGTGCAATCGGTTGCGCAAACGGACCACTTCTATCGGGGCTCCTCAGGGCGATCGCTTCCGTGGTTACTCGGTCGAAACGGCCCTCGAAAATTGGCTAGTTATCAGGGGTCGCACATGCTGTCACAATCTATCGCAATAAAATCTCAAAAGGATCTGGAGGGGGCGTGTCAAAAGCAGAGGCCCTAGCTAAGTCCATGAATGTCGAGAAATGCTCACTATAATTGCCTCTTATCTCCTCTACAATTTCCAGGAGATCGAGGAATGCGTTTTAGTATTGAGAATGTACACTAGAAGTCTGAGAGAGAATCTCAATGACCTTGGAAGAAGATGAGCTCTTTGCGTCTGTATCGAATATATAATATCGAATATAAGCCAAACTATTCGGCTTATCCGACTCCCTCTATGAGTGGTTCGAGGTCTAACTCACGCGATTGACCTCTCGGATTCCTAGCATCGAACTGGGAAATCCCGCGAGAACCCCCGAGCCGTTCGAACTCGACCGAAGAAATAAGCTATCGCAGAATATTTCCAGATCATGGCGTTCACAGACGTATCCGTTCAGCATTCATTGTAACACTTCATTAGCGGTCGGTAGTCCGTTGTTCCTCTCCACTCTGTCAGCTGATGAAGTAGATGATGTTCTTGTTGTTGTTGATGATGAAATTCTGTTCATCTTCATACTAAGAGCTATGTATTTCCTTGGATTCTTCTGACCCGCGAGAAGTTGTCAACCGCGAGGAGAGGGGATCCCAGGAGTGCCGTACACCCGAAAGAATATAAAAAAGCGTGCTTCGTACAGCAAACGATCACTCAGTGCCGAACATCTTTCCTCTAGCAACTGACATGGTACGCTTCGTGCTCTCGAGTACTCTGAACTCGACGAGAGAATGTGACAAATTGTACGCCACAGGAAGTGCTCAAGTGAACAAAAATAGCACGGCTGATTGCGAGTTTTTTTCCGAGTTTCGAACCGCAGAATATCTGATATCCGTTCAGTGCAGGACGATTCCAGTGCCTTCGGGATCGGAACTCAGGGAGTTGCAGCTCAATATTCTTTACCTTACAGCGCGCCTTCATCATAGCCGCCGCAGCTGCCGGCGTAGCTTTCGCTGGTTATGGAAGGCCAGCGGCCGGTAGAGACGATTATGACGAGGATTCTTATACCAAAACCGCGGCGATTGTCAATAACAACGCCGTCAACAACGTCCCGTATCAACCGAGCTACGGCTCTGTCGATACCAAATCGACATATCCCTCTTCCTACGTTCCGGATCAAGCCAAAACTATGACCACCAATGGATACCAACCTCCTGTACAGAGCTATTCACCAGTCCAAACTTACGCCCCCACTCAGGGTTACGCACCTGTCACCCCTCAGACTTACTCAAACAACGCGGTGAAATCCTCTTCTTACGGGAGACCTCAACCGACCTCATACGCACCCGATGGCCGCTCTTCCGCTCGGATTTCAGCGGCTTACGGGCCGAACCAAGTGTACGAACCCCTTCCGACCGCCGAACCCTATTCGTTCTCCTACACCGCCGAGGACGGAGATGGCTCACACTCCCACAGCGCGAGCTCGGATGCCCAAGGGCGAGTTTCCGGCGAGTACACGATCCAATTGGCCGATGGACGCAACCGAGTTGTAAAGTGAGTTCTCGCTATCTTTGATCTACGTTGAGCCGATTCTGGATCCCCGAGTGGCGGGGGGTTTTGCTATTGATTTCACCATTGCTGCATTTGAAATGCCGAGATTCGGATGACGATCCCGTCGGCGATCACAGAGCTCCTCTCGAATGTTCACAGATACACCGCTGATGAGAGAGGATACCGCGCCGACATCGTCACCAACGAGCTCGGGACTGAATCGAAAAATCCCGCTGACGTGACCATTCAGTCTTCTGCTCTGACCGGTGAACAGGCCGCCATCCAATATACTCAGCAGTACCAACGCCAGATCCAGTCGGCAAACTACGCGTTCAAAGGAGCGTCCGCTCGACAGACTCAGCCTGCCTACAGCCCTCCTTCCTACAGTCAATCCTCCTACATCTCCTCGTCCCCGTCCTCCTCATCTTCTCCATACAGCCAGCCCTCCACGTACAGCGCACCAGCTCCCTCCGCGTACAGCGCACCGGCTCCCTCCACGTACAGCGCACCGGCTCCCTCCACATACAGCGCACCGGCTCCCTCCACGTACAGTGCACCGGCTCCCTCCACGTACAGCGCACCGGCTCCCTCCACGTACAGCGCACCGGCTCCCTCCACGTACACCGCGCCGCTTCGAAGCGCAGTGCGTCCTCAACCTCCCATAGCTGCTCGTCTAGTTGCTCCCGCCGCTCGCGTTCCAGCTGTTGCGTATGCGCCCGCGAGTCCCGTGTCCGGACGCCTCAGCGCCCCAACCACCGAGCCTGCCCAACAAGGAGATCACAACGCCGGATTCAACGACGCTACCGCTGCCATAGATCAGAGTGTCTTGCGGCCGGCCGTCGAGCAAGCTTCGCAGCGTACAACCTCTGACAATGGCTCGAAGCGTCGCAACAAGCCTTCGTACGGTTAGATGTGATACTATTCGGCGGTTGTATGGCTCGTTCGGAGCAATCTGAATATCCCAACACGCATCGGAACTCTTCCGTGGATTGGCGTCGGAGAAACAGAGGTTTAATTTAATTTCAAGGAATTTTAGGCATGGCACGCAGCTCAGCGTTCTCGAAAAAAAGCAGCTCGAAGTGGTATCCCTTATTGCTGTAGATACTATCACTAATATATTTTCATCTCTTTTACATATCGATATGTTCCGGGTGTTAGCACCGGAGCGATCGGTTCGCTTCCTACAACCTTGCGACTTTCCGCAAGGCCGGCGTTCCCAGCAGTATTCTCGTCCTTCTGGCAATTCTGTTGAAGGCGCTCGTGTCGCGTATGATAAAAGTTTCTGGTCCCGATTCCCTCTTTTCCTGGCTTCACTCCAAAACCTCGAATCCTGGACTGGATTCTGTGGAACTCCCATGGTTCGTTCTCCCTAGAATCCGCGCAAGCGGTAATCATGTCTGAATTGTGAATTTCGGCAAAAGAGGGAATTACAGTTAAACGATTTATTCCTTATGAAATCCGATGAATCGATTCACAATCGAGTACTTTTGTATGCAAAAAATATATCATCGACGTTATGTATAGTCCTATTCATGTATTTGTTCTAGTGAATACATCCTCACCAATCCCTCTGATCGCGTCGATCGCGGTGAAAATGCCAGCTCACCGTTCAGATCGAAAGCGCACAATTTCGCGGAGACATTCGAGTGCGCACTGCGCTATATGATACGGAAGGCATAAAATTTACAATGTAGCCCCCGAGGGCAACGTCATGTACGCTTGAGATTCCCGAGACTGTTTCAATCTCAAGCTCGATACAACTACCTGGCAATTGAAATCCGAGCCAACTCGAAAACATCGAAGCAATTCAAGTCTTTGGTCCTACGTCTGAACACAAGGAACGGATTTCCGGATCTGGTGATAACTCCCGATAGAATTAAGACTACGTTTTTCGACCATCGACCCAAAGCTCCGGCTCCGCTAATTCGCCAGAGCTGCGCTGCAGCAGATCAGTTTCAGCAGTTTCCCCCATGCTGGTGTTTGAGTGAAATTTCGAAAGTTCTCAGTCATGAGCGCAAAGAGTGTTTCCTTCGGGAAAATGAGAAACATCCCTTCAAAGAGACGTTTTGGGGCCACATCAGTCTGCTTCAAGGATTGTCGGCTGAATATCCTTTCTCGACAGAAAGGGCGCAATCCTCGCCATGCCTCCTCCGCGCTCTCTGGGGCTAAATGGTTCTGTTCTCAAAAATGTTCACAAAAAGATTCCTCCTTTACATACATCCTGGGTGTGAGCTATCCTCAAGTTTCATTAGGTTCCTTCTCTCGTGGCTAATTTTGCCTTATACATTCGGAAACATCATATATTAGAGGATCTCTTTCGTTGGCATTGACAAATCTAGCATCTAGCAGGAAGTCTGCCTGTATTCCCGCACGATCAGTTCGTTTTCCAGGGGCGACTTCTCTTTGAGAATCTCTTGAGTTTTCGGAGGAGTCGTTCGAGGTGATACTGGAGGGTGCTTCCGACTATTGAGTTTTAACAAGGTGACCGGCTTCGCTTTCAGAGCCGGTTTTGGACTCAACGGTGGTGTCTGCGTTCTGTCCGGCTCGGAAAACATTCGTTTGAGCTTTTGCACGGAGGGGGACTGTCCGGTGATCGAGAGGACCGGGGACACGCTCCCACAAGAGCTCCGTCGAACGGAGTTCCCGTTGGTTTGTGGTGTGCATTGCAGGGAATTGGACTGGGGCGATGTTGAAGGAGACGTCGATCCCTTCAACACGACGACGTGAGTGCCGCTCCGAGCAGAAGATCTGAAAATCCATGATTCTTTAAGAAACCCCGAGACTTGAACTCATGGGTCTCAGGCCCCTTTGAATCGAAACATCCTGATCGAGCTCCGATTCCCCCGAACCACTCAATAGAATCTTACCTTGGTGATCCTTTGCGCATCGTACACTGATTTGTCATCGCAAAACGTTCGGCAGTACTGAGATTTTGGGATCGAGATTCTGTCGTCAAAAGATTTGTGCTAGCGGGGACCTTGTCCACGAATACCGCATCTGTAATTTTCGACGACGCGACGTTATCCACGTCGTCTTCGCCTCCCGACGATCCCCCGGAAGCCGGCGGCAGGTCCTGAACAAGGTCCGGAGCGTCTTTCTTCAACGATTTCACAACCACAGGTACATCGGCTGTAGCGGGTCGCTCGACGGCGGCCTCGGGTTCGGATCCTTGGTCATCGACAACGTTAAGGTTATTTATAACGTCGTTCAACGCCTCCGAAAGGTCCCGTGCCAAGTTCGCGCTCGACTCGAAATCTCCGTGAATGCCCCGCCTCTGCGGAGTTACCGTCGGCTGCCGATGGCCTCGCAGAGGACTCTGCCGACGAAGTCGGGAAATAGCACCTGAAAAATATCTGATAGTTGGAAAGAGAACTGACTATATCTGATAGAGTAAGCTTTCGGATTTCCCTCACGAAGAGATATTCATTTCCAGCCAATCGTTACATATAGAAGTGCCTCGGGGATTCCTGGAAGCGACGACTTACCTGACAGTGGTGAACCTTCCTCCAGCGAGGACGTTGGTGACGAGGACGAGTCACCGGTCGCATCACCTACGCTTGCGGTAGCTCTCAACCGCCGTTTAAAGGACATCGTAGCAGAGCCAGTCTGTCCAGGAGAACGATCTCCTGAAGATTCGGAAAGCTCGCATTAGTGTTAATCACAAGCAGCAGTGACATTCTGATTAGTCTAGACACACAAGATCTGGAGGCTCGACTCTCTCTTGCGAAGCGTCAAGCACCGTCATCGAACTCAAGCGTAAGCCTATGAGTCAATCTATTCAGCCTCTGGGAGGAGCTACGCAATCGTGGGGAGGAGACTCAGCCGGGGTCCCGAGAACATTCTTCAGCAAATCGAAACAATCTGATCGGAAAACACTCGTTGACCGAGAAAGGCGGTTCTTGGCTGGATTTCGAATCGACTCGACCTGCATTTGAAGATACATTCTGAAAGCTATCCTCGAGCTAAAAGGCTCTGTCGGGTTGGACAGATGTTCGTCGGAAGGACTCTTCTTCCTCGAGATACTCGGGAAGTTGAAAGGTGATTTCTTTCCGAGTATATTTCCTTCCGATCGATCCGTTGATTTACGAACGTCCCATAATTCGATCGCAGCATCAATACGGAGATGGAATGGCATCCCAAGATTCCTTTCGAAAGCGTCTTATTTTCTTTCAATCAAGCATTGAATCGAGAGGGGATTTTTGGGATACGTTTATTTCGTTTCGATCTTGACTCTAGACGTGAACGATCCTCTACCTACAAATCTTCCTGTCTGAGCAGCGTCGGCTCCCGCTAGGAAGATCGCAGGACGTAATGTACAATAATGAGGACTGCAGAACCAGATCTCTCATTTGGATTTTTTCCAACATCATACGGGGGGAGACTTGAGTGATCTTTCCCGAGTCATCCGCCAATCTACGGGAGGCTATACAGTGCCGACCCTGAATTATGATCGGCGAGGCGGAGGGAGCTACTTCGCCCCTAGATCTCTTCAGAGTCTACACGGTGCGGTCTCGTGACCGATGGATAAGATGTTTTTCGACACCGAGTCTACCGTGGAACTCTTCGTACCGGTCGAGCTGGGACTGAGAGATCTCCTCCGAAAGCGAGGTTCTGCCGTGAGCGACGAAATACTTCCGTCAGGCGAGTTCGCTGATTTTGTCGACGTTGCAGAGTTAAGCTCTCGTTGCGAAGCCGGTGAACCGAGGCTGTCCGACGATGACGACGTTTTGTCTTTCTGAGAGCCTTCGCGGTTTTCGTCCCTATCGAAGGAGGCCAATTAGAATCCACGAATATCATTGAACCCTTCCGATTGAAATTCCTCGTTAGAGGGGGCAAGTGTTCAGGATATCTCATATTCCGTCGGAACACGATGATCTTCACCTAATGTTGAGCATGATGTATTTGTCAGGCACGAGACCCTGTTGTCCCCTCAATGAGCCTTTCCACCAATCGGCCGAAAGGTGCTCCGTAAGATGGATAACGTCTCCTCTTTTGAAAGACAACTCTCGTTGATGACGCGCCGTGAAGTCGTACTGGGCGACAACTTCAAGAACGTCTTCTTCTGTAAGATTTTGAAAGAAGCTTGAGCACACCGAACTTCCACACGGTGGCGGCCCCCGTACATATTCTCGGCTCCTGCTGAAGCCCCACACACACTCCGTCACGGCGTATTCGGCTGGATCTTACTCGAATCAACTTACTCCCAAATAAATTCATTGAGATCTCGGGCTCGTCGTTGACTAGATCATCTGGAAGGGATGGGATATTTGAACGAACGCGAGCCTGCCTCTGTGAATCTTCCAGAATGATCGTTGTCGATAAACTTTATGAAGCCAACCCCCTGATGCCCATACCATCTGTGTTATTCAGAGGTTCCTCAGTCTCGAGAGTGATGTTAGTCTGAGAGACGTCCGACGGTGAGTCTAGATCTTCAGGAGGCTGATCTTCTGAGGAGCTAATGTATTTCTCATACAGGATCCCGCCGTATTCCGACGCGGGGAAAATTTCCTCCTGATGAATTATTAGACCCTTGATCAGCTCGTTCACCAGCGGCTGGTACTGCACCGGGTTCTTGTCCTCGGGGATGGGCAGTAAGGTTGGACCGAAGCAAATCGCCAGATTGTACGGACACATCATATTCTCGTCGCTCAGTTCGGATAAGCTGAAAACAGAATGTTCACTTTCACAAACGCTGGCTGAAATCCCCAACCGGTCCAGCCGGATTCTATGCCGCAAAGTCTTCCCACCGTGGGAGGGGGGCGGAACCGAACTCACTGGTTTAGGAAAGCGAAGAGGAAACGCAGCACCGAAAACGAAGGTCTCGGGAGCCTCTTCACGACATCCTTCGCCCTCGAGACGAACTCTTTTTCGCGTTCCTTCGATGTCAACTCTGCGAAAGAAATCGAATTGGGCATCGGTTCGACTGACATGACTAACCAAAATTTTAGGAGCGGGCTCTTCTCTTCGAAAAACAAACTTGCCCAGAGGAGTCGCGGAGATGAACTTACGGCTGATTTCCATCAGTTGATCGAAGAAGAATATGGGGAACAGTGGTTCGCGGAGCTCCCTGAGATATAATTTCAGGACCCCCGCCACGGAATTTATATCCGACGCATCTGAAATATCCGCCAGCGGATCTTCACCTCTTTCGAAAGCTTCGCGGAAGTTATTGATCTCGACCTGCGATCCCGAAACGCGGAAAACTCCCTGGTGATGGAGCCCATAGAGGTTTATCACTCGGATACAGCTCCGGATTATCAGCGGAATATCCTGATTGGTGGCCTCAGCGTATTCTTCTAGACTGCCCCCGAAAAGTTTCGGCTGCCCGGTTACGGCCTGCCGTCCGATTCGCTTCCTTCGAGGCCGCTTCGGTGGCCCCACTGCACCGAAATTACTTCGTGCCCTCTCGACTCCGGAATTCTTCGTCAGAGCGTTCTCCATGCAGTCGTACCGCGCTTGGAGACGCGAGATGATTGAGCATTGAGTCGAATACTCCCGGAACTTCTCCAAGTAGAAATCCTCGGTTTCCTGTTTGTCCGCCCGGAGCTTGATTGCAGCTGTTTCAGGCGTTTTGGGAATTACATTGGATTGCAGACTCGTTTTGAATTCCATCGAATGTCCGCCGATGGAAGAGGGAACCGCCGAATTGAGAATCGAAACCTGCGGCTGATCGGAGCCCGAGTCGAAGTGAGGAGACATGTCGTAGTCCCTCGACTCGATCATGTTCATGAGTGTCTTCTCGGCCGTCTCTAACGTTTTCCAAACTTCCTCGTTTTCGATCTTTAGATCGGTGAGGCGGTTCTGTAGTAGGCGGAATCTCTGCTCCATATCTTCGAAGATAGCGTCCTCGACTTGAACTTGAGCCCGTTCCACGTTGACGACCTTCATCGGGGACACGTCGCCCTTGTGGGTTTGGAACGCGAATTTCGGCGGCGCCATGAACGCGGTGTTGTAGCTCTCGAGAAACTTCTGTTTGTCGGCCCGCGAGTCGAGCGTCTCCAAGCACTTCTTCATTGCGTCTCGACTTCCCTTGAGCGATTTGTATTGACATTCTAGCGTCGAATTGTACATGAGTAGACATCGGGAAAGACTCGTGTGGAAACCGAAATCCATCGCGTCGATTAGATCCGAGACATCGTCGACGAAGTACTTCTGTACAGCCGCGTTCGCGGCTTCCACGCATAGTACGTAATCGTTGCGTGCTTTGAGCGCCTTGACGCGTGCTTCCTCGCCCTTGTCCCAGCGTTTCTGCCGTTCTTTGTTGAGCAGACGATATCTAGATGGATAGGGACGGAAGAAAAGCTAATTTAGACCAGAAAAAAAGTACGACCAGAACAGCGGCAGTTGTTTGAATCAGCCTGAGCCTGAGCTGCTTGTCAAAATAAATATTGATGGCGGAAAATGGGAAACAGTGTGCGGTGACAGATGGAGCCGCCAATTTGCTGCTTGAGGAGCGAAACCGAAACGAGAAAAAAAAGACTTTTCGCTAAGCGTCTCCCTGGCTTTCGGGGATTTCGTTCGGTTAACGAGAGACGCTGCGATAGAACGAACTGCGCTTTTTTTGACGATCATAGTGCTCGAATTATTGTGCGTGATCTCGCTCCATCATCTTTCTCTGTTTCCTCTTGCCTTACCTCCTCGATTTCGCGACTTTGTCCTTCGGAAGACCTTGCTCGAGTTTGCTGAGATTCGTCTCGACTACGGCCAGTTTCGAAGCTGCTTGTTGCTCCAGAGCCCAGTATGAATGGTAGGTTTTCATTGTCTGGAATCAAGACGAGGGCTTCAGTGGGGAAGATCATTGGATACTCCTCTCGGAGTCGAATCGAGACAGCGGGATCACTGGCTCCATGTCCGGATTGAGTTGGTGTGGAGAAATTCTAGAAATACTATTCAATAAGAATATTCAGAATTATTCGACACGTTTGCGTGATTGCGTAGCGACAGCTCACTGCGGAGAAGGATGGAAGATACGTCTACGAATCCGTGGTTAGACATCGTTATGAGTTTCCGTCGACCGGCGGGAAAGCGAGCGAGCGCCTGGCTGGCGGGATGAATGTTTATAGACGTCACTTCAATAAATGCCATTCGTCGAGCGAGCGTGGGTTGTGGTGGCAAACCTTGTGTATTTAATTTCGGATCGGAAACAATAGAGGAGAGCTTTGACGATTCTACGGTTCTTGTATCAACAACGCCCGACTCGTAACTCCTCATCCACGGACCGTCTTCACGGATGTACCACCCCTTTCACGCGTCTTGCTTGACCGGGGTCCGTAAGTCCATCGAATTCCCAGTTATCCCGATCATCACTCCGAAGGATTGACGTAAGCAGGATCGAATCCGCAAGATCCGCGCCTCTCAATCCAGATCTCGCAAGCTTTCCCCTTCATCTTGGACTTTGTCGCTCTCTGCACAAAGAAATGAAAAGCTGATATCAACACTCCCGGGAAGGGAGTCTGAGAGGAGCATTTAACGCTTTCTGTTGGCACGGGATTTTCTTCGATGGTCCTTTCGGAGCTTTTCTGGTGTTTCTAAAGACCCCTTACGATCCGTCTGGCTAGCCAGCATTTATCATCGAACCTGGCGCGTGGGACTCGGATTCAGAGTTTTCTTTCTGGTCTCGTCGAAAATCTATTTCCGCATTGGTCCCCAGGCGTATTGTATTTTCTTATATCGCTCCTCGATCCTGTCGGCTCTGACTGAGTCATTCGACTCCCTCAGCGAAAGAGACAGGAGCTCCAGGATTATGATATCCTCGGATCTATCGAATATCTGGGGAAGCGATGGGCTTAACTTATGGAGGCGGGCGAGCTATACGTGAACCGTAAAGCAGTTTGAAATTATTGGTTGTCTGTGAGCGTACGTCGCAATGCGACGCCTAGGCGCGCGTTCCATGGTGACGCTATGACGCAATATGTTGGGGATGATCCAGAACAGAAACGGCGTCATCAACGAGAGTCGACGTCGTGTCGTGAATTTCTCCAATAGGAAGACAACGCCTCGACGAAACGATTATAGACGGATCGATCCGATGAATCTCATCCCAACGAATTCGAGACGCAAAAATCGGGGATCGGTTGCGATTTGCGATATGGGGCTACAGCAGTTCGAGAATACGTGTGGGATATGTATGAAAAAAGTTCAGCTTAATGAGTCTGTCGAATTTCTGAGGGATCTGAATGAACATGAAGACCCTCGCCGCATTCCTGAAACTCCATCGGAAAGATGCGCAAGTGACATCGTTGCGCCCGGCGAAAGCAAGCTCCGATACCCTCAGGAATTTCTCAAATTTATCGGTATGCCACGTCGCTCTCGGTAAGTCGCTCAGTCTGAGGGACATCAGTCGGGTATTCATGATCCTCAGCTTTTTACGCTGCCCGAAAAAGGCCGTTCTGTCTTACATCTACGCGATTAACATTTCTCGAGGAAGAGTTCTTTCTGGTATGCGCCTATGGGAATCGAAGCTTGAATCGTTTCCATAACCGATGTGATGACAGCTTGTCAATATCCCACGATCTCAGCGACGCGACGGCGGAATTCTCTGCTTCGTCGGATCCTACTGACTCCAGCGAATCAAAATCAAAGACTAATTCGCTCGGCATAGCAGGTCTCACCGTATGAAGTTCGTGCAGAATTTTGAGCAGTTCTTCGTGTTCATCGATTCCGATGTTGCGGCATTTCCGATACACCCGTTGCACATCTTCAGCTGCGTGCAGCAGCCGGGCCGTCAGATGATTCTGGTACACTTCAGCCACCTTGACGAATGAAGAAGTAGTTAGGAGAAATGTTCCGAAGGGAGGAAGATGATTCTTCGATGAGTAATGAAGATATGCTCGGCTTCCGAATTGCGATCTCTGGGATGTTCATCCGAGCAAACTTCACGATACTAGGTACCATCGAGGAAGGGTGGAGGGAATCTAAAGAGGAGTCGCCCGTGGAAAAAATCGAGAGGAAATCAAACGGAAGGAATGTCAACAGGAACATCCTGGCGCTATGCTTGGACTGAGGGTGCCATAGTCATCGGATTCATCGATTGTGTATATCAGAATCGGACGGTATCCGCAAACCGATTGGGTAATGATCACACGTGAAAATTGTTAACAATCATTCGATCACGGAATCGTGACGTGTTTACACAGCACAAATCGTTCTGCCACAATATCGAATTTCTTTTGTTCTCGTAAATTTCACCGATTCGAGAGGCTCGTTTCAAGACTGAACAGGAGTTCGCTAGTCGGGGAGGGGGAGCCGAACCACCGGGAGATAGTTATCAGATGATTGACGGTGCCGGGCAGAAATGGAAAACGGGCAAATCCTCGGGGATGACTCTCTCGTGCCAAAGAAACAAAACCGTATTTGTCAGCCGCGAGGGGCGCAACCCGACATTTGCAATAGATGATAGAGGATTGGCAGTCGTGGATCGCTGTAGAACCAATTCACTTCTGTGTGGAGTCCAGAAAAGGGAAATTCGTATACGTTCGACTCGAGGAAAAGGGAAATGCAGCGAATTACAGCTTGAAAAGAGGAAGTATTACAGAGGGGGGGGAAGAGCGGGAAAGTATACACCGTCTCACGATCGCACTCACCTTGGCATGGTCGCTGCTTTGTTTCCGAGTCGTGTTGATCAATTGGAGCCAACATTGATACGATGAAAAAAGGTGCCACTGCTCCCGCCTGCTCAAGAAAAAGAAATAAAACAAATGAGACAGATGTCGTGATTCGAATTCGCGGCTGAGCGTCCTTCACAGTACAGCCACTTCCCCGCTACTGTGGCCATGTTCGTACGGAAGCCGTACACTTTTCTACGGACCCCATCCTGATTTTGATCAATACAATCACTCGTGAACCGCGGACGAATCCTCTCAGCAATCTACCATCTCTCACGGGCCATCACTGAAGGTTATCAAAAGCCGCGTAATTGAAAGGATAATTCACGGTAAAGATCTCATTCTCCCGCGCCGGAGGCAAGAGACGTCGATGGCTGGATCCACATGGCTATGAAATTCATCTTTTTGTAAACTTGATGTCCACGGCGGCTTGAAGCTCACCCACTATTTGTTCAGAGACGCGGTTATTTATTTACACGCCGAGAATGTTATCGGGTAAGCCGTGATTGCTCCTTGGCCTTCCTCGTAACTCCGTGCTGAAGTGGTCAA
The DNA here is from genome assembly GCF_000255335.2 of Galendromus occidentalis. Classification (NCBI taxonomy): domain Eukaryota; kingdom Metazoa; phylum Arthropoda; class Arachnida; order Mesostigmata; family Phytoseiidae; genus Galendromus; species Galendromus occidentalis. Next base: position 967,668 of record NW_003805485.1, on the reverse strand, counting down.
CGCTGACCACGAAACTTCGAATCGGAAGAATGACGGGCCGATAGTTACACATCACGAAGGCTACCGTAAACTCCATCTGGAGCAGTTGTTATTGTCATTATCATATTACAAGAATTAATGCTAGTCAACCGTGGCCAGAAATCGTCTCTCCCTTTTTAAATTCCGATTTCTTGACGAGCGCTGTCGAGCGGGGTTGACAGGTGAAGCCTTGTCCGATCATACGAACTTCGCGTCACATAGGCACGTTATAATGAACGTTCCCCTCCTCACTTTCGATGATCTTCTCCGACGAAAATTGTTCGGTGAGCAGAGAGCTAGCTTTTCGGAAATACCCAGTCGAAGATTCCGGGTTGAGTTTCGACGGATCGGAAGAGTGAAGAGCAATCGTTTCCTAATTCAAGCTGGAAAGGACGAGAATCGGGAACACAAGAGCGATGGTAACGGGAGTTCCATCTCGAGTTCCCGCGAAACGATGTGCAAAGCGATGGAAAACCACACGCCTCGAGCCGCGTCGCGCGAACAGAAGTATCAGCGCGTGCGCACGGACTATGATCGACGCTGGAAGACTGAAATCTTCTCGGAGACCATCCCACATTTTCTTGACAATTCCACGCACATCAAGGCGGTTCCAAATGCTGCGAGCGAACGAGCGCAAGCTGTGATGCGATATTCCAGTCTTGGAATAGGATTTTCAAGGACCCGCCGTCGTGCTAGTGAACCATTCTTCTACCCCTTTCGCTTAAGCTGGTTGAAGAACGATTCGGACACCGTGTATTCGTACATGGTTCACCTCTATTATGAACTTGAGCCCCATGCATCGTGATGGAGCCTCTGGGTCAACAATGGTGGAAAGCAAGTCCCAGAAAGTGAAACATACGATGATTCGGGATCGATTTGACTCGCAGATATCGATGCTATTGAATTAAACATTTCTCGTGCTCAAGCAAAAAGCAAGGTGTGATCACCTTCTGACTGAGACAGGAGATCGCGCACCGTTGGGCTCAAACTGAGCACGAACATTGTAGCATACAACAGATCTACGCACTATTCCTCTGGATCCTTTGCGTTGAACGCCCCGGGTTCCCGGAGCGTTCCTACAATTGCGTGAAAACGAGGATTATACAAGCCGAATGAGAAACGTCACATGAACGCCCCTTACAAAGATGTTCCCAGTGCGTTACGGCAAATAAATTTTCATAAATTTGCACCATCCGTTTCCCATGAGATTCTTCTCTGCTCTTTCTTGGCCGGCCCGGCCGAAGGTCCTTGGCATCGTGTTCGGCTATTGTGAGACGATTGAGCCGATCATTCCTGTTTCTTTATATTTTTCTTGCCACAAGCAGGTATATGTTGTCGCAGCGTCCCCGTGCGAGTTCAAAAAACTACGGCCGAAGTTCCGGACGCACTTCTCAGATGCATTGCAGCATACACTTGAGTCAACGGATCAGAGATCTGACCACGTTCAGCTCAAATCGAAACGGAGTCATGGAACCAGAGCGTGGTCTGCCTCCCGCGAGGGAGCGCTCCTGGTCAGGCGATCCAGCCTCGGAGAACTGAAGACTATCGAAATTCATCCTAGAACTATTCTTCTCGGAGTCTCAGTGCTCGACTACTCACTTGGGTTTTTCGCTCTTGTGCTTGAGCAACAGCTGCTTCGCTAGCTTGTCCAACTGCTTAGAATATTCGATTTCGACTTCGGCTCGTCTCCGAAAATAATCCTGGATCTCCGTCACGATCGATGCCTGAGAGTCCACCCGAGTGTCCAGCCATTTGAGCTGTTCGTTGAGTTGTTGACGGATATCTGGAATTGGGAAAGGGAAAAAACCTTAATGGCTCGTCGAAGCGTCTATTGGATCTGCATCGTTAATTTTGAGCCGTGTTACAGAAGCTGGTGATTTTCACTGGAATCCTTCCAGGTGACTCACGGCGACGTCTAAAGTAAGGACTTCCACCATGACAACATCCCTCCCGATTCGAATTTCAGCTAATTAAGAAGGGAAACGCAAGAAATACGGTTACTCTACCCGGAACCTGTAGCTGAATATTCAGAGTGTTCGCTCTCGGCATCCTAAATTGAGCGATCTCTTCCCAGTTTCTGGCTCTTCCGAAACGAGTCGATTCCTCGGACATGGCTTTCCGCAGCGGGAAAAACATGAAGTTTCGCACGAATTGTCTCGCTTTGCTTCCAGAGGTAGTGGATCCTGTCCGGGAGCGTTTTCCCGCACTGACAGTCGGCACCGAGCCGAAAATCTCCCGATACCTTCGCATGTTCTCTTCGGGGAAAAGCCCAACGGACGGTTCGAAGGATCCTTCCACATGGACAGGATGGAAGGGGCCACTGATCTCCAGAGTGCGAGAGCGTCTCTTCCCGAGCGGTTTTTGGCTTCTGGGAGATCGGAGCGAAACCATGTCAGGCGATTCCGATCTCCGTCTCTCGACATTTTCCGGCTTGGAAAACCTCGAGCCGACAGGGATCACCTGGGCGTCCGCCATGCTCATCAAACTCCTTTTGTCTGCATCGTCCGAATCGGCATCTGAGTTTTCGGACTTGAATTCGAAGGGGTTTGCGACGCCGAGGACCGCTGAGGACCTCGGAGTGTTTTCTTCGGCCACCGGCGATGGAATGCTCATAAATGCTTTGTGTTCGTAGAGTGGAGGGATTTCGGAGTAACGTTTCCACCCCGGGTGTCGCCTGAGCGGCGTCGGAGGCATGATGTTTTCCAAACTCCTCGTTTTGTACACACTCTCGTAGCCGGGGTTGATCTCGGGAGACGCCGATTCGCTCTCTATTTCTAGAGTACTGCCATGACTATCGAGGTAGACAAAATCATCGTCCTCAAAGTCCGGTGCGTGATCCAGATGACTGTCACTGAAGCTGAAGGGGACTCGAAGTCCTCTGCAGGCATTGGGTCCAGCGTTGGGTCCGCGATTGTTGTTGTCGCAGCTGCTGACATTGTTGTTGTTCATGTAATTCGTTGAATCTATTGATGGCACTCCACTGAACGTCCCTCGGAGCGGGGGCCGGGTGAATGAAATGGACCTTGTTGATTCGCAACCGATGGAATTCCTGCGTCTCTTATCACTCACGAGTGAAAGTGTTCCGCGGCTACCGCGACTGATCGTGTGCTGCTTGAGTCTCTGTGCCAATCCGCGGAAAAAATTCACTTTTTTGTTGCTTTCTTTTTTCGAAACCGTCCTACGCCTATCCTCGTTCACTTTTGCACTAACTAAAGGTATCTGTATGGCGTGAATGTTGGCACGTTCCCGGCTACTTCGGGGCTCCCGACTCCGGACGGCTGCGACGTGACCGACTCCACCGTCCCGACTCACAGGACTCGCCGAATGCTCACTGCTAGGACTGTCACTGAGGCTCGCGCATTTCCTCGAAACGATGTACGTCGCGTTGCTGCCTGTGGACATTCCGTCGGAAGAGAATGCAATTTCGACTGCTCCCTCCTTCAGAGCAGCTGCGTCGAGCGATTCGAGAGACCGGCGGCCGTGATCGCCCACGACATTTAGATGCGGCTGAGCGAGAGGATCCACCGAGAGATCTACACGATCCTCTCTCTGCACCTTCGAGGTTCTCCGGAAAATGTCCTTGAGTTTGAAACGAGCCATTCCGGAAACGCCTGCGTGAAACTGCCAACGAACATTACTGTCACAGTGGTCGCTCTGTCGTCGCTCGCTTGACGGCGTCCGTTCCCGGGCTAATCCCATGAGAGATCATTCCGAGCACTTTGAACCGAACACGGCGTCGAAAACCCCGTCACTTCGTTGATGGAGTCGGCAGAGAGCTATTCGAGCGGACTTCGTGGAACCATTTCACCTCACATCGATGAATACCAGAACGATCGAAAGAGGAAACGTCCAGAAATCGGAGGGACTCGGAGACCCGGCGGTGCCGACCTGCCGGCGGGGAAAGATTCAGGCTGGTGTCCAGTGCGACGCGGTGGTCGCAAGATACGGGTACATGATGCGAAGTACGGAGAGTTTTCGTAGCAGGGAGCGATCGCGCGCGATTCTGGAAATTTTCGACGGACGCTGGCTGGCAGGCTGGCTCGCGGCCCGTGATCACCCTTTCCGCTCGGGTGAGCAAGGGAGTGAGCGAGTGGTGGATTCCGTTAAGACTTTACTTCGATGTTAATCCAAGGCCGGGGACCGAAGTTGAGATCGACACTTCGGATCCTTTCGCGATGCCTGTATTCGAACGAGTGGAATCGATCAACTATCCCACTGCTCAACTGTCCAAACAATGAGCCTTCGCTGTGGACACCCGAATGTTTCATGGAGAGACGCAGAGATTAGTCAGTGGAGAAAAGTCACTAGGACACGCCTTCCTCTCTCGCCACGCTCGAATACAGCGAATCCGTCAACAATACGAGGCTAGGACAATATTCGCGAGGAGCTATCGAGAGCTCGATTCTTTCGTCCGGTCCGTGGGAGCTTTTGAGGAGGGCAGGACTCGTTGAGAAGAGAGACGGTGTGGAAGATTAACCTGCTCCATTTAGAAGCCGACAAATATGCCCTAGATGATTTAATGTCGGAACTTGTGCCACGGAGCCGCTGCTCCCAGTAAATCGGTGTTACGAATACAGCCGAGAGCATACACCGAATCCGCTACATTCTGCATGTCTCCCACGACGAATTCAGGGCGTTGTGTCCGATGACTTCATCGGTTTCCCTACACGATCTCTTCGCGAATCATACGCTGATCTCGTTCTAATAGGCTAGAGAAACCGCTGGATGTTGCAATGTATTACAGATTCTGTAGGGAATTCGACGGTACATCGCGACTGACTTCGACCGATTCCGCTTTCCACTATCTTCCGATGGAAAAGAACTCTTTCTCCCTCCGCATCATGTCGCAGACATAGAGCGGGCCGCGATTCGAACTCGATTCCGCTTGAAGAGAGCCGTTCCTCTTATATGAAGTTAGAAAACGTTCTCAGTGATCGTTGGCTGGTGAGCTTGGCGAGGAATGTAAGAAATTTCTTTGGGATCTTTCCTGTCAGATAGATCAATAACAAGGACCATATTCTGGACCGAGACACATTTCAGACAAAACGTTTTTTCTGGTCTGAAGCCTCGCGGAGCGGTCAATGAATGTTTTGCCTGCTCAATGCGACAGCTGATCAAGGCGACCGTCAGCAGATACTGGGATAATTCATTTTTCTCATTCCTTAACAAAAACTTACGAAACATTCGTCTGTTCCCAGTGATCTTAAATTCGATTATGTTGCTCGCAAGCTGTCAATGTCTGACGGAATGAATATGTATCTCGTTTATTTCACAAGCCACCAAAATATTGGATGGGTTCAGATATTCTCTCCTGATTCAATTTAGACCCCCGAGAAATATAATAATTTCTGAAACCGTCAAATGTGTCACGATTCGAGAAATTGTCGACTTGTCTTGTGAAGCTGCTTCAGAAGAAAACTAGCGGTAGCTGCGAAAAAAAGCGATCGAAGGCCAGTAGCGGAGATCAGTCAACGTAGATGCTGCTGCGCGTGATTTCACATGGAGACAGTCTCACGCAACACTCGGATCCCGAATGTTGGCTGGGAGCTTTGCTATTCCACACAGCGACCGTGTCCAGGTCGCGGCGCGAGATTCCGCTCCCCCACTCCCGGGCCTCCCGAGTTTTGCCCCAGAGGGAGTACTCCGACCCCACACAAAATTACTCCGGGATTCCGAAAGCTTCCACAAGACCAAAGTGTATCAAGAGCTTCACTTTAATGTGATCCGATAAGATTCTAGGCCAACTAAGCAAGCAAGTGAAGTCCTCCGGGGTACGACGTCCGGACGGCAATCGGCTCAGCGGGGAGCAACGCAGCCCAACGCAGGGAGCACCGTGCTACTGCTCGGTCCCTGCTCTCATTCGAGCAATATTCACGGACTCCTATCTCGTCATACACTCGGGAGCGATTTTTTTAAACCAGCGGCTTTCAACCTTTTTGGCTCCGCGGCTCCCTAGCGAACCCAGAATTCCCCCGCGGCTCCCGGGATACCCAGTGCCCAAGCGGCTCCCGCGACTCCCAGGATACCCAGTGCCCACGAGGCTCCCGCGGCTCCTACCTACCCTCCCTTCTTTTTCCCATAAAAGGACACAAGGAAACAAAAGGTGCTCCGTGCGGTGGTGTGAAAGCGAGTGAGATAAATTTTAGCTTCGTTCACTTCTCGATAGAGTTGGGCGGAATAGGCCTGAACCGAATGGCGGGAACACAACCGTGGCAGATGAGGTTGATCCGTTTCGGAACCTTCCCTTAGAATTGACGAACCCTGACGGCCCGGACCTACACCACAAATTCGTCCGCGGCTCCCCCAGAAAAGTCCCGCGGCTCCCAGGTTGAGAACCGCTGTTCTAAACTATCGCTCCTTCTCGCTTCTTGGATTTCTTCCAACGAATGACTCCGAGCCGCAAAGACGACCTACGCGTTTGGGAGACCCCAGCCTGTGAGGCGCGGATTTCGACTCCCACTTTCTTAGCACAGTTCGGAAGGTGACGATCAGCAATTCTGCATGTTGCATGAGTAGAATACCTCATCTGCCGTTCCACTGGCGAGGAACCCTATGTTCACTAGGACGGCTGTTCTGGAATGAGTTCTTCGCACAGCGAGGGCTCTTCGTTTCCCGCGCTTCACGCTATCCGAGACCAACGGACGGGGAACTTCAGAAGTAGAGCTCATACTGAGAGCTGAGCTCGAGGGAGCTGAATCGCGGTGAGCCCATGACGGAACGTCCACAACCTGAGAGAAAGAGATGATCTCATTGTTCCAGTCGATTGGTCGAAGCCGATCCTTCTGCGCATCGCTGCTTAAAATCAGCGAGGTCGCGTAATCACGAGTTCGCATGGAGAAAGAATAATTCACGCGGAGCTCGATGATTTCTGAGACGCTAAGCTCGAAGGCTCCTGTATTCATTCCTGTACCTGGCCTCCCTCGAGCTCATCGAGCTAGGCCTCAGGGTCCTGCAGCCCAGGGGCCGGCTGCTTAGCTCGTGGGTAAGAATCGCAGGCAGCTCATGGCGGAACGTCCACAATCTGAGAGAAAGAGATGATCTTATCGTTCCAGTCGAGTGGTCGATGGAGCCGATCCTTCTGCGCATCGCGACTTAAAATCAGCGAGGTCGCGTAATCACGGGTTCGCACGGAGAAAGAATAATTCACGCGAAGCTCGGTGATTTCTGAGACGCTACGCTCGAAGGCTCCCGTATTCGTTCCTGTACCTGGCCTCCCTCGAGCTCATCGAGTTAGGCCTCAGGGTCCTGCAGCCAGGGGCCGGGTGCCGAGAGGACATCGGTAATGGCCTCTTCCGAAGAGACCCAACTCTTCAATGGCCTCACCCACGATGTTCTGGGAGGCGGAGACGAACAGCGAAATCTTAACTGAGCCCGATAATTATTCGGTGAATGGAAATGAAGGATGATGAAGTAAGTGAACATCTTCTTCTCCGTCTTCGTAGGACGGATGTGTTGTCGGAATGACAAGGTTCACATCTACAAGTTATTCCACTCTGTTGGCTCTCGGGTTCCGCTACAGTTCCACACAGAAGAACTCCATGGTAGAAGAAGGAGGCTCTACAACGCTTCCTCCAACCGTTTTCCCACCAAAAATGGATCAAGATTCTGCAAAGTATCCGGAGATAAGGGGAGCTGTTGGGATGAGATTGTCGGAAGGGTCCTGGTTCCGAGCTCCAGATTTCTGTTCGAAGAAAAGCTGATGGCACGCATTCAGAGCTCCAGATTCGCAGTTCGACGAAAATGAATAGGGTCACTCCTCAAGCTCGTTTCCAACTCTTGTCCGCTTGAGACTGGACAAAATCAGAGCCTTTTCGGAGATTCGGAGGGGATGTTACTCGTATACATGTATAGGACGAGAACAGGAAGTCAAAGAATCAGCATCAGGAGGATAGATCGTTCCCACCCCTGACGAGATACACCATCCCTCCGGACGGATCGTCATGCCGTGGACCTTGACGCTCAAGTGATGAGAAGCTCAATGATTAGAAGCTCAAGTGAATGCCAGGCCGGATGAAATCTCTGTGAATCCAGGATGTCGCGCGCCTTCGCTCATCTCTCTCGATGATGATTATCCACCGTATTCTTCACCGGTATAAGTGTTCATCGCGAGCGATCCAATTCCGCGAACGACGAGAACTGACGCTTGTTGTTTTCACTCGAAGATGTTGTGTAATGAAGGCGAGACATCCCAGACAGCGATTGACTTCCGCCTCCTCGATGTCGTGTGATGCGCGATCAAGATATTTGCTCCGCATCGCAAACAAGCGGTCGCAGACTAAAACATACAGATATGTAGGACCGGATGCAACGCCTTCACAACAACAAAAGCAGTCGTGGCCTCAACGACTTCAGAGTGATGAGTCTTCCCGCAACAAAAGTCTTCGATTTCGGTCAGACCAGGGGCGAAGCATCGATTTCGGATCCGCCCGAGGCATCCAGCGGGACCGTATCCGATAGCGTGGATCAGAATTATTCGTCTACATTGTATCGAATTCGATTCCTATTCGCTGAAGTCTCTGCAATGATCCGAGCGTGGCGTCAAAACCGTCAGCATATGTATACCCTCCCAGAGAAGCTCGAAACCTTTTTCCCGCCTGCCCCGGCTATCGATTCTCTCCGGGGCGCTCGCCTCTCTCGATTGGAATTAGCGTTCTACTTGAATGTCTCAGGAGATCATGCGCATCCGATAGAAATATGATTTGTGACGTTGATGACAAAAGAATCGTCCGTTCGATGACCGATGATGACGAGCAGAGGAACAGGATGCTTCTGATAAGACCTAAGCCCATGCGTGAGGAGCCCTCGATGATTTAGCACGTACGTGTACACACACATGTCGTCAGATGCCTCAATTACGACCAAAGCGTTCATTGTAATCGATAATGAAGTTGCGTGACGACACGTCTTCGTCGCAGTCACAGCGGTGACGTTGTTCGTTGCGTAACACGAACACGAACGCTTGTCGTCTATTACGAATCGTTGTCGGCGCTAGAAGACGATAGAAAAGAACGGGCTGCGGGTCCCATTGCCGTCAATTTCGCTCGACTTCGCTTTGTCGCTGCATCGTCGCAGGCCTGACGGAGAGGCGAGCGATGTTGGTAAACTGACACCGATTGCTTCCGTGTTGTGCAATAAACTGTACTGCACACAACAAAAAAAGCTCGAACCATATACCCTGCACGTATTCGGCCATCTGACGTTCGACGATTTCCTTGTATCACATCTACATGATTCACAATTGGTTACCGTTTCTCCAGGTTTCCTGATCATATTCAACGTTTCCCCAAACTCCCATCAGGAACGTGAGTAAAACAAAAATAGAATAGTTGTCCGAGAGGACACCGAAAGCAGAAATTCTCGTGATTCGCCTCCTCGTGTTCATATGAGAACCCGGGCTCTTATGGCAGGCACATAAACTTCGTAGAGGGAACTCCCGGTGCCGTTCCGCAGCTCCATTCTTTCAAAGCAGCCAGCATCCGTCACAAACCACGAAATCACCGGACATAAAACCCGTCAAAGGAGGCCCGGCCCTCCATTTTTTCTTCGCTTGGCTTATGGAATATGTCTTCATTTCCATTCCCGACTCTTCGATCGTTCGATGGAGCCTTCGGAGCATTGTTCAATCCCTCTTCTGTTCCCAACGCTGTCCGGGTGCTTCCTGTCCTCATATGCGGACAGAGGGGTCTCATGGACTTGGTGCATATGGAGGAATACAGATGAAACAGGGAAACGCTAAAACTGGGAATTAAGGATCTGCTTAGAGCAGACGCAAAGCTCCTATGGTTCGACAGACTGTGGATCGACTTTCAGAACATGGTGACCATAAGCTTCTGATGTCCGGCACATGCTCAAATTCCGGAGATTTCCCCGCTAGTTCAGAGTGACTCGTAAGATGGAGCTCTTCGAGCAAAACTAAGGGCCCGCGGGGTCTAGTACCCCCCTTTCGTTCCTCCGTTTTCTATCGGTCTTGTGGAAGTAAGACAATTTTCTCACGGACTCGTTTCAGCTGTCGGAATTCTAAGCCATCGTCTCCCGTTGCTCGTGAGGAGCCGTTTCACCACGTTTTGTCGTCACGTTCGTCTATTTCATCCATTTCTTTCTTCCATATTGTCGTTCCTGATTTGCGGAATGCCAGCACAGAAATATATCCCCAAAGTTCCAGCCTACGATCGCTACGGAAGGGTAGAACCCTCAGTGGCTCGCGGAAATCCTTCAAAGCGAAGTAAGAAAGATGTCAATGTTCTCGGAATCTAAACAGCCCTAGAGGATAGTTTTCTAGAGCGTAAAACGCCTCTGGATAAAAGGTTACAATCATCAACCACCCGCGATTGTTGGAGACAGAGAGAGAATGAGCGACAAAAAATGTAATAAGTTCGAGTATTGTGAATCCGCAAGCTCCCTCCAAGTCACGCCGTCGTAACGGATTCGCCAACGGTTCTATCCACGACGGGAGATTTAATGTCACATTTATGGAAGCGTTCTACGCCCACTGAAGCTTCACAACGGAATGACGTGGTCCGAAAGACGGGGAGCCGACCGTTTCGGAAGAACGGTTTCATTTTTTCCCTTCAGACATTCATGCGTCGGTAATGAGTCGGACTTCTCAATATCGTCTCGTCTTTTCTGTCACTATCTCCCGCTCCTCCCACAAGTGTCTGTATTTCTCGTCGAGTCGGGCTGGAAGGAAGCTGAGCAGAAAATCGATACCGGAGGATATATCTGTCTTCATAGGTTCTTTGCTCACCTCTACAGAGAGATGCTTCGATCCCCATCTCGATCATTTTTTATTCAAGATCTCTCGACTTCATTTGCGGGAGGCAACCAGTTCCTCGAATATGACCATCGGTTCAATGATAATGGAGAACACGGAAGCCGGGAAGTTCTGACGAAGCGCATACGAAACAAGGTCTTCAAACCCAGTTGATTCGGTCTATCGAGCTCAACGGCGGTGTCGCGGCATTTCATTCAAGAGCTGAGCGAGTCGGTCGTCGGCAGAGCTCGGTTTTTCTTCCCTTTTTTTCTGTGATTTTCTCAGCTCCGAGTGAAACTACCCGTGAAGAAAACTAAAAACGGGGCCCCTCAAAGGCAATCTCTGCCATCTTCCACCGAAGGCGCGATTCCTCCACATGTTCGAACCCACGGGAGCATAAAACAACGAGGTATTCGGATGTTTGGGCCGCGGGCTTCTTTGCGGTTAAGGACTATCGAGAGATTCTCGATTATATATTCTATACGTACCCCCAATCGCGCACCTCGAGGAGAAATTCCTCCTTGCGCCCGGATTCCCTGATTCGCTGGAGGTAACGGGTGAGTTGCTGCGCTCAAGGAACGAATGATTTCTCCATGGGGAAGTTTGGGACATTGACTGCACGAACTTTTTCTGTTCGCCAAATACAGTCTGACGCGAAGCGAAATCCGGTCGAGTTCGGGGATTTCAAGGAAAAAGAAAGTTGACAGCGAGGGAGAATTCGGAATGGCTCCGGAGCCGATATCGTAAAAGAATACGGCCTCGAGGTCGACGGCTGCCCACAGAAGATTTTCTCTGTTGTTTTCCTCCCAGAGCTTTTCGCCGAGCTTTCACTGGATCCGTTCAGCTGATGCGTCCTACCGGGCGAGGCTGAGGGTCTGCCCATTGCCTCGGAGCTCCCTCTTCTCCACAGCTCCACGAATATCATTCGCGAAACGCTAGAGACTGAGTTCCAGATGAACGAGGGTTGGATATCTCAGGAGGATCTGACCATCTGGCTTCAGGGTCACATCTTCATTCACAAGAAAAAAATTCACCGAAGACCGGAAGATGCGACAGCGCCCTAAAGCGAAGAACCCATCACAATCCCTCGTCGCCCGATTCCAATATTATCGATCACCATAGTTCGGTGGTTTAGATTCCCTTTACCGTTGAGCTTCACGCCTGGAAAGGATTAGTTTCACGGAATCCTGCTTGTACCCCCATGACTGTCAGGGAGATATCTTGGATAAACCAATGGAGCGCTTGGAAGTCGCGGAAGGACGTTGTTGTTGCCGAGCACTGTTTGACAGGGCGCCAGAAGAAACAAGCCGCGGAGAGAAAGTTCAAACATGCGCTTCACTCGACTGAACCTTATTCTCTGAAGATCCCTGGGGGTCTAACACAGATATTCAACATGGGAATGTTCTGGAGAATAGGTCATGCGACAAGTTCAGCACTGACTGGAGGCAACCCTACATAGGTTTCCGTGTTCCCTCCAGTGCCTCGGACTTCTATCTGGTCATCCATTTCTGCCCGTGTCGAAATCTTCTTTTCAAGTCTTGAGAATCTCATTGTACGCCAATCGTTCTCTTCATTCCTCCTCGAGAAGGATTGTTTATGATTACGCGCCGTGATTCAGTCGATTTTTCATTTTATGGAGTTGTAACTTTCACTGTGGCTTCATTGTTCAGGTCTCTCGTTTCCTCTCGATCGGCAGTCGTTGGTGTTTTCGCGGCCGCTGCCGAACTGGAGGAGCAACAATATATCTCAATTTGGACCTCACAGAAGCCGGAGCCACTCGATCCCCCACCAAGTCGAACGCTGATGATGATTTCGACGACGAGGAGGACCACACAGCTTCTTTTTCCCTCCTCCTCCTCTTGCTCTTATTCCGTCTCGGTTCCGATAGAATCGGAGCTTCTATTTGGTTAATTGTCCCCCTTCATTTCTCGTCCATATCACCCATCTCGCCCGAGAGCTTCGTAGGTAGACGAAGAACAAGCGCCGTCAAATAAAGTTGGCACATATCAGCCCACTCGAACGCTCATTGAAACGGTGGAGCGACGTCCCTGTCATGAGGAGGGCTTCTCGCTCTAAGTCTTCTTGCGTCGAAAGAATTTGTCAGTCTGCCGGATCGGACCAAAACATACAAGCGAAGGATCCGGAGGAGTGCATTTGTTTGGGAACCCCTCCGGCCCGTAACACGTCACCAATCAGAGGGACTCGATGTACATATAGCCTCCGTTTCGTAGCTCTCATCCGTCATAGACCAGAATCCGGTACAATTTTCCGAGTGAAGCTCACAGAATAATCGGCTCTTTCCCATCTTCGCTGACTTACCTGTGAAGAGGAGGAAAATACTCTCTTAATCCTCACGCGTGAAAATCGTGGTCTGAGATGCCTAGTCGGGTGTGCGCATACGATTGCGGTCCGTGGCTCACGAGCAATGCCTATTCCCGAATGTCATTTCATTACTTCCGGACTCGGGCTCCAACAATGAACCGATAATAATCCTTGGCTCCTTTTGGCAGCAGTCACGCTGTCGAAAGCCCAGTCCGCAACTCAGTCAGTTGGCGCGCAACAGGACCGCCGGAGTGGCAAGGTGCCTTCAATGACCATCGTCGGAGAAGATAAAGTCGACCGGATGCAGATTCAATCGCATCGAGAAAGTTACGAGGTGCTGAAAGAATGTTCATGTCGGGATGTGACGACCGCTCGGGATATAAGGCTCCAACCCCAAGCGAGTTTAATTGAATTGTTCAGTGCAGAGAATGGACATGGTCGGCAGAAAACTCTTATAAGAAGGGATCAGGTTTGTCAGTTCCGGGGTTTCGGTTCTCGTCGGGTACACTAAGCGAGGCCGGCGTTTTGGAGCATGGTCGACTTCTGGCTCTGACCCAGTGTTAGGGGGGAAATGGAGAAGAAGGCTCTTGATTTTTGAATGAGGCTCCAAACCTCAATCGCATTCCTCCGTCGATTTCACTCGGAGCAGAACTCACTCACGAGGAGATATTTTCGTGGCCATCAATTGCCTTCAGATCCTTCTGTTTTTTTCTCGCCTCTGTTTTTTATCTCGTTCCTCTCAGTTTTTTTTTCACAGACAAAGCTCGTAAAGAGCGGAATTCACTGAGGAGGGAGGCACTCCGTGGGGAGCAAGAATTTCTCCGGGCCGGCGAAGTCTCTGTAGACGAAGTGCCAGTGGACGACGAAGAGCGGGACGGCGCGTCCTCGGGACGCCGGCGTACGAGCGAAGTCCGCCGACGGCTCTCCGGCGCTTGGTCGGGCGACGCTGAGATTTAATTCACACAGCGACGGCACGGGCGCCTCACGTTTCGACGACTGGCAGCTCCACTCGCTCTTGACCAGGCACGCCTTAGTCAAGCAGCCAACACACAAACAACTAGATTGTCGGCACCTCAGACAGAGCCTGCCTACCAATCATCATCATCATCATCGACACTAAAGGCATCGGTTCTTCTACTGATCTGCCGTTTATCGCCGTGAAAACGAGGATAGGAATTTCGCCGAGGTTGAGATTCCAGACAGAAAAGGCGGAGGACATGGAATCTCGAGGGGACTCCGGAAAAAAACAGGAGGAAAATGAATGAGCGGACCGAAAAGCAGCCGAATAAAAACGGACACCGACCCTTCACCGCCAGACGCCACAACGCAGGCGCCTACGACACCCGAGCATCACTAGCGCAATCGTCATAATCATATGGCATCCGAGGTGTTCTGTCGGTCTATCGTTCAAGGGTCACATTGGCCGTCAGCTTCAGTACACTTCCGGCAAGCCGAAAACGTCGATTATTTTCCCACTTCAGATCTTCATGATGACGCGACGCCGACATTGGACGCGACGACCCAAAGAAGATTTGGAAGATCTCTCGGCGGCTCCTGGGAACGTCCGACTGACTGGCTGAGCGAGAAATGCAGTACCATGACTGACGAAGATTGGGACGACAATGCATCGGCATGACGTTTGCAATCGTTGAGATGACGCTAAGCACGATTTTCAGTTAACGAATGCCGTGTGTTCCGACGCTTCTCAGTCAAATGTTTGACAAACGAATGGACACACGGCGAATTATCGGAAACTTCGGCAAAAGCGTCAACGGTGATGACGACTGGGGGAAATGGCTTTTCCGAGTTTCCGTGAGAAAATATTCCCCGATTTTTTCTCTCAACTGATCCACGCTCTCGACGCAAAGAACGCTTTTCACTGGATGTCCCGAGGGAGAATCAAGATGGAATTTCGAACCAACCGCTGATCAATGAATTCGACTCGGTCACGATCAATTAAGCATCGCTCCAACGAAGCTGTACAATGAGATGAATCGTTGGCAATTTCTGCGGAATCATGAATAATTGAGACCCCTATACCGATTCATTCATTTCACCACTGGGGCGATGAGGGAAGGATTGTTGTTATTACGGAGGAATTCAGCTTTTGAGGAGGGGCGTGGTCGATCCAAAGCGACTCAAGACGTCGACCCCGTTCATATCGATGGCCGAACAGATTATGTCCGATTGATGCCCATGACCGCGGTGCGTGAACCCCTCAAAGTGCCCCAAGCTACTGAGACCCATCAGGTCGCTTAGTTAGTATAAGCATTGTTCATATAATTATCGTAATTTCACAAAAACTCTTTGAAGAACTACCGATCGCGCTTCACATCGATCACTAGTCTCTCTCCTATCCCTGTTCTCATTTTTTTTCATGTTTTCGATATCGCAATGCTTGTATCGAGCTGCACTCGGCGGTCGACTTACTCGAACCCCTGAGGCTTTCATCCGCTGATGTTGTGGATATTCTAGTCGAAGAGCATGCTCGTCTACTTCCCGAGCCTCCATGAGCTGCCCGTTCGACAGAGACTGCTCGTAAGTTCGAGGCCGCCCGTCTATTTTTCCACTTTCCACGATAATGACACAGCGAGTTCTTCTTCGGGTGCTTCCTTGTGCCGACTGAGTCGTCCGAATTCGTTGGCGTTTCGGAATTGTCAATCCCAGCCGTATGCAGAGACCTCTCCCAGTTTTGAGGACGTGGACACCCGTCTTTCGACTCGGGTCGGATTGCTCGTGTGCTCGATACTGCCCCTTGATTAATTTCAAGCTCCCGAAAACCTGCTTCTCTGCGGGAGACTGCTCGTATGTTCGAAACCTCTCTTGGATAAAAATATTTTCGGTAATCTCATGGCCTGCTACCACGGTGTCTGGAGACTCCAAAATCGAAACGATCAGAACACAATCCGAGGAATCAATCTTCTGCGGTCATCGGTGATTTGCTCTGCTGCGGGCGAGACGCCCCTCGGGGTGAAGACTCGGCAACGTAGCAAAACGTCGAGAAGTTTGAAAATTAAATTCGAGAAGGCAGTGATCATTTCTCGCTTTCTCGAAGAGATGAACGCATGGATCTGTCAACGGAGCGGCATCGAGTCGTCTTCAGCGTCTGAACCTTCGTTCGAGCTATGCAAGTGACAGCGTACCGATTCAGTAATTCTCCAATTTTGAGGAGAATGCGTCTTTCTAAATTTCGACTCGATGACATCTTGGATGATAATGGTTCGGCAAGTACCTCATGCTCCGTCTCGAAGTCCCGTTGCGACCTGGTGGTCATCTCCCCAAAAATCGGGCCCATCGAGCAGATGGAGCCTTCATTGTATCCTTTGGCGATTGCCCATTCTTGACGAGCGAACCAAACTTGGATGCCCTGGCTCGACACCCGAAACAAAAAACGCTCCCCTGGTCACAATGAGAGGGTGCGTGTGCGTTTGTTCCGTCAGAAGTTGTACCGGAACTCTCAATGTTTCATTAGCTGACCCAGATTGCATTCATTGAGGGGCCGACGAATCCCGCCCGCCTCGCAGAAAGTGTCCCTTGGGACAGTCCCGCCCGGCGAGGAAACTCGTCAAGCATCAAACGTCAGCTTCCTTGAGAGCGGGAGCTCCTCAAACATCGAAGATTCCAAGCTCGCAGTCGAGGATAATGTTCTGAGTTCTTGATTCTAGCCTTCAGCTCAATTATAGATATTCCCGACTTCAGGCCTGAAGTCGGCAGAGCTCAAACATTGAATGAAGCTGTCCAGTCGGGCAATCGCGCATTTTCGAGCCCGGGAAAACCCTCATTCGCAGCACCTGTCGCACCGCATTCTAACGACCAGAAAGTCTGGTGGGGAGCTGCTCCCAGCGACCTGCTCTGGACCTGTAGAAATAGAGGTCACGAAATGCCTGACTGACTGTGTATGAATAGGTTCTGAGCGAGTGACCCCGTTTTCGGTGGAGAGCTCCTAATCTCACTTTCTGTTGTAAGCTGGACATGCCGTTACACGCTATGGCGGAGTTCAGGTCGTCTTGACCTCGATTCCACTTCACGGAAGATGTGTAGAAAGCTGACTGCCACCCTGGTGGGGAGGGAATCTGGGACTCTTCTCTTCAAGAAAAAAACCCTTCGCCGAGTCAACTGGGTTTTGGTCCATCGCAGAAGGAAGAGGCGGGAATGATGCTATCTGCGATATGCGTCACGGGTACCAGAACTCTTACGGACTCCTGCTTCCGGAAGGTCTTATCAGCTGTTTCCCAGTCTTTTCCCTGCAGTAATGCTCTGGAATATTTGCGAAACCCGGAAGACCAAACGACTCGAGAAAGAATATTCAGTGACTCCGTAAGCCCGTGGTTCAACTTTCCATGTTTGTCGCCCACGCGTTGCATAAGAGAAAAAAAAAGCAAAATTGGTGCAGGAGTTCTTCATCGTCGGGAAGGCACCACATAGCACCTTATCTTGTACATTCCAATCCTCGCGATCGAGCTAGAATGAACATGCGAATGATCTTTTTCCTCATACGACGAAAGGACCTGAGGCTTGCTTCCCGATTCCCCGTCGGATTTTGATATGATTACGCAAGGTTCGGCGCGGCGGCAAGGGATGAATGCGAGCAGAGAAGAACAATAACAAAATCAATAGCGTCCATCACAAAAATCCCATCATCATCAGCGATGGCAATAAGTCCAAGAAGACAAACACGAGAGTGCATTCACGGGACACGTATCGTGGGCTCGGTGCCGGCGGCGAGAAAAGACGTCGGATATGCAGCTTTCAATGAATATTGGAAGACTCGAAGAGCGGAAGGCCTTCGGCACTTTTCACGAATGTCTTTGAACCACCCAACCAACGAACCCCGCCACCATGGTTGGCTGGACCGATCTTTTTTCGTTTCTGAATCAGATAGGAAGACCGACAATAAAGCTAAGCAGCTCGCCCGCGCGGATAGACGATCGGTGGTCAAGCAGGTTCTGAGTCAGCGATTTTTTCGAGCATTGTTTCGCATCTCGGCTTCTTAGTTTTTTTCCCTCCTAGGAGGAAGCGCATCCGCCCCCCAAGATCGACGCTTCCGCTGATAAATCGGAGGTGAATCGACAATGAAATTAGACGCCTCGGGGAAGACTCGGAGCCTGCGGGAGGTCCGGGCAGTAGGATAAACACGAAGCGGCTAGAAATGAATTGATTACAATCTACGTATCGGCTTCAGTGTCGAGCTTCGGAAGATCAAGTCGGAAGCAGGGGCGCCGAGGCTCGCGCCACTGATTCACAGGAGTCGAAGGATTCGGCTCTCGCCGGAAACGTGTTCCGGGAATAATTTGTGATGGAACTCGGCTCCATCTTTTCAGATGCGAATGGAAAATAACCTCAATGCTCTGGAATTCAAGCCCAGAAACTTGGTGAGGCTCACCCGGGAAGTCTTCCAGCCGCATCGTGGGTCTGTAGCTTCCGATAGACTCGAGCATGAAGCTCGGTCGCTTGATCGACCGCTCGATGATACGATTCTCCGCGATGCAGACAATTGAGACGGGATATGTCCCGCATGATACAGCTCCCCCATATAGATTGCTTTCTCACCCGACGGGCCTCTTGGCGCCAATACTCAATCCTGGGCGTCTTCCTCTGAATGTGTCCCTTCGTTCTTGAACCGATAGCTCCCCAACGCTGAACTCGCAGCTCTGCTCTCCGCAGTTCTAGCCTCTCTAGCTACAAATGATAAATAATAATCATGATAAATAATAATCATCAGGCAGCTCGATTCGCGAGATCACAAATCCGAACCAGCCTAGGAGGACGGATCGAGGTGTGATTTCATCCTTTCTCCCAGAGCGACGCCGCGGAAGAAATACGGGAGATACCGTCGTGCTCTTCTCTCCGATCGACTTCCAAAACGTAGGGCTGAGGGACTCTGCGCAGTATTTCTTTTGTTGACTCAAATCGGTCGGGGAATTTTTCTGTGTTCATCAGCTCGAGAATTAAAAGATTCAGTCCGAAACGCTGGTGGTTCCGTCAAAACATCGCGTGGGCAGCCCCGGCTGCCGTCGCTACAGTTTAGCGCGTCTTACCCGCAGAGCGTGGCGTAAAAAAGTTGTTGATTCGCTTTCTATCTTCAAGTAGGCGATTAAAGACCGAGGAAACAGCGACGAGAGGGGTAAGAATACTTCAAGCATCAAAATTCAGAAATTCCAAGGGAATAGTACATCCTCTTCTACAAGATATTAGAACGAGGCTTCGCGTCAACGAGAGGGGACCGCAGTCAATGAGCAAGAACCGCTACGGTCGGAACCCGCCGAGAAGTCGTCGACGAATCGAAAAATCCACTACCGGTGGAATCAGCTCAGGAAATTTAAGCCTCACTTTTTCCTCGAGTTATGCTCTTGAGTGTAGTCCGAGACGAGAATCAAGCATCTCAACTTCAGTCTCCGGCAGGCGGGAGTGACTTTCTTCCCGGCGACTGCTCGAAAGCCTCAGACCCGATCATCGAAACCTTCCGTTCTCCGAGCAGGAAAGCCCGGAGTGATGGAGCTTCGGGATTTCTGCTGCGCTCACCTCGGCGATAAACACGGAGGACGAATCGGAAAAACGAAGAAAGCCTAATTCCACAGAGATGAGAGAGGAAACTCTCCGGAGTAGACAGTATATCTGAGGCTGATCGTGGTTCAGACGGTAATATCTGAGGCTGATCGTGGTTCTCCGATACTGGAGCCACCAATCGGATGAGCTGCGCGGAATCACCAAGTTTCGAGGAGTTGAAGTCGAGACGAATCGGTTGAGATACGTGACGGCTAATGACGTACGCGAATCGCTTTAACGGTGAAGCGAAGAATGAGGAAAAAGACGAGCCGTGTCCGAATCTCCTTTTAACGGTTGTACGGTACACCTGGCTGAAGGCACCTTGTTCGTGCGGTGGTTGGACGCCGGTGCCGATTCTGTCTTATCCTTCCCATCTACATACGAGTGGCTGAGCGTACGACTCGCGAATGGATTCCGAAAGACAAGAGGAGGAAAAAAAGGCTCTTCATTCGACAATATGTAGGTACATATGACGAGAATCCAATGACTACGGTGAGGGACAAGTCTACCGCCTGAGAAAAACCATCTTAGCACGCGGGGAATTCTCTGCAATGATCCCGGGGAGTAATTAAAGTATCCAGCAGATTCCTTCAGAGCATCCCGCGCGTAATTTCCTCTTTATATCCTGAGTGCCTTCCCGAATCCGCGATTTATCGCCCTCAAAGGCTGCTCGACTGTAGGAGCCGCTTGTGCCAGGCCCGACGTAATGCCCATCTCATTAAAACGACTTCATGCGTGCGGAGCAATCCTGAGAGGAAAGAGGAAACTGAGAAGTCGGAGAAAGGATCATTCACGGAAATCATTAGATCAAGGGATAGATAAACCGAATATACCGTTGCCCGGTTCCGACACACTCAACCTCCTTCAATTCGCGAGTACGGCTCTTCATTATCCTGGTCTCTAAACCACAACATTTGTTGATTAAAGCGCTCCCGATGGTGACGCTGACACATCTGATGATTGCGGTGCTGACAGAGCCAAAGTAGAGAACGATAATCAAACACCGACTGGAGCAGCTTTAGCATCATGGAAGTGTTTGGGTGGAAGCGATCGAGGAGAAAAGTTTTGAGATAATGATATTCACTCGCTTGCTCAGCGAGCTACGCGCGATCATTGGTCGCCATTTCTCTGCAAGGAATCTTCGCAAGAAAATACTAATTCCGCGCGCCCATAACATCAGTCTGAGTGGACAGTCGGGTACATTTGTTCGCGTTCTGTCGTCGGCATAGCTATCAGTTCGCTTCATCTGTGTCCATGGAATAGGGTCCCTTCCTCTGGATATCAGCGCTCGGCAAGCCCGGATCATCGTGTCATCGTTCGTTTACGTGAATCCCCTGATATCTATAGCACCTCCTTTCATCGAGCTTGGCCTCTACTGATGGAAGAAAAAAACCGCCGCCGACCACATCAGAAAAATCAGAGGCGACGCACAAGTAGAGATGATGCTTAAAAGCGCCACCGATAGTGGCTAGGGGCTTTGTTCTGAGGTCTCTCTCATCCATTTCTTACGTGTCATCGTCTTCGTCGTTCTCTACGGATGTCCGAAACCGACGAAGGTGCCACGAGGAAGAAAGTTCGTGAGACCTCGCGAGGTTCTAAACGGACTTCCGTCGACGAAGACGACAGCACGAAAGAGGGAAACAGCGAGTGCTGCAGTGAACGGAGTCGAGGAAACGCGAGCTAGCACACGAATCATTGTGTGAGACGAAGAGGCGCTGCCGCCGCACAAAGCAGCGATCTACAGAAAAGAGGAACGCAGTCACAACGGACCATGGACAACAAGAAGAGATCTCTTCCTTAAAGGTCACCGAGCTGCGTTTGACCAGAGGGCGCAGTGTTCGAGGGAGCTTATGTTTTCTCGCTCTTCATTTACGTTCCATCGTTTCCTCGAGTTTTTTCCTACAAAAACATTTTCCTCTTTGGATAGATCAGAAGTCAGAGGGAGATCCGATGTTCGAAACCAGGGACTTCTCCATTTGTTCGCGCCGGCACCATCTCAGAGGATAGAAGAACGCTCTCCGTCCCGGTACACCTGCTGATAGAATGGCGGGACAAAGATTCAGAATCAATGACGCCGTCGGAAGCCCCAAGTCAAACACCTGGCCGCCAGTCAACGGTTTCGTCGGAGTTTGACTCTCGGCACGTCATGCTTTCCAGAGAATCGATCCGGATCATATATACACAGAAAATAAACGAGCCTGTTTCACGAGGCCCCGTGCAGCACCGCGTTCGGAAGTGCTCCAACGATAGGGAAACGTCGACTCGATGCTCAAAAAGCTAGCTGGATTGCCACTTCCGAGCTCATCCATCGATTACTCGAAAATTATACCATTTGAAGGTACCATCGGCGAACGACCTGAATGTGTCAGGGATATTTATTCTAGGCGTTGTGTTCGTCGCTCCAGCTCGAGCTGTCCCTTCGTAGAGTCCCGCTTCACTTGGCATTGTTTTGCCTCCGCCGACGACGATGACAAAGAGATGTCTAGTGTCTACTGTTTTTTCAGCTGTCGGAAGGATGGAGAAGGGAAAGTTGAAAATAAAAATACTTCCATAAAGAACGCTGCATTGACAGCACGAGCTTTCAGTCGGAAAGACGTACGCACAAACAGACGTCACGGGAGGCCGGAACATCGGTCGACTAAGGCTCCAGCTCTAATACCGGCTCAAACAGACGCCCATAACCACGACACCAGCGACACCCAGATGCCGCTCCGGGATTTCTACACAATCGACGCTAATACGACGTCGGAGCAATTACCCCTGCCAGGCTAGCGCTCGCTTGTCGATCGGGCTCCACAGGTCTGACGAGCGCACTATCATTCTTTTTTTTAACCGTATTCTCGCCGATATTCGCAACTCCGTTTGTCTCCTAGGATTTCGCGACTCCGATCGATACAATCACGAAGAATGCTTCACTGGCTCCTACACGGCAGCGTTCGCCGTCTGACCATGCGACAGCATGAGATTACAAACTTTTACGCCGCTTGCGAATAATACTGTGGATCATCCGAAACGTCGAAAGTTCCTCTTGGAAAACATTTCGTTTCGCAACGCGTAATCAAAACTCACGACTCGCATTGAATCTCCATCGTTGAGCGACAGCTTGCGGAAGATTTCGGAAACTTCACAAATCAGGCCCTTGAACCCATCATCCTGATATCTTCCGTTCCTAGCACTTCTGAATATTTTCCTATGAAATCCATACGGAATCGATATGGAAATATTTTCTCATCGAATCTGTATGGAATCGATGTGGGAATATTTTGTCATCCCATCCGTACGGAGTACGGAATCGACATGGAAATATTTTCTCATCAAAATTGAAGTGATAGCTGATTTCAAGATCTCGAAGGAGAGATCATGAATCATGATCCAGGAACCGATATATGTACCTATGTATCTCTCGGGATGCCAGATGAAGCTAGTCCGGGATCGAACGACGCGCGGCGCCTTGCGTTGTGACGTGCCCCGGCAGTTCTCAGCTCGATCGACCACTATGTTCTTGACCGAAGCGCCTTCGGAAGCAACTCGTGCCGAAAATCACTTGTGAGACAAACGAATGCTTATCCTCTCGTCTCGCGTTTCATCACCGCCGATATCACCGCCTGTTCTACCCTTCGCACTAGGGTCGAAACTTTCTAAAAAGTTCTTGGCTCGCCTTCTTTGCTCTACCTTTGTTGCTCGGAAGAATGACGTTCGTTGTGCCTACCAGGACGAACTCCCGTCATCGCATTTTTAGAAAAAACGGCGGACTTACCTGCAAGAGGAAATATATAGTGAGCGAGAAGACTCGATGCTTGTTCCATTCAGCGCATTTAGATTGACGTGCGGCGTTGACTTCCACGACGGATCTCGCTACTGAGTAGAATCGAGGAATTTGGATCTAATCCCTGCCATCTCCACAGACATCATCGTATCCCGAGGCATGCCTCGGAACACGGCGGGCCCGAATGCCTACAAATCGAAGGCGTCTGCGACCGCGACCTCACAAGCGACGAGGATTCGACGCTGCCGCGCTGAAGCCGATTCCGAGCTTATGATATTTATTCTATCGCCCCGGCCCGTCGACTCAAAATATCTGGGTTCTTCTCATCGAATCCCGGATTGACCACCAGGATAGACCTCAATCGCTGCCGGCTCTATTTCAATCGGAGCGATCTTGCGGCTTCATTTCGGATTCTTGTGGATAATTTGACATCATCGGCTGATGCTCAGTACACCATGATACAGGGAAGGATCCGTGATGAGTTGAACTCTCCACGTTATGATAACTTCTCCTCACTGCTGGCGCGGCTTTCGCTGCATCATGGCAGCCATAACCTCGGTAGAGAAGTTGAGGGCCTCTCAAACACAGACTCTCGCGCATTCACACATGTCCGATTGAGAAAGAGTCCGCGACAGAGGAATCCGAAGGGAGAGATAGATAACTAAGCGGGCACGCGTCGCGCACTGCCGGTCGCTGACCAGATGTTCCGCTGTTAGCTTGGGTCGCCGAATCGTTCCTCCGTTCGATAGATGGGTGGATGGGAAGCCGGTCTAGAGGACAACAAGGCAATATGCCGGTCTACATGTACGCATTCAGGCCTGCACGCGCTTGGATGTGTGCCAAAGTCCTTCTGGTAGTTACGACATGCGGTGGGGGAACTCTCCGTTCGATAATGCGCGTCGCTCACGCAATAGTATACATCTATCCTCCACGATTCATTTGTTGGAACCCTGGGAGAACCTTCTCTCCCAGCTTCATCGGTGTAGCTGAATTCCCGATCTAAGCTCTATTCATCCATTCATTCGGTAGTCTGAGGAGACAGGGGAGCGAAAAACAGAAACGATGCGTCTGCAGCTCGGACCAAGGAAGAAAATCATTGATGCCGACGTATGCAATGGGAGAAATTCGATTTCGTTTCCGGAGTATGATTATAACCTCGAGGAAACGGCGCAACATGTCAGAAACCGAATCTTGACATGAGGAGGAGGATATGATCTCACCCCGCTACGCGGACCGCGGTCGATTGTTCGCCAGGCTCTTCATATGCTCTACGTCAAATCAGCTTAGCTTTCGCTCAGAGTGGAGTCTCATACTGGGAACATTCGTGATTCCGCACGCACATGTCTGAAGTAGGCCTTCGAGTAGCTTTATCAGGATTTCGGAGATCCCCGCACCAGCGACAGAGTCAACTCGAGATGGAGGCTAGCGACGGGACTCGTCACATACATCACTCTCATCATAGAAGACAATCGAGAGTCCAAACGGGGCCTCTTTCAACATCAGGGCCTCCCAGAGTTTCGGAGAATCAATTCGAGTCAGTCAGTCAGTCGGTCGCTCGGCGGGGAAATCGCTCTCACGATGTTCCTTCCACTTTATTCTACCACGTCCTCAGCGCTCGTGTGAGTTGAGCTGTTACTAATAATTTTTCCCGAGAAACCGCCCGTGGCGTATGTACTCAACGAGGCGCCCGGAGTGTCGAGACGGAGTACTTCCACGGAAAAGTCTCTTCGAATGCACATCCGGAAGAGGTTATCCCGATCCGCGCCTCGGGAGCTACTCCGCTTGCGCAACGTGAAGCGGAGATTCATTTCCATATTTTCCTCCATGTTGGGAAGACTCTCCGAACATGCGTCTTAAAGGGTATACGAATACTGGTTCCATGACGAAGGCGATGAAGACGGTATCGACATGACGCACAGCAGGGAGATGCCTTGAGGTGCTCGTTGGATGTACTTCTGAGCACAGCTAGATAAATTGCTTCAGCATGACTTGCGAATATTCATCGTCAGAACTTGTCAAGGGGTGCTTATGAGCTTGGGCGCTGATGCGTCAAACTCGACAGAACCCGGTAATTGACCTGCGCGTCACCGAGCTGGCGCTGCTATCAGATTCGTCGTACTTCGAGATCGAGACTCGAGACGAAAGTCATTATGGAATCGTGCTAGTTGAGGGACACAAACATTGTCGCCGACCTGCAGAGTGCAATCGAGGCGCGAAAGGAAGAGGTTTTGCGAAAATGTGACAGCTATCAGCGGTCGACTCTCGTAATAGTTTGATGGCGGACCGTTTCTCTTTATCGTAAGTCATTACGTTGATGCGGCTTTCCAGACAGAGAATTAGGATCCATTGAACGTCTTCCGAGTGAGTGTGTTCTCTTGCAGAGAATCGCTCTCATCTGACTGAGCTCGACCCGAATACAATTGACGACACCGCCTCCGACAAACTCCTCAGAGTGGACTCGCAGCTCTTGATGCGACGGTGCCTTGTCTCGGAATGGATTCACGGCGACAACACTCTACAGATGTAGGAACGTTCAGATTAGTATTAGATTGGTTTCGTCAAAGATTAGCCGGACCCGGTTACGTTCGCGCAGAGAAGCACAGGAAGGAAGAAGCGAACGCCGTGGCAGATCAACACGAACGACGGACCGATCATCTGATGGAAGTCCGATCGCACACTATCACGAACTGCTCGCAGTGAGGGACAGAATTTTTCGCCGGACCGATCAAAATACCGATTCCGTTCCTCGAGAGCCCGCTCGTTGGAGTCGAACACGCTAGCCATCTTGAAAATTGCTGCTTGGCGCGGCCGATGCAGACCCCTTTCGATTTGAACCGTTCAATCGAGCGGAGATATATTGGGAATCCTCAGAGATTCGAACTGCCGTAATTTGCTACAACGGTAAGTTCCAGATCGAGAGCTACGATCGGAGCTAAACCCACCCATCGTGAGACTCCTCGAGAATTCTGCGAGGCACTCGAGTGGAAGGCGCAATATCGCGATTTCCTCGTGCGTCGTCTAGAATCTTCAGCCGACCGCCGTATGAGTCTCGGTCGTTACTGTATAAGAATCGCTCTTATGGAGCCATCCACAGGCCTGAGAAAGCCGACGTAACAAAGACGAGCCACCTCCGCCGTTGCGTCTATGCTCTGCTTGTACGTAGGTAGGTACTGGGCATTGACATCGTATTAAAGATTTCATCAAAGATCAGAAGACCTGACGAACGAGAGAACGGCTTTCGATAGGTACTGCGATAAATTTTTCCAAGGTATCCCATCCGCTCTGCTGCGAATTCCCGTTCCTCACCGATTCGCGCTCGGATCAGAGCGGTCGGAAGACTCACGATGCCATTGAGTTCCAAATTAGCCGGGACATCTTTCAAAGAGACAGTTTAGGTTTCGTGACTCATTCAAAGCAAAACTCTGATGTATGTCTCGTAGACTATCGTGAGACGGCTCCTCTAGATAGAACACATGCTTCGTAGCCGACCATACGGGGCACCAATGGACCTCGACCGTCTTGAATGAGCGCTTGGAATAACAACACTGTAGACGATCCCCGCTGTGACAGTGAAACTCAATGACTATTTATGTCTCCTCGGTTTCCGATAGCTCAAATCCTATTCATGGAGATGAATGCCGTTTGGCGAGTCGCATGCATGTCCCTCCAGCGCGGGCGGACGCTGCTCGAGCGTCGTCGCCCATCCCATTAGGGAATATATGGGGTTCTCGACTTTCCGTCTCGTTCTCTATTGATCGTCTCGTCTATATAAATAGAGTATTCTAATCGACGACTCTCTTCACCAGACTCAGGATCCCTACGTGGGCGTCGAGCCTTAGACGAGGAGATACGGACAAGGCATCTGGCGCGTTTCTGCCAGGCGGAATTTATCGCCGCAGCGATGATGGCACCGGTTCCCGGCCGAAGCTGTTTCGGACACGTCCCGGCTACGGATTCTGTAGCCGGGACGCTTTTTTCGGCCCGGGCCGCTTCCGATTCGACGGAACCGACCGACGTCGATGCCGCCACCCGCTCATTTACATCGTGGGACCTGTCCGCTTTCCAATCGCTCGCACCCGTAAATTTCGAGGAGAGTCCGCGCTTGGATCGTCTCTGCAGGAATCGATTTGGAGCCCCTTGTACACGACTTCTGGTTTGAGGATTCCAGGGAACCTTCCCGAGGGAGCCTCTATTCGAGATTGTGGCATACTGTGGCTAATTCATTCTAGTTGCCATCAAGAGCTCACCAAGACCCAGGAAATTCTCGGAGAACTTATGAGACTTCATTATATTCTGATGGGTGCTGCCGATTGAATACATGAGGTGGACGGAAATTAAATGCAATGGAGCGATCAGATACCGCTTCTTATATCGCCCATCGTGATCAAGTTCGGCTGGTTGAGAAAGCAGGCTCTGACAAGGATTATATGATACAAACAGCTGTTTTTCTCTCCTTGATCTTCTTCTGAATTCTTCTCCGTCAGAATTCCGCCGCGTTTCCGAAGCTCCCAGCGAAGTACAATTTATGAGCTCATAACACACGCGCTCCCAGACTCACAAGCGGGATTTCGCTTTTTTTCCGTGAAATTATCGGTGTCAACGTTCGTTCAAGCAGTGAGCTCGTATATTTGTTTTATACTGAATGTATGTCAGCGCGGCATCGGAGCCCCGGACACCTATGGTATCGCGGATGTCTGCCTTTCCGACTTTGAAACTTCAGCTATGACGGTAGGGGACACTTCGAAGAAGAGAAAAACTAAAAAATGATGCTGCGATGTTTTGAGCAGACTTTCAAGGCGCTGTGTTTCGAGGAAGTCCACGAGAATCTCACAGCGACGATTTCTGTTTGGATGAACCGACGAATGAGGAACCGAACAGAAAAATGATACAAAAATAACGGAACATCAACGAACGCGACGCAGTGTCTTCAGTGCCGACTCTGTCCAGTCTTCCACAAAGAGACGTTCTCTTGAAGGAAGCAATCGAGGACCGTGAACGCTGTTTCCTAGTTCACACGTCGTTTGCATCGCGGAGGGGGAGGAGGGGTCACCAACTTCGTTAGTTCGATACCTGTCCCAGAAGTTCTCGAACGAGGTCACCTATTCACTGACTCTTCCAGGCAGCGATCCGCTCTTCCGCTCGTTCCTGAGATCCGAAAGGTATCCAATTCCTCAGATCCGGACACGGCTGATGTGCGGATACAAATGTGGCGAGAAACAGCATTGGGGAATATTTCCGGATCGACGCGACGTTGACTAGGGGCCGGATTTCGTGCTCGGCCTTCAGAATGTCACGAGTCTCTTTAGGTCACAATCCCAGACAGAATCCGATCGCTAGAGAAATCTCTGTTTGACACGGAATGTTGTCCAGAGAGAACTCGAGGCATGAAGGCATTCATGTGATAACCAGTGAATTATCCATCTTCGCTCGCCGACTCATTCGAGCCCGCGGCTGATTCGCCGGCGGAGAGGATAACGATGCTTGCCTCCGTAGGCATCACGCGCGTGAGGCGGACATCAGGCTGACTTTCGTGCGGAATAGATCAAGATGGAGAACTCGGCCTCTGGAATTCCGAACGAAATCCTCGGAGAAATAATAATCCAATCGCATCCGCGCATCACGAACGAGAATTTGCGGGAGTCTATCCTAATTCATATTAGGGAGCCGCAGTCCGTTATGAATATTTCACTGCGGGATCTTCTCAGAGCTCTTCTATATCCCTGGGAAATCGCGTCGGATAGTCGATCGAGATCGAGTAGCAGCAAAGGGGATGCTGTTATTTTTCTTAGATTCCTTCCCTGACTGAGACGAAAATTCGGCTCTGAAGGCAGCGCGGGTGTAAGGAAAACTGAACGCAGATGTTATTCGCTCGGGAAGTGCTTGACAAAGCGGAGGGCCGACCAAACGACGTTGGTTAAATGATGGTCGACGAAGGTTATTTACCTCCTTGAGCGGAATCATGTGGTGAGATTACCACGATCCACGGACGTATTTTCTCCTCTCTATCGGAACACTTCGAATCTAGGGATATTCTGGCGTCCCGTCTGCGACGACCGAGGCGAGGAGCGGTGGCCGGAGTGGATTTTGGAAAATCAAGAATATAGAATAGAGATGAAAACAATGAATCATGACGTCGGCGTGGCCAAAGGTTCCATTCCGCGAAATGCCTCGAATGAGCTGGCTATCGTTGCAAACTCTTTGAATTATCCATGTAAAATATCTATCCATTCTTCTGTACCGAGTCCCGACCCGATTATCGATTTCTCTTGCCGGCTCCATTTTTCTCTTCATCCTGATGGTATATTCCAACGGTAATCATGACGCCCACAATCATTGTCTTCGATACAGCTTGGGGACTTCGTTGCCAAGCTCATCAAGCAGCAAGCGCGGATATCGAAAAGGAAGCAGAGCTAACCTCAAGAGCCTCATGTTCCGGTCTACCCAGCTTTTCGGATGCTGTTGTGGGAGGATTCCCAAGTTTGAATTGTGTCTTTTATTTCATGATTCCAGTCAATTAAGTACCTATTTTCCGGAAACGAGCGAATCGACCATGCGGGTCAGAATGGCTCCAAGGCAAGCACCAGAGCTGATGGAGCGAAGTCCTCCCTTACCCGTCACGGAACACCGGACTTGGAAGGTTTTCCCCCATCCACGATCCTATGAGAGTGTGGGCGCTCGAACTAAGCTGACTGCTCCGAGGCTGATCCTCGGGGACCGTGTCCTTAATTCTCTCTTAGAGCTATAGTGAGAAGATGGCGGAGCTTTCGGCTTGCGATTTTATAATTCTCTTACGCGACTCAATTTCATGTTCCTTAAAATCGTGCAATAGAGAGGTGGAATGTCTGGCTCCACTTTGCGGGATTTTATGGCTGCACAAATAGAGAAATGGCTCGAGTCTTCTCCTCTTACGCCGTACCGTTCTGAATAACGGCTGAGGAAGCCATGCGAGAGGGATGAATGGGTGGACGGAGAAAAACTTAATGGGTGCCAAGTTCTCGGAACGAGTTCGCGACTCTTGGCGGTGGCCCCGCTGGAGAAAGAAAACTGCCCACAATGACAAACTCATGACATCGTTCCATGCGTCATCAGGGCGCAACAGTAGCCACTTGTTCTCCCTGGGCCAACTTGAATGGTTTCGCTTTTTCTTGAAAGCTCGTTTCCAGAGGTGATATTTTATCATCCGAATTGTAATGCCTCGGCACGGCACTGGCAACGATTTGTGAGTTCCGCGAACGCATTAAACGATCGGGTTACCTCCGAATTCGGTTCCTATTGACGCGGCGTATCAAACACGATTCGGAAACAACATTTTCAACCAAAGGAAAGGGGAGGAGATGAAACATGGACCACGACCGAGAAAATAATAAAAAGATGGGATCGACATGCGCCAAAGTCGAGAACTTCCGGGCTGAGCTGCCGGCGGTGTTTGCGGCGGCGGCGGCGGGGGCTTATCTCGAAGCAGATGAGCCGCGGCGGACTGTCTTCTTTTTTTCCGTCAAGATATCATACACATACGCCGGACAGACCTCCTATTTGACCCAAAAGTGCCAACTCCGCTTAGAAACCCGAGGAGCTGCCACAGCGGCAAGACGACAAGCATCTTACATCTAAACAGCAAACAAACCACTCCTAGTTTCTCCATTTTCAGAGCCAAATATCACCCAGGGATCCTAACGGATATCTACTGAAGGCATCACAAAACTGAAGGGACCGGGCTCCGTTCGAACGAAGTACAGATGAATAATCAGCGGGTGAAGACACGGGAGACGAGAAAAAAATATTCAATCAGGGTTCCGAAAAGAGGTCTCGGGACGATTTGTCCCCGCGGAAGAGTCACGAAGTAAGTTTTCCGATTCGATACCGCCGGGCTTCGGACAGCTCCGCTCCGACTCTCGGAAGCATCCGAAACGGACTCGGAACCTCCGAGACGGGAGCTCGGACCCACGCTCAGCGCATTCTATGCATTGTGTGGGATCCAAACTCACATCGGCTATGCTCAACCTCGCGTGGGTAGCACACCTCCCTGCATGAACGGTGCTCCGATACTTCGGTGGCCAGGAGCGTTTCAACGTATAGCCACGAACTTTCCTCAGACATTCGAAGGATACTCTTTCGAGACGCATCCGAGACGGAACCCGGGTGATTTCACTTTGTTTGATGATGAAAAATCAATGGCTGCTCAACTTCGACGAGAAATGGGAAATACTTTCGCTAGCACCCGATCCATTCTCTTGATTCTCCCTTCTTGAACAGCGACGAGCCCAGCCGGAGCCTTGGAAGGCTTGATTGAATTGTTCAGATCTCGAAGGAGGGACTGCATCCAGATATCTTCCAATGGCAAGACATCGAAGCTCGTCCGCTTCGAACTCCTCAACCTTGTCGTACCGTGCTAGCCCTTAACTTCTCCTCTCTTAGCTTTTCTATCCCCTCGACTTCTCATCCAATTTTCTTCTCCATCCACTCTCTTCTCCGCCTTTTGCCTCACTGCCGACCTCGCTCAAATTACCCAGCTCTCCAATAGGCAAGACGGAAAGAAAACATCGCTTCGGCAAAGGGCGACCCCACAACCGCTGAGTCATGAGGAGGCGAGGACGCCGACCAACTCGTCTCTTGGTCAACCCCGAACTAAGTTCTTTCTCTCATCGATGCTTTCGCGTGTCAAAGACGTAGTATCGCGATAGGGCGGAGACGTCTTTTGCATGTTTGCCGGTTTTCCGACCCGAGAGAACACGTGGAATCGCAACGGCTGGAAAGCCAAAGTCAGAATCGGATGTTTATTCACGGAGCTACTTCTCGGTAGTATTGTGTTATGGGCACTGTCTCCTGTCTCCCGACTCCCGACACTGGAGGCTGAATGAAGCGATCTTTCTTACTTGATCACTCAATCGCCAAGAAGAGCCTCCCCTGCTCGCGAGCGGATAAAGTTTCGGATCCGTCTGCTTGAAATCCTCCGAAGCCGCACTTGTCAATGGTGGCGCCCACGTGGTCGCTTGATACCGTTTGTCACGGTTTTAAGATACCGGAGAGAATCACAGTAATGAGATTCAGAAACGCTTCACGTCCGACATCGACGCGAGATCTTTAGTGTCGATATTATTCGGTGGGAAATAGGTTGTTCTTGTGTTGATCTTTCTTTTTCTCGCGGGTTCTCTCAACTATTTTGTTTCCGTTGGACACGGGACAGATATTCCTGTAGACCACTGTTGGGGGCGGACACTTTGTCCGGGCGAGACAAAAGCGACGCGACGTTCATCTGACGATGTAACTACGCTCTTACAGTCGATTCCTGTGGCTCGATCCGACGATCAGAATAATGAAGCGATGGGCGAAACTTAGAAGCCACTCGGGAGACTGCAGGATCCGACTTGAAGGTTGAAAATTCCGAATCCATTTCTCATTGATTCGACGGCTGATCATTCATCGACGTGTCGCCCAAAAGTTCGAACGGCGATACCGCTGCGGCCCTCGTGGCTGACGGCCACGGATAGTCGAGACGACTCTACTGTTTCATCTTTTTCCATCTTCCCTGTAGACTCAGAATGTATCGCGTACTGGCACCCAGACGATAACCAGAATCAATTTAGGTTATCGACCCACCAGATAGAGCACCAGATCATCCGACGCGGATATGCGATGCAAATTGACGCTCGCACTGCGATCTCTGCACCGAAAGAAAAGAAATGGGACGAGTTTCGAGTACATCTGATTAGGGAGAGCTTGATCCAAATAGTTCTTGCTCGCTCCTGTGATTAAAAACAGATGCTTAGTCAGATTAGGTGTTTCGTCCGAGAGTCCGT
Organism: Galendromus occidentalis; assembly: GCF_000255335.2. Classification (NCBI taxonomy): domain Eukaryota; kingdom Metazoa; phylum Arthropoda; class Arachnida; order Mesostigmata; family Phytoseiidae; genus Galendromus; species Galendromus occidentalis. Next base: position 934,469 of record NW_003805485.1, on the reverse strand, counting down.
TTAGCGCCCCGATTGAGCCAACGGTAGTTGTCCACTAGACACTGACACGCGCTAATCCGTGGCGACAAATGATCTCTCGGGAGAGATTCCCAACTCACGTCTCTTTAAGGATTGCTCCCAGTCGGGCTCCTCGTGTTATTTTCGTCAACGAGCGCTCAACTTGGCGGACAAAGTCTTGTTGACGTCCGCTTACCGTTGCCAATGGATCAAAGGCTAATCCAACGGCTGACGTAAAACACTCGTAGGTCGAGTCTACTTGAGCCGAATGACTGCAGTCCGAGTAGTTTTGCTTGGGGTGACGCAGAAGGATCACTATTCAACTCACTTCCCGAATGAAACAGCTGAGCGAGATCGAGACCGGGGAAGGCGTCGATAGCTTCTCCTTTGCTCATTGTCAGTCAGGATCTAGATTCCATCCGGCATCGGATTTTTTGCTTTCCTTACTCTTCTGGAGCCGACGTTCCAAGGCATTGAACTCTGCGAGACTAATGGTCTCTCGATCAGCGTCTCTAAATTCAGACAAACTAAGTAAACATAGTCCCGCGGTATACGCCGACATCAAAGTCAGGAAACCGAATACCGGTCGACATGGATTTCAACGTCAGTGCGATTCTGACGATATATTTCCATACATGGATACTCCAATATGCCCGTCGTACATGGGAAGTGTTCGCTCCCGCCGTATTGGCAAGGAGAGTCGAGTTCACATTTCCGTTCGATACGAAGTCTATCAATCATCTACTTCTCTTCCCACTGGAATCCCTGCATATCTCTTCAACTTCGCCAACCCTCTGAAAGAACAGGGGGTATACGTCACTTCATTCTAGTGAGAACCTACGTCGGAGAGCCGACTCATGACATGACCGGGATGAGCCGCAGCTCTAGTGTGGATGAATTGAATGTGTTAGTAGTGTCACGAAATTAGCGAAAGCATCCGAAGGTGCACGAACAAGCATACTGACCAGGGCATGCGTTTACTCCACCCACCCACGGGTGAAGACGCGGATGTGCCCAGGCCGCCATTGGGAGGAGCGGGGTATCCCCGGAGGAAATCCACACGCCCCGAGGACCGATTGTCTGAACGAAGCTTTCCAAGTTTCTCTCGATCTGTATATGTGCAGGAATTCGTGTTGTGCTGTGCAAGGTCTATGTACGAGTAGATGAATTACAGTCAAGTGCCGCTAACTTGTAAAATTCGGGAGTAGGGTTTGAATATTTTTCTAACTTATAAGTTAGGGGAGGGTCAATCTAGACCGGATTAATTCGGACAGATGCGCGCTGATTATTATCTGCCTCCATGAATGTAGGCATAAAATTGACGATAGTGATCATGAACGGATATCTGCTTTAATTTATTCCATCTTCTCCATGCGGATTTACGTTTTTTAACTTATGGAGAGTCCTGACTATGTACCGTACTCAGTTTCTACTATCTACCGTTCCGAACAAAGTCAGTCCCCATCAATACAATTCTCGTCTTCAAAATACAACCAAACAACTAAGGCTTCGATTTCGAAAAATAATATCGAAGATCTGCCTGTCTTTTTTCCTGTAGAATGTCACAAATAACAAGATCTCGATACTGATGTAGAGCCCTGCTGATCCCTGGAACAATATTTTGTCTCTGAGAGCAATGGTTGACCAATGTAGCCAAGGCTCGGAGAGCCTCTTGGCCGGTCACGAAACCACAACTGGGCTCCTCGAAGGGGGACCCGGGTTCTTCATCCGAGGTTTCGCTGAGGACCTCATTGTGTTCAGGCTCGAAATCATCGGAAGTCACAAGTTGCCGATCAGCCTGAACGAAGTCCCCGAAAGTCATGGAAATGGGGAAACAGTCTCGGATAATCATTCGATCCGGTTCGTCTATGTCATCGCTGTTCTCACTTTGAGCGCTGGCATTCCGAACGTTCGGGAGGCATTTCTTGAAGCAGTTGAATATGGTGGAAGTTTTGACATCATCCCATGACTCTCTCAGGAACCGGATACCCTGGAGCAAATTTATTTCCTTCACTTGACCGTCCTGTGCCATGGCCCAGTAATGTTCGACCAGCTTTTTTTTGTACAACTGTTTCACGTTACAAATGATGCCCTGGTCCATGGGCTGCGATTTCGATGTGGTCCTCGGAGGAAGGAAGAGAATCTTGACGTGATTGAGTTCGATATCCACCTCATGACCTTTGAAGTTGTCCAGGAGCAGAAGTACTCGGCGTTTCTGCTTCCTGAAATCTCCCTCAATCTTCAAGAGCCACTCGGTGAAGATCGCTGTATCCATCCATGCCCTTTTCTGCGATCGATAGTGGCAACCCAGCTTCGCGCTGTCATGGAAGGCTTCGCGCTTCGCCAATTTCGGAAAACATCGGGGGTTTCTACTGTGACCAATCACCAAGGGCAGCAATTTTTCGGTGCCCGCGAAGTTTGCACAGAGCAAAACCGTGAACCGATCTTTCGCTTGTTCTCCACCATGACAGGCTTCTCCTTTGAAATGTACCGTCCGATTCGGCATCATTTTGTAGAAGAAACCTGTCTCGTCCGCGTTGAATATGTCTTCACAGGAGTAATCGTTCAGGATCCCTTCATTGTTCTCCAGCCATTGGTTCACGTCCTCTTGATTGACCTTGGCTGCCTCGCCACATGTTCGCTTTGACGATAAGCGGTGACGCTGCTTGAAACCCTCCAACCATTTGTTCGAAGCTTTGAAATCGGAGTCGCCTTGCTCTGCTGCTAGGGACTTAGCTTTCTCCTGGAGCCATGATGAAGAAATCGGCAGGGTAGGATTGGACGCACGAGCTTCTCTGAAGGTTTTGAAGAGAGCAGACTCGACATCTCCGAATTTCGACTTCCTGAACCGCTTGCATTTCGCGCTTCGTCTCAGAGCCGCTTGTGCTCGTATCGTCTCGGCATCTCGCTTGATATTGTATAGCGTAGCCTGGGAGATCTTCCAATCTCTTCTTACGTCGAGCTTACTTCTACCTGCTTCGAGTTCTCCCAGAACTTCCACTTTGTCTTTCAAACTTAAGTTCGTGTTGGTGGGCATGGTCCTCACTCCCTCCCTTCACCGAAACTGGCCACAAAAGTAGCTGACAGAAGCTCACGCACGACGAACATCAGACAGAAGCACGTGTGCATTGAGACGTCATAGTCATGTTGGTTGAACCGACGGGTGGTCGAGTGGTTAGCGCTTTTGTCGCTACTCGTGCGAACGTGCATAGCCGCAACGACGCCGCTCGCGCGGAAGGCGGTGTGGGTTCGATCCCTGCTGCCGGAAAAATATTCCTTACGGAAACGCAGGTACTCGGCCTCGATCCTCCTGGGTACATTTTTGCTCTATGGATCCGTCCTCGGAAGCAATGTGAATAACAGTACCCGGGACGTTAAACCTTGGCTGTGTGGATCATTTTTCCGCGCTTTACAACTTAGGGCGGCGAAATCGTTCCAAATTATGAGTTAGAGGAGGTTTTATAAGTTAGAGGAGAGAGTCAACACGGGGTCTATGCTTTTACTTAGCAAACCATGAGAAAAGCGACTCTAAATTATAAGTTAGAGGAGTTTTCCAACTTATAGGAGCTCCAACTTAGCGGCACTTGACTGTATATAAACAATGTGAGGCGACGGCGGCGGCAATGCCGGGTCGACTGGTCCACGGTTTGGAAGCACGCTTCGATCCAGATGGCCACTGAACGAATTTCCGTCGGCAACATCACGAAAGGGTCACGTATCCTCCAGCCAGATTACTTTTTCCTCCATGCGGGAAGATTAATTCGATGGAGTCATGATAATGACGAATAAGAGCAGACAGTGTCTCCATTCGAGGAATCTCAATTCAGGAGCTTCTATTCCAGCCAGTGTCGAACGAAAGTCTGGATGTCTGTCCCCAAAACGATGATCTCGTAAGAAATCTGCAGGTCACCGATATCCGCTGACTTATCACGGTTCATGTCAAAGCCGAGATGTCGCTTCCCGAGTCCAACGGACGATCCAGTCGATGAATAGCGGATAGTATCAATCTTGAAACGAGAGAAGATTGATGCTCCGAAAATCCCAAGAGATAAGGATAGTTCTCTAAAGATGAATTTCGAGTATCGGAATGGAGAGCGATTCACGTAATTCGGTCCTGCTCAGCGATGGGTGGAGGACCAAAGCAACTCAAGGAGAAAGATGGATCAGGTTGAATCGACGGAAGTCAGAGCAGCTGCTTTCGAATGTTGAGCGGAGAAACATCCTCCATGGAACATTCTCTCTACCTACTCAGATAGCTTCACGGATTCGATGATGATCGATTCCTTAGTTGTTTACTCTCTTCGACATTTGGACCGATTCGAACGTTCGTCAGCTGTATTGAAAATGCACTTCTCCATCATTCGCTGAATATTCCTCGAGCCGATCAGAAGGTAGAAATAAAAGCAAACTCGTTTGAAGAGTACGCCCAGAAAACGGAAAAGATGCGCGTCGCAGTTCCAATGTGTCATTAAGCAAAGGCCCAGCCAACAGATGTTAAGATCGAGCCGAAGGCACTCTCTGAACGCTGTCGGTCGAACGACATCAGATGTCGACTCTGCGACGATTCCGTGATTCGTCGGCCATCGGAACCTTTTCGTCTACAGATTTCCATTCAATGCCGTTCCGGTCGAGAGTCTGAAGCTGCAGCGCAGGTATTCTACGTAGGGTTCACGTCGAACTCACCGAATTGACCGAGAACGTGTTCATCCAGCTTCGGATTCCAGCAGGCCGCGGTCGGAATCCTCATGTTGATAAGTGAGCGTAATTGCTACGAACGCATACGATTGCGTGTGCTTGAACTGTGTAGACGACGCCCGAATACGAACTAAACTAGTGAAAACTCCAGTGTAGTTGACTTCACGAAAAGTTTATCCGTGGAGGACGAAGTTCACCAATGCACTGAACAACTCCGACACGACGGTGTCAGTCAATGACACCTCTTGGAACTTTTTGCAGAACTTGGAGTTCACGAACGTCGAGCACTTAGGGGTAAAACCATTCCGACACTTAACGTGAGCGGCTTTTGCTGGACAGCGGCAGCCAAACTATAAAAACATCGACTCCATAGCCACCCCGGCATCAGAGAACAAGAAGAACACACATCTGCGTGATTGTGGGAGAGGACATACCCAAACACTCACATAGACATCCACAGATGTGGAGAGGGCCTGGGAGCAGAGCCTCCTGGTGGTAGAATCTCGAAGCTCATCATACTGAAAAGCGCAACGTTCCTTCCGTCTTCGATGGATAAGAAATACATATATTGGCCCCTCCCTTCGATTCCTATTTCTTTCTCCAACTCTGATACTATCGGCAGCTCAGTGAATTCGTCATCGACGATTCAAGGTCGCTCAGACTCCTCAGAGATCGTGGAATGTCCGTGCCGAATGCTCTGTGGTCGCTTGCATCAGGGTACGAATTGGGCGGCAGGTCTTATCTCCCTATGCGGCTGATTTCCGAGTCGGAAGTCACCTCCGGGGAGGCATTGACCTCAATCTTGATAACATTCTGCACCAGATCAATTCTATCATCCTGCTCGGCGTTAGGATTTTGAGTCCTTCGGCTTGATTCTCCAATCCAACCGGTCCAACCTGAGCAAAGCCACGCAGTCCGATCTTTTTTTCGACTAGCCGGTTCCTGTGACCTTGTTATTTCCTCCTTTTGCGAACTTCATACCCAGAATCTTCCTTTGAACTTGGGAACACCCTACCGACGACCGATTCAAGGTAGGAGGCTTTGCTCGCTTCCAACCCTCATCATCATTGAAATTCAAATCCAATCGAAATCTCTTGTAATTCATCGACAGGTTGATTTCTCGGGATTCTCGAGCGTACCCAGCAAGAGAATCGTCTATGATTCTTGTTTTCGAATCGGTCCTTTGTAAGGCATCATTCGAGATGCGGAGACCATCGCGCATGTGATTAGTGTGACGGATATCCGATAATCGAACTTTGGCCATGTATCATCAGAGCTCGCAATACGGGCTCCAGGGATGCTGAGCCTCGAGATCGCCCGGGCCAGGATCTCAAGCATGGTCAAACTCTCACCACACTCGAGATAGGTTGGCGACCTTATTATTCTTATCGCTGTCGAGGGAACTGTTCGCTGTCGTTTCGGAAACTTCTATTGAAACCAATTCATTCAGGAAGACAGAGCCGCAACCTCTGCCTTCGATCATCTGTGTTGCTGAATAATCAATAAGTCTCGATTGACGCGCTTATCATCCGAACGATACCTCGAACGATACCTCCAGCATGCGAACGGACTCGGAGCAGGTACTCGACCGTGTGAGAGTCCGTGCGGAGGCGCAGTCGACGCGTCTTCTCGAGTCGAGATGACCGTAGGTTGATAACGGAGTTCCATGATCCGCCGAATGCCTCCTTCTTTCCGAGAAGGCTTCGCTCACCTTGCTCGTTTCTACTAAATAACTACAAGGCGCATTCTCTAGGCTCGGAATGGTTCTGCTTTTCAGTTTGTTGCTTCTCGCCCGCTCCTTCGTTTGATCAGAGGATTCGGATCCCGGGAGAGTCTCGCCCATAGTCATCCATGATCAGAAATCGAGGCCGGGAATCCGCAAAGCATGGAGCTCATCTCGAATTGGGGGTCGCCCCTTCCGTCGGCACTCCCTCCGATGGGGAACTTCGACCAGAAGTCGGTGAGATGGTGCGGGACTCACGGAGTGATACGACCCTCGATGTGACGTTGCTACTGCGGGGGAGGATTGAGAGCTATCAGGCGAGTGTCATTTTCCGGATGAGGCTCGCTTCAGACCTTCTTCGTCATCTCGTCTCCGTCCCCACTTACGATGGCATTTTCCACAGGGAAGCCTCCCTGACCCGAGATGATAGAACCGAAGCCATCCGAGAGCGAGACTAGACAGGACATTTTCCCTCAAAGAATCTCTACAAAGGGCAGGAATTCTCAGTCTTTCGGAGAGAAATCATAGCGAATCCCACGCAATAGACAGGAATTGTTATTGGGAACTGATCGAAAATGAGAGGAGCATGGCCGCCGCGTTCTGTCGTCGACGTCAAGGAAACGAATATATCGAAACCATATGGGCATCTCGTCTCATTTCTTCCTTGAAGAACCGGCGTCCGATAAAGGGGAAGAATTCGAGTCGGCCGTTGACACTCTTTCCGGTGATCGGGAATCCGATCATAGGAATCGATTCGTGGGAGATGCCGTTGAAATCCCCTAGAAAAGCTCGAATGAGCGACTCAAAGAATAACACGGTTGGTACTGTAAAGTGGTGGGAAGGTGAAACCTGATACCAAAAGGGAAGCTACAAGCGGAAAACACGAAGCTCATGGAGACTGCAGTGTCTACAAATCGTAAGAAATAGGCGAACTTTATTCGATACCGACTTCATTCATTCGTCGAGTATGTTATATTAGCAAACACATACTCGTACGGATATACACACTTGCATCCGATTCGTTGTTTTCTTACTTATTCATTTGCGTTGCTAGCACATCCTATCCGGTAAAGCACATGCCGTTCAGAATCACTGCAGGGATCTGAATCTCTGTGTAAACATTCATCAATCAATCATCATGAAACATCCCTGTATCATCCAAATAAGAAATGCATTCATTCAGAATCGAGGCCGAGCTCGGTGAGCTCATCTACCTACCATATCAAAATGATTCTTCTAAAAGTGTATCTCTCTGTTTCCACTGCTTGTAAGGCATAAACACTCCTGTCTCAAAATTTGATGCTTTGGCAAATAGCGTCAGATCCTTGGACCGACAGCCATTCGAACAGAAGGCTCCCCCACAACTTGAACAATCGTCACTTCGGACAAATTAATCCATCGCTCATAGAGCGTCTTCCGTCCTCCCCCGTTCAGTTTGATAGCGGGAGTAAATGCAGATGTAAATGATCCGGTCAGATCGAATAAACAGATCTGATTTGACTAGGCTTGAGAGTGAAGAGATGAATCGAGAGATGAAAAAAACTTACAATCGTATACTATTCTTTCTGCGAGAGAAGGGAATAACTCCGAGAATCCCTCTCTGGAGTTCTCCCATCCGTCCGAGCCTTCCAGCTCTCCGAGCACCCCATAGTACTGTCTCTACGACTCGGATTCCCTTCAGGACAGTGAGTGGGTGCTCATTTCGACATTCGTAATCTACATAGCTAGCTATGGATCATTGCTCAGCATTGTCGGCTCTGAGTATATCTAGAATTTCTTATGTACACTTCTTTCAGGCAGGTTTTCGTAGTAGTCCTCGTCCCCCTCGTCGATCATCGAAGTATTTTTGGCAGTTCAGCTCCGGCAACCTGACCACTTTCAAATTGGAAATCTTCTAGACGAGCGTGAAAATTCTCTCTCTCACTGTACATACTCTACATTGCCGTTTCTAGGGGTGCTGGTTTCAATGAACCCGACGATGCGTTGAGACTTCTCGATGGTAAGCGTCCTCCTTGAACTTCCTCACTCCTGAGAGGCTCGAGGCTCTTCGAGAGTTCTTTCGCTCTGAGAGCTTCCTCTCGACGCCGTAGAGCCGCCTCTGGTTTGGGCTGATCCGGACGTGGAGGCTCACGACTGAAAGCCATGGCAGGAGCGTTCTCGTAGCTGGGAGCGGGAGGTTGGGGCGGCCTCGCGGTCGGTCGAGGTGGGGCAACCCTCGTCGGCGAAGGATCTAGAAGAGCATTAATCCTTGAGCTGAGGACACCAGCTCCTTTGGCAAGGGCTCGCGATTTCGAGCGGATCAAAGTGCGACATTGTTCAATGGGGCTGATTATTATTGATACTCCGAACTCACGTAAGACTGAGCCGCTCGTCAGCGGCAATGTAGCCACGTCCTCCATCGGAGTCGGTGGCGTGGGAGGCGCAGGAGGGAGTTTCTGCGTGGACTCATGGATCGGTGGTTCTGTGAAGAGAACGATTCATGAGCATCCCGAAGCACATATCGTGTAAGTCGTCAGCATGATCATTCTCGTGACAGCGTGGAGAAGGCGCGGCTCATTGATTCGCCAATGATGCGATGGAAACATGGGGGATGAGGGATTTGAATTCTGAATTCGGTGAAAATTGGGCATGATCTTGCGAGGCCTCTGCGATTTCTGAGCCTCTCTGGACTCCATCAAAATTTCCGGATCCAATGACTCGATTGATTTTATCCCCTTCTCAAATGGTGCCCCTCCTAGAAAGATCGCGATCTTTTCTTGAATCTTCGTCGTCCGGATAAAGGACGACTCTGACTTCTGGATGGAATTCGACTCTCTTCTCGCTCTTTCGACGATTCTCTTGATTCCCTGTACATGTTTCGAAAATATTTTATCCGAATGATGCGCCAGCATGAATACATGGAGGACTTCTGCGTTTTGTCGTGTCGGCCTCGCTATCAGACAGATTCAATCTGCATGTTCTCGAAGGGGGATCAATCCTTCCAGAACTTACTGTGCACGGGAGTAGTCTTCATCTCGTAGGCGGGCGCCGTGAACGTATTGTGATCCCGTGAGATCTTGCCTCGTTCACCGGCTCGCGGCCTCTCTGCTTCTATCTCTCTTTTCATGTCCAACGTAGACCCAGTACCCTGTGACCAGTCCCTGCTGTCCCTCGACTGGTCGTGATAACTGCCGGGAGTAGTATTATCGTTAATTGTGCACCAGCAAGGGAGTGAACGAAGATCTTCCCTCCATCGAATCTTAACCCGTCGTCGGCTCGATCGCCAGCTCTTCGGAAGGCCCCGAGTGTTCCAGGATGCGGTCGAATAGAATCGGAACTCACCCCTGATTTTCGAAGGTCATGTTGAACGAAGGTTTGACCAGCTCATCGATGTTGGCGTTCTCTAGTTGGGGATCATGAGCAAACTTGTCATCTAACTCATCGACGTCGCTGTAGTCCAAAGTCTGTTGAGATCGGGTGCTGAAGGGGAGTTTCGTCACGGAATCCAAAGATCCCTGCAAAGCACATGAACGTGGATACCGTTAGAAAAAACGCTGATTCGGAGATGGCTCGAGGGTGTCCGCGTGCATGGTCTTCTGAGACTAATTCGCTGCTCACCTGGTACTCAAATCCTCGGTTAGAACGTATCGATGCCCTTATAGAGTTTCGCCGCTCCATCTTTTCCAAATGCCTCTCGTGTGATTTACAGCACCAGAACAGTGAGAACAGCGCGATACCGAGGAGCAAGATAAGCAGCACCGACATCGCGGCGATGGACAACGGGTCCACGTACCACTGGTCCCCCAGCGAAATGAAAATTTCTTGCGCTGTTGAGTCACAATGGTCAGTCAAATGCGGGCATATATATCGCAGGCTGGACTCTCCTTTTTCGTGATGGGTACGTTCATGTTTAGGTTGAGACCCTGATCCAATGACTCACTTCTTTCGCATAGGAATGGTAATCTTTCCTGACAATCGTATGTCGTGATCCTCTGTTTGTAGAGCACTGCGCATTCGTCCAACGGAACATCGATAGACTGGACCCAAACCTTGTCATAGAGAATATCGAAGTCATCCTGAATACTCAGGATATACTCTTCGATGATGTCATACCGGCCCTTGAGATACGGTAAAGATGCGGCATCAGCCTGAAAGAAATCGGTGCTCATTGGAAAAAACTCGACGGGAGATATCATGATAAGATGGTCTGAGCAGCCAGCGATCTTCCCGCCATCCGAGGACAATTAGAATGCTCGAATGATCACCTGACAGAATTTCTTCGCTTCTTGGTAATTCATACGGGCAGGAACGAAGAGGAAGCAAGTATTCCCGATTTTCTTCCAGCCCCCGACGCAGTGACCGTCTATCACAGATGCATTCGAAGACAGATATCTCTCGAATTGCACCTTCAACAGCTCCGGCTCGTCAAGGGAATCCTGGAATGCGAACGCAACACTTGTATCACCACCCAGAAACTATGCCATGAGCTTCTCCTAGTAAAAGAGAGGTTGTCTGGAGTGCTCACTTTGATCCGTCCTGACACCGAGACGAGCTCACTAAAGCCCCACCAATTATTGGTGGCATCAACAAAGATTGGATCCCTTCGGATCTCGTGGAGCGGCTGGTGCTGATAGATGTAGTCTCGACTTTCCTGATCCATGCTCCTGCAAGACGGCGAAAAGACAAAATGAACTTCTCCATCGGGAAAAGTTCGGAAGACGGGTGATTCGGACAAGATTACGAGTCAACACTTACACAGATCTATTGGCGACGACCAGCTCGAAATAATTCATCCTGTTGAAGAGGTAGTTGTGGCGGTAGATCTGACCGGGCGACATTGCCAGAATCGTAGCTTTTTCTTCCGGCAGCGTTGCTTCATTATCCCAGATATAGTTCATGTAGGCCAGTTGATCGCTTGAAAGTTGTTTCTTGAATCCGTACACAGCGAGCTGATGACGGCCTCTGTTCCCCACAACGAGGTTCTCGCTGAAGTTCATCGACACCTTGTAGAACACAATATTATCGAAAAACTCTGCTTGGTTCTTCGATATGTAATTGCGGAACATGTGGACGTGTTGCAGGGAGCCCGCTTTGCCTCCCAGGAAGGCGACCGTTTCCCGGTTGAAGTTCTTGAAGAACAGGTTGTTTCGAACAATAGCTTTCACAGCGGAAACCGAATGGTCCGAATCGATCCTTACGAAGAGTCCACCCTGATTCCCGAGCACCGTGTTCTCTATGACGTCGAGATGCAACACATTCTGGACGTCAAGGAACAGTGACCCCTCGACAGAGCTAAAGTTTCCGAACAGCTGTTGCCCGTTCTGCTCGACCCTGTTGTAACGAATTCCGATCGTGGGAGTGATCTCCCCGGCAGACCTGTAAGCGACCGCGCCACGTTCATTGTTCAGAAAGTGGCACGCGGTCACGTTGTGCATGATTTCTCTTCCGGCGAGAGTCCTTGCGGGCAACGGAAGAACTTCGGCGATGAAACCATTCTCGCCGCTGCCGCCTGTCGCATGGAGCCTGACGCTCAGAGTTCGACCGAGTCGAGTTTCGTAGAAAGCTCTCTGGTCGTGATTCGGATACAGGGTTCCGAGCAGGGGTGATGTGTAATTGAAGATATCTCCGTCGTACAGTTCGATATTATCGGGGTTCGGAGAGTAATTGGTCGCGTTGAAGAGATTGAACTGAAGAACCCGGAAACCGATTGTCGCCACGTCGGTCCGGAAGATCTTGATGCAATCTACCGGTTTCGAGTCGTACTTGTAGTACAACAAGATGCGACCTTTCAGGTGGAATTCTTTGTTGCTGTCACAAATGTCCACTAGACCGAATATATTGTAGGGTATATCGATCCGTTTCAGGGGTAGGAAGTTCGAGTCCCGGTCGTTTGTCTGACCGTGGAGAGTGAGAATATTCAGCGCGGGACCGAGGTTGTTCGTAAAGTTCACGCCGTGTACGAACTGGAATCCGGGAGAGGCGATGATCTCTAATCCCACGTGGGCGTTCTGGGTGATGTTGCACAGCTGCACCGTGACCTTGCGCTGTACCACCTGGAGAGCGGCCGCTTTCTCGTTGTGCAGGATACCCGCGCCCTGTATCACTGCGAACTGCACCGAGGATGAGCTTTGACTGAAACGCGCGAGATGGTCTTGCTGCAGTCGTTGGGACTCGGCAAGATTGTCGGGAACCGAGAATCGGATACCGCCCCAGTATTCTTCGTCGGGGAATCGGTTCAGATCGCCACAGTGAACGTAAACGAAGTCCTCCCCGAGGTAGGTACACGAATAGTCTTTCACACCGTATCCGTTGAGTCGCCACTCGCATTCGGAGAGACTGTTCTCTTCTCCCGTACATTCGAGTGGATGCGTCCACGAACGAACTCTCGAGATTTCGTTGATTCCCACATCCAGACGCGGTCCCCGGTGCAGTTGGACGTTCACTTGGTTGTGACCCAAAGCCGAGCAGACTACCTGAGCTGTGCGTTCGGTGAAACGCGGGTCACAGATCGGAACCCACTGCAGGGTGGTCTTATTGAAAACCTCGACAAAGCCGTCACGTCGCTTCAGATCGTCGCAAGCCTGATCCGTGCAGAGACGGACGGACAGATCGTCAAATTCGCGGAGGATCGATTGGCGTTTCTGGACGTAACGATTGGTCAAGAGGTTCCGAGCCGGCTGGAAGAACACAGGATTCCGATCGCGACCCATCACGTTGAGGTTGCCGAGGACCAGGATCCCGACGCTGGGATAGACCTAGGAGAGGTTCACAGAATTGAGACATGGCCATGCATTCTGAGCGAATATGCGAGTTATTGTCGAGGAATTTTGTGCTGAAAGGATCCCTCTCGAGACATTAGATCGCAATGCTTCCACGGAAACAGTCTCACCTCAACAACTACCCCATCGGTGACTGTCAGGGTAGCTCCGGGCATGATAGTCAGGTCGCTCTTGACAACATAAGGACGATCCCGTTCGGTCAGCGTCAGGTTCGTGTACAGGCGCCCGCCCAATGGCTTATTGATATCCACCACCAAACGAGTGAGATCTTCGTAGAGGAGGACAGCGGTCGCGCTAGCAGATCCTGACGGGGAAAATAACCCTCTTGTGATCTCTGGCACTTTGAAGGCTTGTACGAGGCCGCATGTGCCCCGGGAGAGAGGCTTTCCAAACTCTTCCAATACTGTCATCGAGTTTGTGCTTACCTAGGAAGGGCACGAAATCCGCGATGGCGTAACTGTTCCAATCGTCGAAATCGAAGATTCTTTCCTGGATTTTCGCAACACTCGGCGTCCCCCAGTAATTGGACTTCACGTTCAGCGTGTTCGTGATGGACGATGCGGTTATTCCAGCGACGAACTCGAATTCCATGAGAGGGTTCTCGAACACATTCCTCGAGATGTTGAATTGCTGGACGCCTTTCAGAGCGAGCGCGTAGCTCTTCGGTTGGTATGCGACGCCATCAGTCTGAATGGAGTATTTCCCCGTCGAGAAAGGCGCGGTGTCCCGGATGATATTCCCGAAGAAGTTTGCAGGCACCTACAAAAGATTTCCCGATCATTCAGAGTTTTCCCACGAGGAGTTCTGACCGTCAATTCCGGGCAATCCGAAAGAATGTCCAGGATTAGACGAGAGTTACGTCCACATTGTTCTGAAGTGCTTGCGTCCTGGGCAGGAATTCTCAGTTCTTACCTGACTGAATTCTTCCGAGTGGGATTGCATATTGATCTCGAAAGCATAGCGAGCGGTGTTTCGCTCCATGACGTTTTCTGCGATCAGTAATTCCTGGAATCCAAAGTTTGCGAGTCAGCTTTGTGGGAATCGCTCAAGTCATTCGTGGGCATGGAGAGGAGGGAGAGGAATTGAGACTCTTCACAGTGATCGAACCTTTTCCATGCCGCTGATGGTGAATACCCCCTTAGAGCATTCGTTCCCGGTCAGACTGTTGGAGGTGATATTGACTCGAGCGAAGTGTCCGTCAAGGTGGATTCCGCATCTGTGGATAGTTCAATTATTCGTCAAGGGATGACCACCGATAGGAAAATACCGAAATAGATGAAGCACACACAGTCAATTGAAATCTCTCGGTGCCTTCCTGTAGGGGGCTGGGATTCCGTCTCGCTTGGAAAATTTTGGAAGAATCCACGGCTGAACTCACTTATTGTCTCGATAATAGTTGTTCTCGAAGACGATCGAATGGGTAAAGTTCTCGTTGTACTGCAGAACGTAAGGCAAGCGCAGCTGGATACCGCCTTGGTTCTCGGTGATGGTGCAGTTTGCAAAGGTCCAGTGGTAGAGATTGTTCGATGAGCGGATGTCCCGTGAATATTGCGATATACCGCCGAAGTTCTTTGAAATGTTGTTGTCGATAAGGGTATAGTTGATTTCTGCCAGTTGATGCCTGCAGACGAATTCGCTTTCAGAAATTCCATCGTCTTTTTACTCCAGAGCTTTGGTCCCCTCTTCATGAAAATGAATTAAGACGGAACCCGCTGGGCGGAATACGGCCGAGATACTCACCTAAGGGGATCCCAGTGCGGTGTCGAAACGTAGACGCTCTGTTTTCTCGAGCCTTTGAGGATGTTCTTGGCGAAGTAAATCGTTTCGTTTGAGTATCGATTGTAGAACTCGCCATCCTGTCCTTGATCTCGGTTGAAATGCGAACTCCAGAACGCATGCAGGTTGTTTTCCAGAGTGTTCCCAAGGATTTGAATCGAGGGTATATACTCCAACCAGCCGTAGTACGTGGCCATACCTGATTTTGAATGGAGGAAAACCAGTCTTAGTCGACGCGAGATACCGGGGCTACCGTGCCGAGATATGGCGAACCATCGCCCAGAAAGGATACAGCGAAGGAAAAAGGTGAAGGAGGGGTACAGAAACGATAGTCTAGCAGGGAAGAGGTTTCGAGAGTGACTGATCCGATCAGTCGCAGATGCAGAAAGAGGTGATGGGATTCTGGCGGGGGTGAGTTTGAAATCTTCCGAAGAGTGTGTCTTGCGTGAGACAAGGAACCATTCGTGCCAAGCATTCGTGACTACATCTCTGTCATGTGTTGTTGAAGCATGGGAATTTCTTTTTGAATTCCCTGTCCGAGTTTGCTACCGAACTTCCAAAATATAACACGAGTCACTCTTCCAAGAAAGCTAATCTAGCTGGTTCGACCAACGAAGTCCTACATGCTCCCTACTCCATTAGAAGCCCATTTTATTATCGTGCAAGGCTTGACCATGAGAAATCTACCTGCACGATACGATCTCTGGATCAGGCTTTGCAAAATACGCTTTTTGTTCGGGTTGTTGTTGCGGGTGTTTCTACCTGACGTTGTCCTAGCTGCGGACGCGATATTTGTGTTTCTAGAAATGGAGCTGACATCTTCACGTTTCGACACACCTACACAAAAAACACGGCAGGAATCTTCATTAGACGCACACCAACACACACACACACACACGAATACTTTTACGTGAGGGCTAACATTGATCGACAGGTCGATGAACATAAGGATCTGCACCACGTTCTTCGGGGAGAATTGCGGTACCGTGGGAAGGTAATCGGGGACTGCGTTTTTCGCCGATAGGAGTTGACGACTATCTCATATTGGGGTAGGTTTCCTTGAGTACAGTGACTGGGGAATAAGGAAGAATAGGGAAAGCTCACCCAGAGGATTTGATGGATGCAGGTAGATAACAGCGCCCCCAACAGGGTTCGGACCGCTGGAGTATCTTGCAGCCACGACATAGCCGGCTTCACGCAGCGGGAACGAAGTCAAGTTGCGCTTCAGATCCCACGTCTCATGCCATTCCCTGATCGAGCCTCGACGTCCCTTGCTGAATGTCACGTTTTCTGTAGACTCCAGTTGGAACGGACTGATGACAAGAATCCCGATCGACAAGCTGTCTCTGCATTTGATCTCGAATTCGAATTCCACGTTGGGTTCGGTGGTTCCCAAAATTAAAAATTTCGCCTGGTCCTGCTCCAAGAACACTGTTTGAGGCCGTCGATCGGCGGGAGGGATCGAGACACTCAGCTCCGTCGGAGTCCACTGCCGCATCTCAAGATGTTCGCTTCTCGTGAGCACTGGGTTATAGAAGATTCCAGCGCCCTCATTGTTCTGGATTGTATTCTTCGACAACTCTACACCTTGAGCCCGGGTTTCGATTCCGTGTTTGTTGTTGCCCTCGATGGTGCACATCTGGATTGAGGGGTTCCTTTTCTGGGCGAAAATATTGTTCCAGGTAATACCGATACCAGACGCCATGTTGTTGTCGATGCGGACATTCTTGATTTCGTGGTTGTTCATATCGATCTGCAGGGCAGGCTTGAACTTGTGCGTGGAATAGTCGAGTTGTCCCGCCGACGAGATCTCCGCGAATTCGATGGCGGACCGACGGGCCGCGGGACCCAGTCGAATGCCGGACCAAGAGCTTCTGAAACACCGGATGCCGACAAGTTGCGTGCAAGCATTCGATTCGAAAACGTCGTCTAGGGCTCGGTGTCGACACAGGAAGAAGTTCCTGTCCTCCTCCCGACACCTGACATCGGAGACAACCGCGGGTATCGGAGTGTCGGGCATGTCGATTTCTTCGAGTTGCCAGTCTCGGTCGGACATGATGAAACCGAGCTGATGGCAGATGACCGCGGCCTCGCGTCTCCCGAATCCATGACTACAGACTCCACCCTTCCTGCCGTTCACGACGACTTCCACCCGGCCGTAGGTTCCCTGTGAGAGGCTTATCGGCGAGCCCAGCGGCAAAGATTCGTCGTAGGGAATCTCGTGAGCGACCGGGTCGGAGAATGCGGTGAAGTGAATTTTCTCCTGAGCGTGACCGATGGCTCTCAGTTCCCCCTGGACCATGAGACCGATCGATTGCTCGAATAGCAGTTTCGTCTGAGGATGAATTGTGAGCTTGGCGTTCGACTTCACGTAGATGTCCCGCCTGACCAGGTAGTCGCCGGGACCGATTTGGAAATCGCCTGCGATTTCACCCCCGATCTCGTTGGTGTTGCCCTGGGTGTCGAACGACATGACGCGTTCTCTATCGTACCGCGATGAGATTTGGTCTCTCGAGTTGAGATCGTACGGAACCAACAGGTACTGAAGGAACTCGACAGCCGCCAGATTGTAGCGGTCTTTCCTATCGAAGATCTTCAGGTAGACTTGTCTGGCGTGTTGTTCTCCCTCATCCCGACCGGGAGTGCTCCAATAGTTGAGGGTGGCGTTGATGATCTTGGAGCTGTCCTCGAGATGGACCCCCAGTTCGTATTTCGAATCCGGGTTGAACAATTTATTCCGGTAGATCATTGTGTTGTTCGATTCTACCGCCACCACGGCAGCGACTCGAGAGCGTGGTTTCAGTCCGGGGAAGAGTTCCGTGGCACGATTCCGTTCGAGGACGTTATTGATGAAGAGCAATTCTTGCACGGTGGAGTCCTGCATGACACCGACCTTGGCAATGAAACTTCCCTCATTGGAGCGGAACAAGTTTTCCTTGACGATCGCGTATGCAGACCGGTTCGCATAGCTCCAGTCGGAGTCCTGGTTCGAAATCAGAAGCGCCCCATTCAGATGGTCCTGGAACAGGTTGTTCTCTACGAAGGCGTAGACGTTGTAGATGGGCTTAATCTTGACGCCGAGATACTTCGAGGCGAAGAATTTGTTGTGGGTGATGTACAGCGAGATGTTCGAGCTGGTCAAATGGCAAGACTCGTAGAAAACACCAGCGTCGCCGTTTCCGCTGAACGTGGACATCGACACGTTCCAGAGCGCGTCCGCGAGACAGTTGTTCCCGAAGAAGAGTCCTGCGAACCCGTTGTCAAAAATTCTCGAACGAGTCACATGGACGGTGTGGTTGAACGAAAGGTACTGACTCGTGTAGTTCGTGTTCATAATGACACCGTTCATGGTGTTCTTTTCGACTACGCATTCTTCCACGTGACGATAGCCGCCGGCGTACGTCACGTTGACACCGTCGCCGATATTGTTCGCTACTGTGGTCTTGTTCAGGATAACGTCGCCCACCCCGTTGTGAACGTGGACGCCAGCGATGTGATCGTTGTTCGCTACGCGCGACTTGCGCAGGGCGAGTCCTGACACGATCTCGCGTGCCCAGACGCCTCGACCGTTATTGTTGGAGATATCGCAGTTGGTACAGTTGACGTCGTGGACTTTCCCCTGATCCAGATAAACTTCGAGGGAGAACGTAACGGCTACCAGAGATGCCGCTCTGTGCACCACCTGTGGAACGAGTTTCGGCGATTAGATCGCCTGATTGCCTTGCAGCTTAGAGCTCGGCACTAGTCCGGCGTTAATTCTCACCGTAAGCTCGTTGTAGCCTCGTTTCGAGGAAAAAGTATGGGGTCGGGTATCGTTGTTGATGACGAATGTTCCGAGAAGAAACTCTTCGTACTGACGTGGTCCATCATAAACGCTCACTGTAGGATCGGCGGACTCGGGACTGTGCCTGTTGGTGGAAGTATTTGAATAAGATTGGTTCCGTTTGAACAAGAATCGGGATAACGAGCGGGAATACCGAGGAGGACAAGAGTGCTCACCGGTTGAAATAGTCCTTTAGTTTTTCATCCCAATCCAGGGAAACTCTCCGGAAGTCTTTGAACAGCAAAGTCAATTCCTCATCTTTATTCCTTTGGAACTGAGGAATGGTGATCGTCTGCAAAGTCGAGTGTGTCAGTGATGGGAGTCACCGCGGTCCGATATCGATTTGCGCGACCAGACAAACTCTAAGTCGAGTCGACTGACAGCCGAAGATATTCCAAGAGTGAATGAGCGACACGTTCGCTTCTACCGGGCAGTCGGGCAGCACAGGAGGAGATCGCGAATAATACCATACAGGTCCATATATACTCGGTATATGGATCGATTTCCTCTTTTCATCCAGGACTTTCATCGTACGTATGTTTTTCTCAGCCAGACAACTCACCCGAGTGCAACCGTGCGACGCATCTGTGCTGGTCTGCACGAATTTCTGGGGAAAGACGGATCCCATGGGCGAAGAGCAAAACTGTTCAGAAGAAGAAACGGGAGCCTCGTGATACGTGTAATGAATTCCGTCAGCTCCATTAGACGACGCTTCGACGCCGCGCAGATGGACTTGCAGTCGACTCGAGTTCACGAAGATTCCGTAGCCTGAAAGCGAGCAGAGAAACTCATGTCGCGACGTCCATTAAAATCGAGTCGAATATCGAGAAAAATGAGTTAGCGCAAGATTGGCTTCTGAAATCCGCAGGAATATCCCAGTCATGATCCGCTGGACTCCGGACCCGGGGAAGAAACCGAATTTCTCGACTGATGGAGATCCGAGAGAAATTGCTCCTACTCTCTGATCGCTTGACAGAATATTCTGCCGACCGAGAATCGATCTTTGGACAGAAAATCGGGAGTGAGTCCCTCTGTGAGACTTCAGTGAGTCTTCCGCCTGTATTCACGAGAACCGCCGAAAATCACGATGTTCGGAATCAAGCTCAAATAATAATCATAGAAACTGCGAATCGCGAAAATTACCGATAGTTTCCCCCATTGATTCGGGGTAATCTTACCTCGATTGTTGACAAATTTTGAGTCTTGGACGACAAAGTAGTCGTCAGGCGTAGTCACGTTGAGGCCAGTGAACGCAGAGCCCTCAACGCGTAAGCCTTGCATGACCGGCGGGTTTCCTATGACTTGGAGCGCTGGAACAGCTTCCCCAAATCGATCGCGACCAGCGGAACGGATTGTCACGTTGCGAAGAATCTTCATGGAAGCGAATTCCAAATAATTTAGCTTAGATTAACATGGAGGAACATCCGAACCTCATGATGACAGGTCACGGAGGCATGAAGAACACCAGAAACTTCTACGATCGTAGCAATATCACAATCCAGTGAAGCGATTCCTTGAACTCCGGAGCGAATCCAGAGAGGCGAAGGATAAGGGAAGAAATTTCTCACAACAACGCCTCACCGATTTTGAGATGAGTCTTTCGACTCGGTTGGAGAATCTCTTGCGTCTCGATGCTCGAGCTCTGAGGAAAGAAATCCCGCGCCAGTTTTTCGCCGCTTCGACGCCCAGTTTCAAAGAGCATTGGATACCGATGTCGAGGTGATAATCTGCAAGGACAGTTTCCGGAGCCATGAGGGAAGTATTTTCCTGTTCGAGTTGCGATCGAATCCTTTGTCGAGGCTCGGCGCAAGATCAACTACGGAGGTCACCTACCACAAATCCCGCTGCCGAGGAGGCGATTATCCCAGCCACCGCACGACTGCAGCTGAGGCTCGTCTCCCCTGCAGTTCGGTTGCCACAGGGAAAGCTGCTCCGTGTGATTATACTTTTCGAACCATCGATATATTTGGCCGCCCCCGCCGAATCCTATCTGTCGGCATACTACTCCGAGATCGACTTGGGTCCAGCTGTGGAGGATGGAATATTTTAGCAACGGACGTGTCGGAAAGATCATCATCAGAGGAAAATTATCAGCTCCGGACGAGCCGCGAACTCACTTTCGAGAATTCGTGCAAACGGATCTCCACTCGTTTTTGTATCTTATCTGCAATCGACCTTCGTTCGGTCGATCGCCGTCGACAAGTCGAAGATCGGACCAGCGTTTCGTCTCTAAAGATGAAAACGCCGTCAGTGGGTCCGACTGCGTCGTGAAGAGAATGGGATCCTCGTGAGTTCCCTGAAAAGAAAATAGGCAGCATGAGAACCCCGGATGAGATCGAAGCATTTGAATATACGACCGATAAGACCCTCCCGTTTTCGTTTCAGACGGATGCTCTCACAGAATCGAGGGACTCGCTGAGGGGTATCCCTGTCGACTGCGTAGCTCGTCCAACGATGCTCACGACCCTTGTGAACTTGGGGAAAATCTTTCCCCTTTCGAATGCGTTTTTTTCCCGCCCTCGTTTCGAAACGGGTGCAGGGGTGAAGGGGAGGGAAAACTCGATGCTCTACAACAAACAAATCTTCGACATGGGCTCTTCCCGAGGGCTTTTCTTTTATGTCCCCGATATATTGTCAGCGTCGTCATCGCTTCGGATCTGGCCTCATTTTTTCTTTTCGCTTCAGAAGCGAATTTCATGTTTTCTTGTTGTCAATGACTTCCCCAATCTAAGCCGAAATCGAACGGAACTTCTCTTTCGACGCCACCGTCTTCATGGCGACGAACATCTTTTCACCGCCGCCGTGTAGAATGGAAGGAAACGATGATGTAGATTCGGCAAGGGACGCCACCGTTCAATCAACGGACTTCTGTTCGACCAGAACACCTTTCGATATACTTTCTGATTCTAATCGATCGGGCATTCTCGTCACGTGATCGGAGCTCGCCGAAACGACGCGACGCAAACGAGACAAGGAAGGAAGGAGTCAGAAACAATTGCGATTTTCCGTCATTTTTTCGAGCCTGTGCGTGGAAGAAACTGCGGCGCACTTCGACTAGTCGTCAGGAACAAAGCGCAGATGAGATCTAAAATCATCGTCGGGGCGAGTGAAGCATCATCTGGCAGCGCCGCATCTTTTAATTTGATATTCCTTTAATATTCCCGTGCTCAGCCTGGAAACTCGAAGGGAAGGCTGGAGTTTGCGAAACCGGAACCGCTGCGAATGTCCGATGGGGAGAGTCTTGAGCGAAGATTAGCAGGTCACCGATTGGGCGAATCGGCAACGAGACCGGCGCGTCCGTCAAGATGTGCTGTATCGGAGGTCCAAACCATGATCGCCAGTCCTGATCGTCGTTGTCCGAGAAGTGTCGTAGTTGTCGCTCGATCACGCTGCGACAAGATGAATCTTCGGTACCCGAGAGGCACGACTCGAGGAGCTTCGGACGATTGAGGGAATTGTCACGCCGCATGCTTGCATTTGCTGCGATTTCATTCGGATCGGACCAATGCAGCGGGAATTCCAGTCTCCGGAGTTCCTGTGCCGAAGGACGACGCACCCCGCAGGTCTTGGCTTCGATGATAGCTCCGTCGTACCTATGATGAGTCCGCTTTCTTTCATTCATGATCAGTGATCAGATTGATTCGAATGATCATGACAGGGATTTCGCTCATGGAGTCATCAAGCCGGGCATCAAGCCTCGCTCTTCTTTTTTCCCTTGGCTTATCGGATCGTTTGGAGTATCAGCCGGCTGTCATCCCACATGCTTGGAAATCGATTCAGCCTCCGCGACTCCTTGATTCTTTCTCCTTTTTCATTTCTTAGGTATGGAGTGGGATTGACTCTCGATATCAAAGGAGGACGAGAAGTTGGGGCGGCTACCCGGTACAACCCCGGAATCCGAGCGACAGCTTCGGCGTTGACGGAAAGATGGAATCAGCCCGAGACAGCGGAAGAATATTGAGGGATCGTCGAGTCGGACGATGCTTGAGAGGTGATCAGAAATTACCACCATTTAGGAAAATATGTAGTCCGATGGCAAATCATCACTACTGGCTCTACTCTATTTCTTCCTCTCAATCATGAGGGGTGGTCTGAATCGGCTGACCGACACGGTGACAACGAGGCTGATTGTCGCAATCACAAGTAGCTCTCGCAGCGAGTGGCATCGGCTCCACACTCCGACGGAATCTTCCAGTTGATGTCCATGATAATGAGCGCCGATCATCGTGGACACGATGGAAATCAGTGTCGAGCTCATGCAGCGCTAATGTTGTTGGACAACCCTTCGCCGAGATTCCACGGGTCGTAGAACGAACGTTCTTTCCAGCATTAAGCAGCATGGGCAATCTTCGCGCGGAACGATGGAAAATGATCGGCAGTGTGTGTAGACGGAACAAAAAGATGAGGTTGAACAGTATGCCCGAGGAGATATGACTGATATGCGGATGGGATGACTTATATTGATGGAATCCGAAGGCGGATGGTCGATGTCGAGGACAGAAATTCGTCTTCCGTCACAGAGACCGAAGTTTGGACCCGGAGGATAAAATAAATGGCAAATCGAGCGTGTATTTGTGGTGTTCGCTGCGAAGCTCACGATGATTCTCCGTGAATGACATCACTAGTGCCGAAAAAAATCCATCGCCGAAATTGTGTCGAACGCTCGTGGGAAATTCTGTCATTTCTCGAGGCATCGATGGAAAAAATGAAAATAAAATAAAGAAAAAATTGAATTCACAAGAGTCTCTTTGAAGTGCGTGACCCATATCGGAGCCATATCCGTGGAGGGTATTCCGTCCCCAATTGAAATAGATTTACCCTACAAGACGAAGATCCCACGAATCCGTAGTTTGATTGATGAATCGAACGAACTGGACTGATAGCTCGATCGAACAATGGGATTCGCAGCGATTCTTCTATCGATCCGCAATTGGAATCCGGTCGGATAATCGTCTCGTAGTAACATAAGACGTGAATGGCGCGATTCGAAAGACCCTTTCGAACAGTCGATGGATGTATGTACAAGATGTCAGTCCGCAAGGTGGGATCTCCACCGTTTCAAAAGGTCCTCCGACATTATTCCAACGTTTGCCGATGGCACGAGGTAACTCCTTATGTCGCACTGGTATAAACCTCTCAGTGAGGTCAGAAAGAATCCGCTCGGTAAGTCTATGGTAATCGTGGAGCCGGCCAAAACAATGATGACGACAAAACTTGCCACGGTGATTAACGTATGACTAACCGGAAACGTTTGGACATGACTCATAAGCGTAGTCGTAGTTTCGCGTAGCTCGAGGGTGAATAGACAGAGCTGTCCGACTTGCGTTCCAAGAAATACATAGTTAGGATTATTCATCGTCAAATACGTCCATCACGGAATTTCGCTCTCCGGTCACCCGCTCGGACGCAGCGACCAGGAAGCAAGGATTCATATAGGTAACCTTGTATGTATATCCCGAAATCGCTGAGGTGGGCTCCCTGAGCGAAGCTCTTCGCTAACGAAATTCCAATTGATCGAGTCAGGACATTACGATTATCCCTGCTAGACATCAAGCTGAGAGCTTTCTCTCTTCCCGGGCTACGCTTTCGTGCGAATCGCCAAAATAAGAGGGTACGCGGACGAGACATGATAGATGTCGCGCTGCCGAGTGAATTTGGTTTTTCTTCCATTTTCATGATCAGCGAGCGGTGTTTTCTCTGGTCTTCAGTTCACCTCTGACACGCGTGAACTCGTTTAGTTTCGGCCGTTTTCAGCCCTCAGGCTGACTAACTCGCCACGGTGTTGACTTGCGTTTCCCGTCGGCAAGAATTTCTGTTGAATGACCGCAGTCGAGCAAAAGACAGCTCGTCCCCGGATCTCGGCGACACCGCCAGCTGACTGCTCTTATACAGAAGTTATGGAGTAGACATCAATGTCTAGCTAAGATTGGGAGGCATTCCCTCAATATGCGATCTCCGGGCGCAGCGAGGGAATCGCAATTCCGCAACTGGGAGCAGAAAATGCTGAGAACTCCCCTCCCTTGTTCCCCTTTCTGAGAGTCTCCGGGTCGTCCTTCGCTTCCGCCAGCTGCTTAGGAGCTCGGCGAATTGCGCCAAACGGAACCGATTCGTCGGAAAGGGTCCATCGATGATCAAATTTCAATTTGTGTATACAAAGCGGTCTCCGGGTGAGCTCACGAATAATTATGACAGTCATTGAGTGAATTCCCCGGGTGCATCATGAATTCATGAATAATCCAGCGCCCATTAACCAGATCTTTTCGCAGGAGATAAATTGATTAAGAGGTTCATCTTCGAGCTGACTACTCGGGCAGCATCAGTCAGCAACCGACGTCGGTCCGGTCAGCCGATTGACGCATAGAAATGATTAACCTTTGACTCCTATGCGGTGAAAAATTACTCTGAAATCTGTTCTGTTCCACGATCATTCTTCCCTTTTGTAGGGCTCCGATCGTTCCTCCTCTTATGGTTTGCGACCGTTCATCCCGGTGGTGAGCCCGATCTTATTAGCATCACTATTTGCCGTCCGGCGCTTATCTTGTTACCGGCAGTAGAAAACTCCCGGGAGAAGTCATAAAATTCTCGAGAAGAAAAAAAGAGAAAAAATCATGCGGCCGACAGCTTCTGCGCCTAGTACCTTGACCCACACACCTGTCAGTGGAATGGCGGTGCGACTGCAGCAGCAACGGACGCCACTGTTAGTAATGATGATGGAAAAACATCGTTCGGTAAACCACTGCTTCCTGTTGAAGTCAAAACACCGGAACTGGACTGCTACTGGTTTCATCATCCTGTCAGCTAGGGCTGTGACCATCGACAGATGTTCGAAGTTCACGGCGATACGAGGGGATCGTTGTCGCGAGACTTTGTCCCGAAAATCGCGGGACGCTTCGCTTCCAGTCTGTTGAACATCGAGTGCGCTAGCATCAAAACGAGGTGATAAGTAAAAGGCCCTCTCGAGCACACCGAAAAGTATGAGCGAACGAGATACGTGAACTACTGATTTTCTTGATGAAGCACAAGAGCATCGTGATGGATCCTGTGGCGCTGCACCGACCGGAAAGAAGAGCGAAGATGGGTAATTACGGCGAAGTTTCCCCCTAGGGAGAGTTTCCGGCTCAAGGTGCGACGCAATACTTCAAACTCGAGGCCCGAAAATTACTGACTTCGGCATTCCCCCGCATTCAAAAAAGAACCATCATTTTTCAGATGATTACCGAAACACTAGAAAGGGAAACCTAGTACAAGAGCCGTCGTGGATCCGATCGGAGCTGCAAACGAGCCGACTCAGAAGGAAGCGTTTCATAACAGAAAGTGTTACTCCCACGGAAGCCGGAGAGGAGAGGAAGATCTCGCGAGCGAGCAGGAACGTCGGGAATCGTCTTCTACCTTAGAAATGGATGCTGCCGTTCAATCTGGGCGCGGTCGTCCCCGATGAGTACCACGGGCATTCCGAGGGAAATCGCTTGCGATTTCCAAGGATCCGGAGCTTTCGGATACGGATCATCGATTTTGCTTCGGGTCCCGCATTCGCACAAGTCTTTCGTTGAGAAAAAAAACTTCGTCTTTTCCGCTTTAAGAACATAAAGGGACCCCAATCAGCCTAATAAGAGCTTCCTCAGGATTCTCGTCCCCACTATGAATCTCGAAAAGTCTTCATGACCTCTATGCGATAGTCCCACTTCGCCGACGAGTTGTCGACGGTGGATAACGTCATCGAGAGGAGACGTCCATTCACCGATTCTGTTCCACTACAAAACCTGTTCCAAGACGATCATAGGAGCTGCGAAAACATCGTACAGCAGAAAGCGATGTGGGATAGATGTCCGATAACCGATGCTGGCAGCGAGAAACGGCGGGCTCATGGAACATATCGCTCAAAAATTCCGAGCTTTCCGCGGAGCGGTCAATAAAAATAGGCTCGGTATTAACGCAACGTGACAGCGTGATTCGTTTCCCGGATCGCAATTATTGGTTCTCCGGGTCAGAATAGCCGCATGATTTTAGGGCCGGATCGCTTCGGAATTCATTGGACACGGTCCTCGAGAATGCTCGGGCTCCTATATCCGTTCAATCTTGTGGGAAGAGCGAGCAGTATTCGACAAGATTTCCCCGAATTTCCTCGGAGCCCTCTCGTGAAACATGGACACCGCCGCAACAAACCCGACGCCGGCGTTGATCCGATGAAGTGAGTCTAGGCGCCATATCGCAGTGGAATTGTCCATGATTCTGACAGCGGATTTTTCTCGCCTCTCGGATATTCTCGGATAGAATGACGTCTATTCAACCGAAATGAAATTCCTTCGGTCGGCACGTTCTGTGCGAAAATCGAGTGCAGGCAACCGGGAAGGAATCCCTGGTCCATTGTTCCCTGACCTCGCGAAATCCCTCTCCTATCTGTTTTTCCCCGTGCCGAGCTTATTTTCAGCTCTCTGCGGACGAACCTGCGCTCCCTTATCTTGTTCCATTTCCCGCTTCCTTTCATTTCAATTCTCTCGGAGTCTCTCATCAGATATAGAACTTCTGGGCGATAATTTCCGAAGGCGACCGTCGGGAAACGCGTTCCGGAATCCATGGGAATGACTTCCACGCGTCACTGAAAACTGGGAATTGACGGCGTACAGATAAGCAGCGATGTAAGCAAGACTCATGAGTCATTCCAGAGTAATTTCGGTGCACTATATAATTCGCCTCTGTATTACATTGGTAGGAGCACGGACACGCAACATAAATTCATCAGACGAAAACTCGATTGCCGGCTGTCCGCTGTCATTACAGTGCGATGCCATCGACAAGAGCAATTTCCGTCGCCGAGCTCGTCCCCGTTTCCGCCGATACAAGAATATTCTCAGCTTCCAATATTGGCAATTAGATCTTTCTTCTCTACACTTTCTTCTCACAGGAGCCGGGTGCGTGGAACTGGCATCACGGCAAAGAAGCTCCGGGATCGAACCACAGAGAACAAAACCTCGCCGAGGAGCACTCCGAGAATCGTGCGCCCGGAGCACTAGGCTTCAGCAGAACGTCAGACCTGACGTATACCATATTAACTAATCGGTTCGCTCGGAAGTGTCTACGGCAACACTGCGATCGTTTCGCGTCAGCGTCGAAATGAGGATGCGGATAAAACAATTTTTCTTTTTCTTCATTCAGGCACACTATGTGAAGCCCGCCGGAGCGGGCCCGGTCGGGAAACCCAACAATGATCCTGCGTAATTGTTCGAGCCCGAATAGACAAAGATCACGATCGGAATCGATTTTCCTGTGCCAGATATTCTGCTGGTTGGATCCATTTGTGACGGATTTATCGCTCATTTCACCTTTCTTCTTCAGGATCATCCGCACATTGAACATCGATCTCCGCTCCCATCTGTCAGTCTTCCGATAATTTCGGCCGACAAGTTTCAATACAGTACTCCCCATTGGGAAAATCTCGATGGGCATCCGATACAAATGGGTCGGAGGCGAACGCAATTGTTGTGGCTTCGCGACCTGTCCGGCCGAGGCGATCGAGAAGAATTTGGGCCACCGTGAGGGGTTTCGAAACAGGGCAAAAAACGGACAGCGCCTACACTGACTGAGGGAGGCCCTCGTTATTTTCTTGTTTCGCTCCTTTTAATCTCGGTGTTCTTCTTCGCACAGGCCTAGTCGGGAATTCACTCAAGTCATGAGATGCGATTCGACGGGAGTGTCACCCGATCGCTTGTCCGGAGCTCATCATTGTGGAGGAAAAACAAAGACGGGTTGGGAGAGTCTTGATCGAGGCGGAGAAGAGAAGAAACCAAATCTGGACGCCCAACAAAAATTCATTCAAGTGGAGTGGAAACCCGATTCGATCGCGACCCGCCGGACACAGGCTGGAGGAATCTGTTTTTTGTCGGGTGTCATTTCTCCTCCGCCCTCCTACAGATCGATCTTCCCCGGGTCAACCGTGAATTTCTGAACGAGATTCTCCTTGGGTGACGGTCAATAGTCGAATCGTAGGAATAATCACTTCAGGTTGTGCCTGTCTCAAAGCAGAACCAATCGATCGCCGTGAACGCAGCACTCTACCCGAGCAGTTCTCGCTCCCTTAAGGCTCTTCGAGAGCTACTCTTCTCCCGACGGAGTTTCTGCGGAGCTAGAAGGATACCGACCCTAAGATGTTCCATTGAGCTGAACTCGACTTCAAGAACCTCGGTCAGCCTAGAATCAGGAGAATGCGGTAGGTGGACGGACCTCCTACAGAGCAATGCTCGGACCTCCCGAGCACATCAGGTCCCTGCAAATGCCGAACAAGATTCTCAAAATCCTCCTGAAGAGCCCGCAAGGCGACAGAAATTGCTTTCCGACCCCGGAGACAACGAGGGTCGGAGAGCAGGGATCGATGTCGTCCGGGAATATTCGACCAGCTATGCGTCGTGATGCATGCTTATTGTTCTGTTGGCCGTCCGCTGCTTGCTCCAATCGGGGAAAACATCAGCTCGACGCTTTCTCTGTCTATTGTGATCGTCGAGAGATCATCGCTCGTTCTCAATAGAATACCACGAAGCAGCCAAGAAATAGAGCGGAAACTACCCTCCGGCAACTGAACGTACAACGAAGAAGGCAGCAACGAGATGGAAGAGAATTGAATCAATGCTGTTCTCACGGATAAACGAACCGTCTTGAGATTTTGTTTCCAGGGAATACTATGGGTCGTGGATCATCGAACGCCTCGCCGACCGAGCATTCAGGATGAAGACCTTGTGCTCTCGGAGCAGCTTCGGAAACGAACCTAATGCCTCTTATAAACGAATGAAACATTCACTCCTCGATCACTGTTCCTCCTGATGAGCGTGAATAGAGCGTCCAAGCTCAGTCATCGTACCCCCGATCAAATCTCAACTCGAAGGGTGATAGCGAAACTGTATCATCGAGTCGAGAAAAGGGGATCCGGTTGAAGAGTTTTTCGGTTAGCGTAGGCTTACGCGGAACGGATCACCTCCTTGACGAGGTACTCACTGACCTTCTCAGGAGAAAGACCAGTGTCTCCGCTAAGGAATTTTCGCGAAGCACCATTTCCTTCTTCATCGTACCGTAGCGAACAGAACCATGTCCAAGTGACCGAAAGAATTCCGATAAGAGATCGGCAAGGGAAGGAATTTGACGTTCATCAGTTGACACCATCTCGACTGAAGGAAGTCCTGGCTCACCATTTGGTGCCAGAATCTCATTCAGCTCACAACAACCGAAGCGTTTTGTTGTGCATTCTTCTCATTTCCGTGACTGATTTTCGGAGTTTTTGCTCCTCTATCGATTCTTGAGAATTTCGAGGGAACTTGCTCGCCTCTCCGAAGGGAATCGGGGTCGCCTTCGACCACATTGACATAGATACCCGGAAGCTTTCGGATCTTCATGCCTGATTGCATCGACGGATGACAAGAATTTGAATTCTTGATACTGTTTGTGTAGGTGGTCGGAGCCTGATTCAATCACGCTTGGCTCCTTCAGCGCTCCATCTCACGGAACCGGGGACCGGGCTGCCTGCTAAAAAGGAAGACGAGGCAGTCGAAGAGCACCTCATGAACGTTGCTTCGGTCCCCGATAATCTCCCATTGTTCTGGAGGGCACCGTTCGTTCCATTTTCTCGTCGTCAATCGTTCCCTCCACGAATTCCTGATTCTGACGTGGTAAGACTGGAGCCATTACGAAGCGTGAGGTCGAATATGATTTTGACTTACCTGGAAAAGGAAAGTAAATATATTTAGAGGATACTATTCGGAAGGCGAAGCCGGGGACGTCTCGAGTATATCCGACTAAGGATGAGTGCTCATGTTAGAACCTGGCACTCATTTTTCGGTTTTGATCTCATTCGAAAAAGCTTTCACGCGATGACCGGTCAATCCATGTATTTATCTCCATCGTGGGGCTGGAGCTTTCCACGCTTCAAGGTTTAACACCTCTAATAATAATCGCGATTCATCGGATGGTGATCGTGATCACGCAGAACAAAACAATTACTAATGAATCTTATCGTTATCACGGCTGGAGCGGTCTTCACCATTTTTTTGTTCTTCATCGGAGGAGCACCGCGAACATCAGCGAAAGTCATCCTTCACGTCGACGGATTATTAGTCTGCTGGTCGGTGGTGCACCCTCTTCGGTGGAATGTATTCTCGGCAGAATCATTGACTAGGCGGTGACGAGAGCTTCAGCCAGGTCTCGGCCACGATACCACCCCAACACGTATAATATTATAAAGAAATAATATAAATAATTCGCGATGTACGTAGAATGAGCACTGTGGATTGGGGCTCGCAGATGAGCTCACTTTTGTATCTCAAGATAGTTCAATCGTGGTCTCCAGCTCCGTATATCGCTCATCTCATTGACTTTGTGCGTCGGTTCAGTCCTTCCGATTTTGGGATAGTCGGCCGTTGGGGGAGCGGTACGCTCCGGAATGGAGTGTATGCATCGCCAAACAATTGGAAGCTTTAAAACACGAGAGCAACAATGTGGACGGACACGAAGTTTCGCATATTACCCTCACCGCCCCCTGATTGTTCCGAAGAATGCGAGCGACGTTCGTTTACCCGTTTGTATAGGGCTCGAGTGTTTGTCTGCGAGTCTGTCTACCGGCTTTGTGTTTCTGCCCGTGTCGAAGTCCGTAGAGAAGCAGAACGTCGTATCTCTTGTTTTTTGTCTTTGTGCGCTGGTCGCCCAGTTCTCACAGAACATTCCGTTTTTCTGCAGCACAAGCAGCCGCGGCTCGCAGTCTGTTGCTTTCCGTTGCTTAGAGACCGGCGAGGAGCTGGACGAACGCTCGTATAAACGGTCGCTCGGACACACGGACGAACGGACGGACGGACAAATGAAGGGGATGGACAGATGCCGACCGGACAACAACACTGCGTGTAGGGAGTAGTCACAGTGAGGAGCATCTTCTGGGGTTTCCGTTCGGCGTCCGGACTCACGGAAAGCCGGCGTAGATTCTTCGCACAGGGCAGAAGCCAACCTGGCAGAAACGAGCCGAGAAGGAAACATCCGAGGCGATACATAGAGAAAATAAACGATTTTTCCCGTTCCGATCCGATCCGCTTGCGTAATCGCCAAGAAGTGCTCGACAAAACACTGTTTGAGAAGCAGAGAAATTTTTGTCGGAGGAAGAATTGAATCCCAAAGCACAAATGATATTGACGGATAATCACGGCCGGGTAAAGCATTTGAGATGATCGTGGAGGATTCTCAAGCGGAAGGGTTGGGATATTCCAGGGAGGGAGGTGAAATTAGCGGACGAGCCTTGGGAGCAAAGCTCTCCGCGATGCATGGCGACTTAATCAGGGGACTCATGGAATATATCGAGAAGACCAGACCCACGGTGAATACGCATCGAGTCATCTTCGCTTACCCCTGTTGACTGAATGCTAATTAATAAAATTATTTCGAGGCTCCCAGACTCTCATTTGCATATTTCTCACTGATCAGGAGTCCTCAATTACGCCTTGGTGAGAATATCGAGGGAACCTCGTGTCCCGAGTGGAATCAATTCAGAGCCGGTGATTGACTCTGTTGCTTCTGAAGAAAGTGCTGCCCGCGGAGCCCCAGAGACCCAGAAAGCTTCGTCAGCGATCCCCAGCTCACACAATTTCCAAGCTGACGATGGCATTGTCGATGCTTCGGGATGACGACGACGGTGATGATGATGGTAATCGTTCTCAACTGTTGTTGCGACCGGCAGACTCGCTGACAATAAAGAAGACGACAACGACGACCCTAACGACGACCAGATTGACGACACCCGTCCGGACCGATCACAGTATGGCAAGGGGCTTTCAGTGAAGCCGAAAACGGAGACGGCAGCGTTTGGGGAAGACAGAGAAAAAACGAAAACAGATCCACCTCGATGCGTCCCGGGGTATTCCCATGATGACCCCGACGAACCTGTTCTATCAGATAATTCAATTTGGGATTTTCACGAAACATATACTCCTTCGATCCGGAGATATCCGGGCGGAGCTTTCGATACCGCTATGGAATTTCTTCGAGGAACAAGTACTGGACATCATTGCCAATGCTCTCGGATCATTCAGACTTTGGTAGCAGGAACAGGGGCGCTTATCGAGGGTCTGGATTTCGGTTATTCCAAGCGGGAACCCGCCATACTGATCCGACATTCTTTCAGATGGTGACAGCGGATCGAAACAAGCGCGAGTCAACTTTTCTCAAGCCAGGCGCCATCATAGAATGTATTTTCTGGGCTCTTGAGCGCATGACTCCGACGGCGTATGACGAGGAAGCCCACGGAGCATCGGGTGAGAGCCGAAAGGCTTTTGCGACTCGAGTCGGTCGGACCAAGGTCGGTCTTCAGTCTCTTCGCTCTTCCATTCGTGCTACTTCATCTTCCGTTTTCTCGATCTCCTCCATTCTCACTGTTCGCTGGGTTTGGAGCGGATATTCTGTCTGCTCGTCTTCTGGAATGACGTTACGCTTCTCGGAACTTAGGGCGGTCAGTCGGAGCTGCCCGTTACCTTCCGGCTTCCGAATCCTCGCAGACCAATGAACTCAATGATGGAGATTCGGGTCGATTTCCAAAAGAGGAGTGAAGCCCAGCATGCTTCAACGAAGCGAGTTCGTAAACCCGGCGAGAAGTCCTCTTGAGTTTTGGCGCAAATCACCGATTCAGAATCAGCGGCTGTCGGAGCCGCACGGGGTTCCCTTATGGCAGATCCAACTTTTTTGGAGAACATTCCAACGGCTTCGCCAACGGTTTCCCCTCAAGGACACGACGTTCTGTCTCATTTGACCTAAGCCGGCGTTCAATATTCGGCTCCTGCGTAGGGCAGAAAAAGCATCGACGTTGTTTCATCATCGGCGACTCTCTGACCAGGTCGATGCTTTCGAGTTTTTATTCATTCAAAGGTGGTACTGATTCATACGCTAGAGAAAGAGCTTCGGAGACAGAAAATCGGCGCGACTCGGAGTGGGGCGCGACTCGGAGTGGGGCGCGAAGGTCCAGCATGTGAAGCTCATTGAATTTGCAGCCAACTTGCGACCCACGCTCATGCATAGTAGGTCTGAGTCACCGATTTTCCGACCGATAGACAGGCCCATTGGAGGGAACTTTCGAATTCCGGAAGAGAATATCCGAGCTGCCTGTTCTATGGTGAGTGATCTCCCGATGAATACGCGCACGATTCAAAATGGGGAGACGGATTGAGGACGACACGTAAAGTTACGTGATTCACGAAGTAGCACGACTGGGCTGACTTACATGAATTGTTTCCTCAAGTCAACCTTGTTTTGGTAGTCAAAGGGATTGAATTAAAGAGTTCGGCCGGAATTCAGCAAGCGCTCCCTGAAGCAATTCCTGCTTCTGTAACTTTTCGTCTCTTTCTCCATCAACGCCTACCAAGGCGAGAGCTCTTTTTATCTTCCTCACAAAGTGGACGAGGTTCGTTCTGTGGAATCGTAATGGGACTCTTTCAGAGGCACATGCTCGTTTCCGAAATTCCTTTCGAAGGAACAAGCCTCACGATTGAGGAATATCATACGGTTCACAGCGAAAAAACGCCTTCGTGGACAATCCCGAGCTCTACGGACTCATTTCACATCCGACGAGAGTAAGTCCCTATCCCCTCATTCCCGATCTCTGCTCTCAAACTCACACTCAACAACGAGTCTGGATCTCGTTCCCAGGAAGGGCAATCCCAGATTAGGACTGCGTCCTCGTTCGCACAGGACGATTCTAGGATTTCCCGGAAAGACATGACCGGCGGCGGGCAGCGTCTCGCCATACGACCGGTGTTACGAACGCGCGTAGCGGAGTCAAATGGCAAGTCTTGCAGAGAATAGGCGAACGGGCGTGGAAATGAAAGTAAGCTTCCGCTGCAAGTGGAGCATATTCAGGCAATCACAAGCGAGTTTCACTTGTCGCAGTGACTCAGCGACTTGAGCTTTCGGCTTGCTTGCAGGCTAGCTCGCTGGATATCCTGACTGCTTGGATGCCTATTTAGATGCGGTCCAATCAACGTGAGTGGTCGAGACGGAGAAGCGTTTTAAACAATACGCATTGTCGCCCGGCGACACGAGCAAAACAGAAAACCCGGCCAGCCAGCCGGTCGACCGACTGACTGACAGAGAGGATCAAGCGAACTAGATAGTCGAGTGCTCGAATTCTATGTGGCTTTCCTTGTTCCAGGAGCGAATTCGGAGATCTTCAGGAAGCTGAAGTCTTCCGGGAGAGCCCTCCGAGGCGCCCCGCGAAGATTCCTGGGAAATCCAACGCACACGAACATTCCGAATTCGACATATTCCCGCTCTGAAATGTCCGAATTCGCCCGGAACATCTGCGGCTCACAGGACGCTTCCAGGAATGCTTGGTTTTCCGACAAAAATCATTCTCCGTTGGTATTTTGGATGACACCTCTCGACCCAGCTTCGCTTGACTTCGATTGCGAATTCTGATAACCATGATTATCGGGGATTCCTCGACGCAATTGCTGCATTCGCGAAGAATCGATCGATTTCTGTCGTTCATGCTTCGAACAAGCGGTGATTTCCAAGATTCGACCAAGACAATCATCGTCCTCAGTGGCGCAAGGATACAACTGCGGTCTCATTCGTTTACTATTTCCTTCTGTGCTCGATTTTCAATGCGGCTCACAGAAACAAAAACATCATGGCAAGAACCAACTCGAGTCACCAGCTACGGTTTACGCTTCTATAGCAAAACAATCGAGACTATATTGTTGAGGACCGTCTCCCTGATGATCCGATCGATGATGATTCGGTCAGGGACGAGTTGGGAGAGTTTTTCAAACAAACATGTCTCTCCCTAAGCCCGTGATGGCGCAACCCGAGTCAATTGGACGAGTACGAACTTCTGGTTTGCGTCGATACTTTCCGCCTAACGTTCGGGACGCTCCACTCGAATCATCCAGGCTCAAGTGTTTGTAAGCCGTTCGCGCTAATCCAGACGTCTCACGCAAATTCTCGCATCAGAACAATTTCCCTCGGGTAAGAATCATCGGCTTTTCTAGAGGATATTCCCTGGATGCACCAATTCTCCCGAGAGCTAAATCTCCCGTGGGTTCCAAAATTCGGGCTGGAAGTTCGGATTCCATTCTCTTGACTGTCGGTCATGCAGAAATTCTTGTCTAGACCATGGCGATCGATTGTACCTGATTCCTCGCCCTCCTATTCGATGTTTCCCGTTCAGGCTGGTGAGCTAGGCAAAATCAGTTAGCTCTGGATGCGTCTCCTCACAAGCCTTCCGATGTCTACTTCAATACGTCTTTCGCGAGGAATCACACCGTCGGCGTCGTACCCACTAGTCTTTCCTTCCGCTCCTGATCCGCACTCGTGCCGGACGGACGAAAATCTGCTAAACTCGCATCGGGACAAAATTTTCTAGAAACCTCCCGACTGTATGAGCTGGGCTCCGATCGAGTCGGGAAGATGGTCTTTGGTGGTCGAATCGGCTTGACTACAAAGGCGGAATTATTCTCTGCATTCATTCAATCTTCGGATTTTCGGGCTGAGTATCCCTTGTTTCGATCCGGAGCCAGATATGAGAATGATTGATCCATGAACGGATTTGGAATTTCTTGATTGTGTTTGCTCGACGCGGTTTCTTCGGACTTATAGGCCTTCCGTCGTGTCCCAAGCTTCGCCCACAGTCCCCGTGTGAGAAGAGAAGCCGAGACTTAGGAATGAACGAACGACTTGACTGGCCAACTGACGGCTGGCCTACATCAGATTCTCGCGAATGACGTTTCCAACAACAGCATTCGCTGAGAAAAAAATCTATTGGCAACGTTTTTAGGAATTCGCATTCCCAACTCGATTGGACGCCAGCGCTCCGGCGCCCTCGAAGGACCCCTCC
This sequence comes from Galendromus occidentalis, assembly GCF_000255335.2. Taxonomy (NCBI): domain Eukaryota; kingdom Metazoa; phylum Arthropoda; class Arachnida; order Mesostigmata; family Phytoseiidae; genus Galendromus; species Galendromus occidentalis. The sequence goes on along the minus strand of NW_003805485.1, from coordinate 897,852 downwards.
CTGTTCCCCTATTCCGAACGAGGGAACCGAATTGCTGGTAAAATGATCATGGGAAATGATGGCAAATGCTGATCGGCGTAGAGGAGCAGGGAAAACTCTCGTCAGTTTCGAAGTTTGGTATTTTCGGTGAGGGACTGAACACAGTCTTCTCACACGGCGGCACGCACGCATGCGAACGCAACGGCCCGACGCTGTATCCGTTAGGTTTCGGGCTAGACAGTTAGGATCACCAGGTCGAGCGTTAACGCAGGACCTGCCCAGTACGGAATTTCGGAGCCAGGATTTCGAGCGTGTCCGACCAGTCACGCTAAGACACGAGAGTTTCTCGGGTCGTGGTCCGGCCCGCGTGCACCTGCGGGATTCGAAGAGCGCTTCCATATTCGCAACTCCGCCAGAAGATCGGCTGACTGTCAACTTCTTTGACTTTATTCATGAGGGATCTTCCTGACTCAGTAGTCGAAAATCGAAATATGTTCCCTTTGTCTAACGTCGGCCGCAGAATGGATCGTTTGATCCATGGTAACGATTGTGAGGCCTGCGAGCGGGCGCAGGGAAAGTTCGCAGGCTCCGCAACCTTGCCGACGGACCACGATTGAGGTCAGTGAGTGTTTTGATTCGGGATCGTTTTTGAAACGGAGAAGGAAAAACTGTCGAACGAACTGACGGTCGGCCGGCGGTCTTCGGAAAAAATTGAAGCTGTGGTCGAGACTAAGCTTTCAAGGGACAAGGTGGAATTTCTCCGAATTTCGCGGCTTTCGACTTCTCCATTACTTCGTGGAATTAAGTCTCCGAGAATCGATTAGAAGGGAAATATTCTGGCTGCCTACATTCCGGGACACGCTCAGCTGTTTGGGTTTTCTCTCCGGGGCCTTTAATATACGGTATATATGTAGTCCCCCCTGAGAAGAAGTCGAACCTCATGAATTATTTCAAAACTCTACGGATGTTGCAGAGTGCTTGAAAGAGCCGTTCCCCGATTAGGGCACCGAGGAAGCATGAGATATTTCTGAATTTCCCTCTAGCTTACGTAATGAGGTATTCAACAGATGTCGGGGATTTCGTACCGATGAGTCACTGTTTTCGGGCACAACCCACGTCATCCTCTTGCCGCCGATCTGAATACAGCAGAGAAGACTCCCGACGGAAATCCTGCGAGACTGATTCGATTTCTGTCCGAATTTCCTCTTACTTGGAACTATCGGTGAGAAAACGAGACAACAGATTATCAATCGCCCGTCGCCTAGCTAATCCAAATCTTCCAATACCTTGGTGATTCACTTCCCCGTTTCTCTTCCTAGATCCCGAGTCAGAGCCGCTCGTCGAACTTGGCCGCAGGAATCCCTCTCACCTCTTATAAACCCGCTCATTCACTCATCGCTACGCTTCCGTAAGAGGCTAAGATCGTTCTTCATTCCGTTGTCAATTATCTATTATATTCAAGGGGACTTGTGATGATATAATTGGGAAGCACGATTACTGGCTCCGTAAGAGGCGATCAGCGCAGAATATTTCAAGCGCTTCAACCACGTGGTATACCGCCACCAAAAGGCGCCAGGCGGCAGAAGCACACAGACACCGACTTTCTGGACGTGCGTTGAAGCAGATAACACGTTGGGAAGTGACGCCTAACAGGGCAGGTACGACAGATGAGCTCTATTATTTTACTGACTGACTAAGCTTAAGGCCTCTTATCAGGACCGGCCCTTGCGAGTAGAGAACTTTGATTCCGCTTATCATACATGGAATTATCTCTTGAGCGTCGAAACGAGGAATTCGGTTCTTCTATGGAATTCCTTTCTCGGATGGTCCGAGATTGCCATCGGAGCGAAGCTCGGAGAGGATTGCCGTAAACTATCCAAGGCCCAGACTCCCTGAGCTCCACACATCCAAGAGACGACTCTAGGAGGATTGGGGAGGAGGGAGGCAAGCCATGAATGAAAAAGATGATCTTCTTTGCGTATCAGGAAATCGAGCTCTGTGTTTGAATGGGACAGACACAGCAGCTCATAAGCATCGGGTCTCGGTTACCATAAGAGTTCGGAATCGATGAATTCGGAGAATCCGTTCCCTGCAGGAGGGAAGATCGGAGAATCAAAATCGATTCTCTACTCTACGATGATGCAAGAAACGATTCGAAGAATCGAAGGGGTCGATCGTCCCTCCAGGGAGTTATCCCTTATCACTAGTCCAACACTATAATGGATGTCCCCCCCTGCCTCGGTCAGAAAATAATCACATCGGCTAATCTCTTCAATCCGCCTCGAGCTCGCCGGCTGCATTCCTATGGGACATTCCGGTGGGCTAAACAATACGGACCACGTGGCTGCCGAGCGATCCCGACCGTTGCTCGTTTGAAGCTGTCCGAAAACCGGCGTCGTATGGCGTCAGAAGCTTTCGGTAAAAGGAACCCGTGTCAAGGTGTCCTTATGGAACTCCGGCGGACCTGAGTTCACGAATAATGCAAGCGTTCACGGACGCGGCGTTCGGGCACGGGATGATGTCTCGAGCCCCGAGGAACGTCGTCCGTCATTAGTCCTCTACAGAGAGGGCGCACATCGAAGCTCTCACCTAGGCACCTTAGACCTATGTTTTTTGAGCCCCCTGGTTAAGGAGACCGAGAGCAGCCGCGACGTCGGCGCCCTTTCCCTATGTCTAATGCATTCCGCGCAATCGCAAACAAATCGTTTTTACCGCAAGAGCGAGTCTATTCGCAGCTTTTTCGGAAAAGATGTCACGAAGAGATTGAACGGTGTGAACATCGGAATTTTATTCCTGCTTATCCGGAACGGCTCTCGACGGGTCGGTGTTTGTTGGAAGATGACAAAAAAAGGTGGAATAGTGGTCGTCATCTGTGAACGGAACATCCATTGAAGCTGAGCAATGACGGTATTCAACGCCGATTTCCCGATTTTTTTTTGTTAGGGACTCCAATGGTGTCAAGACTTTCCGTTTAGGGCGTTCCTGCCTGAGTTTGACCGTGCCTGCCGCTAAGCTCAGCGGTTCGCCGGGCGGTCGAACCATCGGGTAGACCCTCCACCCGAGCCGACAATCTGTGGTTGGATCGTGAGACTCTTCAGCGACACTCCGAGCTGCGTCTATCGAGGAGATCGAGCTCCGAGGGCTCTCCTCCGAGGCTCCGCGTCAGGCTGAAGAGGGCCTGTTCTAACCTCCACCTCGATCTTCTAGAGGAGCTCGCGGTCGACGCGGATAGGCCATAGGAGTCTGCGCTGCCCTCGATCCGGTTACGGCGTCGCTTTCGGTACCCTGTTATCTCCAACACGTGGCTCCGCTCGGCGGAGAATTGCCTCCTGGAGAAACTCATGACTCTATTTCACCTGTTCTCGGTCGTCGTCTTTTTATCGGGACTCGTTCACGGAGTCCATTCGTTCGCACGTCCCTTTGTTTATTCGCTCTTACGTTCGTTTGTCCGGTGTATCCATGCACCGCTACAGAAAGTTGTTTATTTGTAGGTCTCTTGAGTTTTCAAACAGTCTGACGGCCTCCCATAACATGGTTATGGAGCGAGAGGAAGCTCGCTCATGACAATATTCACCCAGTTCAGAGGAAGAATCCGGCCGGGCGGCGGCGGGCAGTCAGTCAGGGCAGCCAACGGACGAACGAACGAACATTGTGGCCACAAAGTGATCTTTCCGTCCGCTGCCGGGATTTCTGTCAGCAGCGAGTGCGACAGTCGACGCAGGGTTCAACGACTCCTGCGCTTCAGTTCCGAAGAGCGGCACACGGCTTCAACGAAAACCTTAGCTCCGTCGGATTACTCCGGTGAACGCCGCGAATAAATACACCTGAAATCTCGATACGGGAGTTTTTCTAAGGAGAAGACGAAATATCCCTCGGAGCCGTTTCTCGAAATCGAGGATCATCGGGACTCGGGACAATCCGGAATTTCGAATGAGGGATGAGGCAAAAAGAGTGCTTCGACCCGTCAGCGGAAAATAATCACGGTCCTCTGACAATATTAGGCGTCATGGTTCGAAGAGCCTCATGGCCGGAGCATTTACTCGAACGGGTCGACCACATGGAAATCGTATTCGCGTCTACCGCGTCGGAGCAAACACTCGATCGATGGCACCGGGCTTCCCGTTATTTCTTCGAATCACTCTATGGCGAAACAATTCGAGCATTCGGATGATTGCCCAACCTTGACAAACACGTGACACATTCACAGATTATGCTCTCCTTACGCGGAATTCGATGCAGAGCCCGGAGATGACGCCTAAGAGCTCAACCGAAGAAATAATAATTGATGTCGCGAGATGATAATCATTAATGTCATCATGATCGGTGATTCATCTCCATTCGTGAATTTCACCTGTCACTCATCTTGCGAGCCACAACCCCTGCATCTCGCGAAGCGAGCACGTCTTTTGACCTAGCTGCTCGTCCAGCTACGCGGTCCACATAGATGCGACCGTATATGCCCACAGTTAACATGGAGATAAGGATTACGATCGAAGGACTTGGTCCGCAAATCGAACACGGTTTGGATTTTATGGGTGGCATACCGAAATCAGAACACTAATCGAATCCGACCAAAAGTCCTTGCTTTGATGGAACACGTTCCGAGGGCCTCACCCTAAGACGGCCACACCGACCCCGGCTATGCGTTCGTACCGCCTCACGGCGAGAAAAAAACGCTCCTCAGTTGGCTCGCGAACAATCCATTCAGGCAGGGAGTGTCAGAACAGCAACCGTCTGCCTACTATATTCGCCTTGAAGAGTCGAAAACATATATGCCGCGAGCTCATGCGAGGATCTGGTGGTTACTCGAGAGCATTCTGTTTCCAGGGAACGAGGCCGTCATGTCGTCCGACTGACCAATCCCGCTCCGACATGGCGAGCTACAGCTGAACAGAAGTTCGCTGATTCCGGTATCCTCTGCCATGCAATCGCGGACGCCTCCGTCTACTCGGCGAGCCTATCTGGATGGTTGCAGGAGCTCATGTGAAAGTTTGTGGGAGTGAAGGGGCTTCCGGGCCTTTGAATCTCGGCCAGGGGCGGATCCAGCTTTTTTCGTCGGGAGGGGGGGGGCGAAGTCTTATTTTCATGGGGGAAAGAGCCGAAAATGCCCCCTGGATCCGCCATTGATCTCGGCTAACCTATGTCAGACTTCATTCAGATTAGAGCCATCCAGAACTGCGGGATCAATGCGGTCATCAACTGAGGGGATTCACAAACGTGCACTTTGCTGCGGCACCGATCTGTTATCTCTCGTGGAGGCCCTCCATTGACTTGTCGATGTCAATTGTCGGAGGTTCCCATGAGACAACGCCGCCACTGCCGCGAGCGTCACCCCGAAAAAGGATCCGATCGATAACCCGAAGTTGGCGCGCGGACGAGAATTGTCCGACCGTCCGAATTCGTCTGTTTACTGTCTTTCTGCCTCCCTGCTCTTATCTGCGTAGGAGAACGCATGCGATGCGTTTCAAATAGTCGAACACGTTAAAGCTGCAACAGGGATTCGCCAATCCTTCAAAAAGAAGAACAGACCAGTGTTGTGGAGCCATCGCGTCGCACGTTCAGTGGCCCGTGCTGATGACCAGGGCCCCTCGGGGCATCGGTTGCCTCTATGGGCATGGCGCGGCGTACCGAACGGGTAAGAGAAGACCTGTCGTGTTCATCCACCGCTTTGAAAGTTATCGGTTCTCGCTCACCCAGCGTAAGTTCTGTTCTCTTCGGTTCGAAATGATGCGAGAAGAACACGGTTTTACTTGGGATTGGAAGCATCCAGGTACCAGTGAAAAATATCGGGAGTCCGGAATAATTCTCAGAAAATCTGAAGTCCGGTCGGCTTCAAAAGGACTCGGATTCTTCTCAATCTTGTACTCAGGGAATTCGGCTTCGAACCGACGCCGACGTTCTAAGCCCGAGGGCTCTCTTGGGAAAGCATTCCACGATTTGGCCGAATGATAGCGTATACTTAGGCTTAACGTTATCTCAAATGCATTGTTTTAGATACGATGGGTTACGCCCTTTCGTTCCAGACGTCGAAGTGGCTCTAGCTATTCGAAGAAGGCTTCGTGCTCCCCGCCAAGTTCGAGAAACATGTCTGCCACGTTTCGACTACGAATAATGGACAGAATCCCTCCCGGACGCCGAATATTTCCTCTACTACGAACAGTATCTCCCATCCGAAAATCGAGCTCTATCAGGCTTCGGTCATCATCAAGCGTACTTCGCATTCAACGGCTCGATTAAGCGGTGCCTAGGGACTGAAAGCCGATGTCAGGTGGTTGGTTCCACATTCCTGAGCCGTGTTCACATATTGTTCCATTCGGATCCATGTGTTGCCGAAACCTGACTATTTTTAAGCTCACATGTGTTCCCACTCGGGATCATATGCTCACGCGTTCTCGTTCGGCTCTCACGAATGAATTGCAAGACAGCGATCCTTTAGAGAGGGGGCGCTGAGACCTGAGAGGACGAGCATGTCGAAATCGGATCTACAAAACATCCGCGATCCGGGTGATTTCGTTATCATGTGAAAATTCTGTCAGCGGAGCTGTGATTGCCGGGCTGTAGGTATAGACGGTATCGGTGGAACAACGAGCCTTCGCTCGCTCGTTCGCGATGAACAATGAACGAACGAGAACAGTCGACCGCCTGACTAGCGAGTCGACGGCATTTTGCCGTCACCACCCATTCCAAGTGTTTTCAGGCCAGCTTTGCGTGACGCCGAGATTGCTGAAAGGCACCTGGCGTGCACGGCTGACTCATCTCTCTTTGGTTCTCTCACGGAATTCCCTTGGATTTTCTCTCTCCCATTCATTCCCGAACCTGCATTTGACATCATCGCGGACTCCGAAAATTTTCGTTCCGTCTCATATTGAGAATTCTATGGGCGCCTCGGAGCCGAAGATTTCGTCTGTGTGCGCCGAGAGAAAATTGAGTAGAAGATCAATAAGCCTCGAGAATCTTCAAAGGTGTCCATCGGATAAGATTACCGGGAATGTCGCTGAAATGAGGAGAATGTCCTTTTCCTCCTTCCCCGGCTCCCGGATCGATTTTGCCTCTTACTTCTCTTCGCGACTCGGGTTGTTGGTCCTAGGCGGCTTGAGACTCTCCCGGATGGAGCACCCGAAAGTTGGAGATCGTCAACAGGGACTCGGTCGCGGGGAACTCGATGCTAGAGAAATCGGAGCAGTTCGATCTCGACCACTGCGATTTTTGTTCACGGGCCGCGCAGGCGATCGGCATTTTTTCCCATTGTTTCTCCGCAGGAATCGACGTCCATCCCGAAAATGAAGGAACAAACATCTCGAGAATGTGCTTTCAGATTTTCACCTCGATTTGAAGAATCCGTATGAGGAAATCAAATCCGTCGTTGACTTTCTACGTAACGGACAATGCAGATCAGCTGTCAGACTAGCTGTGCGGTACTGGAGCACCAATGGATGTTCTGCGGCTCCCGACGTTTTGTGCCAACAGAAGAAAAACGTCAGACGAGTCTTCCACAAAAGTTTTCTGTGAGTTTACAACTTGCGAGTCGAACACATTTGTGTGTCACTGAGGCGAAGCTTTCCAGACAAAAATAATGTAGCGGTTTCGCTCCGGACACTGACTCACGGACCTTGAACACGGAAAGGCATCAGCTGACGTCCGGAAATCTTCCAAGCTCCCAATCGGATATCCCTTTGATGCGGCCAGTTCATGTGTGGTTGGGCCATGAGACGGGGTCTATAGGGGGGAATAGTTCCTGACACATCTCCAGTGTGATTTCAACCCTTACGATTCAGGCCTGCATTCGAAGGGAGATACAGGACTCTCGGGAAAGATTGACGATGCGAGCGACGTGGGTTCCGCTTCAGTTTGTTCTGTGAAATTTTCAGAAATGGAGAAGTTTTAAAGAGAAAAACGACAAGGTGATTGACGGGCCAGAGCTCCGCATTTGAACGTTCTGCGGGGGTGAACAAACTCTTGACGGACGCTCTAAGTAGAAGGCTTTTTCCGTGGTCTTTCCTTGTTAGTTTCAGAGCGCCCGATCCCGATTCCTCCAAGTATCGAGAACCGGTATGTCTATTAAAGTGGCTGCTGATCATCGACTCTGATGCGGCTTTCCGTGATTTTCACTCGGGAAAGTCGGAAGGGTTGACTTGCGGTCTCCATCTATGGTGATCTATCTCCCTCATCGGAGCCTCTCGGGGGAAAACTATTGCATCGAAAAGAGAAGTGAGCTGACTCAGCTCGGAACGATGGTACATGACGCAGATCCGAAGACAGAATAACTACGATGGAATAGTTGACTATTCTCAACGAGACGTATGAGTGAAATGGACAGTAGCCAACTCAGCACACGGAAACAGCCGCGCAACGCAGCGTCGTTCCAACATAGAGGGGAATCCGACCTACCGAGTCCTGGCGAGAATATTCCGAATGCTCCAGAAGCGCAGTTCCATGATTTCGCCATTATCGATTCCTCTCGATATTATCTCTACGCGTTCAAATTTTCGCGGGAGATGGACGATCATGGTCCCAACGGTTTCGTCCCTCCCGCTATCCGCCGGCAAGACGGGCCGGGAACATCTTGGCCTGGGAAGCTTTCGCGGTGTCTGATAAGGATTCTTGCCGTTCTCGGCGGTCACTGGCCCGCATCTGCTCGGAGCGAGACTCTGAGAGAGATAAACATATCTCTTCGCGACAGCCAAAATGTGTGACAGACTTGGAAAACTCCGAGACAGATAACTGCGACTCGATGCGCTCTCGATGATTGGGTATCGCTTGCAAATCCAATACCCTCCCCGTCACAACAAGAGATTCCGAATGATTGCGGACATACGAAATGTCAAGAGTGGCGTGTCGTCTACAAATCTGGAACCAATCAGAGCCGGCTGTAGAACGGATTTCCTACACTGTTCCCGTCCGCATTCCCTCGCTAGAGGAGCTAGAATCAGACGGGTGAAGGTTTTTCGGAAATTTCTGGGATCGCTAGTCTGCTGTCCCACCTGAGAATCATCCCATCTCGACCGGCGAAGAAGCGTTGGGACGATTTTCTCAAAAGAATCCACAGCTTCAGACGCTTATAAGTGAAGCGCCGCCGATGTCTCCACCGGGTGTTCTGGGTCGAAGCCCCCCACGGATGAGCACAAGTGATTTTAAACTATTGTCAGCAACGATTGTCGAGTCTGGCCAACGATGTCGCTTGCCAACGTGCTTCGAGTCGGATCGCTTCCTTCCTCTCTTGGCGTTTTTTTTCTTGCCAAGTAACGATATTCGACGGCGCAAACAAAAGAACGAATCAACTATTCAAAAGACATCTTCCACGACGCCAGGCTGTCGTCTCTACGTGCTCGGTCTTCGCGACGAGCCGGCGGAGTGATTTACGGTTTCTGTCGAGAGGTCGCTCTCCTGCTCAAGTTTGAAATTCAAATACTCCTCGATCCTGAGGTGAGCGGGAATCTGGACTCCATAGGATAGCCGGCTGTCAGTTTGGCAGTTTGGACATTCAATTCTCGGCCTTAACGTTAGGCTATGAATACTCGACGCGTGAATAGTCTCGTTCGGGTCTAGCCACAATTGGAATTTCAGTTTTCTGAGGAAATGCCATCAGGAACGATCTTAGGAACAATTGGACATCAGCAACACCCTTCCCGGACCTTTAAACACCTCACGTCACCGGCCGTCCTTATTGCAAACGTGACGGGAAACGATACAGCGAAAGACGAGAAATAGCGTGCAAGGACAGAGCTCGAATCAAAATTTACTCCAGAAATGACAGCCGCTGCTGTCGGTCGACATTCGTTGCTTAGTTCTCATGAGCTGAGGGCGTGAGTTTGGAAGGACAAAAAGAGTGGAGAACCTCGCCCGGTCATGGCTTCGTGATGTAGTTCAATCAAGGTTCGCGGACGACAACAGTGGACTGAAGGGAGAATTACATTTGCAGCCGACAAACTGGGCCGACATCTGAGCCGAGAAGATGAAAATCACAGGCGGGCGCGGATTCAGACGCGATGCCTCACGACGCGGGAAACAATTCATCTCTGGAGTGATTCTCCCATGCTCTGCCTGGATTTCCACGGCTCTGAGTTCGACTTCGGAGCTCGATTCATCGCTGATGCGATCTTCCCGTTCCTCACGTCATCGTCAAACGGCAGATTCCTGCAGTCTCTCTAATCTGTTCACGCTGGAGGGGGGTGGGAGGTTCACTCCAAGAATATGCCGGGAAGAAATTAAATGAATGCGTGCATGGTCGTTGGTCGGAACACAATGTGAGACCGAAATTCGTGTGCCGACACGACTTCAGCGGAATGTGGTGACCCGTCTGAGCCGCCCGAGTCGACTAGCCGCTTGACCGGGCGGTCAATGAAAATCTTGATGTACGCTTTGTCGTGCGGGCTGCCATATAGCAAATCAGATACTAGCTGTACACTTAATCTGATTCAACCCCACAGACATGATTTGGGCATGATCGATTTTCTCCGGCAAACTTATACGGAGCGAAAGGTGAACTGCGATGAGGAGGTCATTCCGTGGAAGGAAGACTAAAGAATCGGCGAAGGGATACGGACTTTCGGATCGCGGTATCTATGTGCAGGCACGCTGTGCTTCGCCCTGAGCTGCTCATCCAGGCCGAAAATCCGACAATGTCGCTCCTTCCGGTGGGGAAAATGATCCATCGAATGGAATGGGGAGAGATGCGAATACTATGGAGTTGGTATCACTCCAGAATAATTCTTCTATGTATTGAATCTTCCCGAGAAGCTACGCTTCGTGGTTCTTGGAATGCCGAATTCGATCTCGATTGATAAATGTTAAAAACGTGTTCCGCCTTTCAGAGCTCTTCCGAGTTCTCGGAAGCCTCTAACGGTCCGGAGTTCGCCAGAATTGAGGATCGATCCATGACTCGCGCTTGACTTTTCGCTCTCTGCTATTTGCTAGGTTCAAGTCCTCTGAGATTGATGAAGGGATGGAATCTCCCTCGGGAGACCGGGAGACTTCCATGATTTTCGTAGACAGTCATGGGTTACGCCATCCTCTCGAAATTATGAAATAGCGTTTAGAAATTTTTAAATCGCGTCGTCGACTTTTCGCCCCCAAATCGGAATTCGACCCGCAGACTCTCGACAGCCGTCTCTCGATGGCTCGAGTTTCCGACTTCGGCGAGAGTCGAAACGTTTTGAGGACTGTATTCCGCGTGCCACTGCAATATTCGACTCCCTGTCAGCTGTCTGCGGAATATTCACGCCCGCCGGAGTCGCCTCTCGGCCAGGAGAGCTCGGTACGGGGAAGACAATCGAGTCTTAGACGGAAACCTGAGCGTCAACGTTAAGGTCGTGAATGACTAAGCTATGTTCGTCAGTTCGAAACCGCTTACTCGCCGGCAACCTGCCTGTCGGGCCGATGGACCGACGGACGGACAAACGGGCGGAAAGGCGGCTGGGTGGCTGACTAGCGACTGACTGAACGAGGCAAGCCAGCCCGCTTACCAAGAAGGAAGGTAGGTAGACAAAATTCCCTCGGGCCATAAACAATGCTGCCAGCTTGGACTTGTGGCGGCTAAACACGTGTCTCGAGGGACTGCCTCATCTTCCATACAAAATTGTTTTCCTCGCTGTACTATAACTCATGGTGACCTCTCGGTATTATCTACAAAATCTATTCCGAAATCGTTCAGGTGTGGCGCGAGACAAGAGAACTCGGCCAGCGCGATGTAGTCCGATCCTCTCGATTGGAACCTCGCGTTCGGTGCCTTCGATAACGGACGGATCCGGGAAATTCCGATTATCTGGTGCGAAAATGTCTCTTCAGGTCCTTTCCGATGTGAAAATGGATGGGGCCTTTGACGAGTCCTGATGGAACATCAGCGAAACGACGAAGAGAATGAGCAGGAGCCTCCAATCATTGTACGTGACTGTTTCTGCTGACGTCTCCACATACGAGCGCAGACTACGTGAGACCCTCGACTAAGAGAACTGTTCAATGACACAGAGATCTCTCTAATTCGCCATGGGAATCGGCCATCCGCATGTAGTTGACGAGAGTGGAAGACTCCCACTGAAAAAAACCTTCCGTTCGGGCCTCGAGCTCGTAATGGAACGGGAGCGATCTAAACCATAATTGGGGGATTTCAAAGAGGCTCCAACACCGTTATCCCACGGAAAGAAATACAGAGTTTGACAGCGGGTCATTGGCGGCGAATAAGCTCTACCGAAGTTCCGATGTGGCAGCTTCCTGCGAGAACTATTCAATTGAGCCACGACAAGAAAGACCGTATTACGGCTCTGCTGGAGGAGGTGAAAAGTTCCCGTGGAAATTCGCAGTGGCGAGCAATCAATGATCCTTCAGCGTACGGACCATAAGACGTAGCGGTTGTCGTCGTCTCTCTCCCTCCGGCAAACGAAAATCGTCACCAATGCCGACTCGGACTTCCCGGCTTGTTGGAGCCACAGCGGCTGGCTTGCAGATTTTCCGTAGTGAGGGATAACGGATTTTCAGCGTAAAAAAAGTCCAAGAAGTAGACGAAGACGCTTTTCCAAAAAGTTCCCTCGTTTTCCCAATGTGAGAAAAGCAGTAGCCGTTTCTTTTTCGGGTCAACGCGAGAAGTCTCTCACGATGGGAATCTTGTTATGAGTTTCTTCAGCAGGCGAAAGCTTCAAAATCCCCCAAGTTTGCAACTACGATTTCCTAATACGATATCCCAACGCGGGACCGAGTCCCATCGATCACTTGATCCCGTGAAAAATTCTCAAGATTTTCTCCGCTCCGAGAATAGCTATCAGTCATCAGCTCCTAATTGGCGCGGCACCGCCTCAGAATGTGCAGTTGAATCCGGTATCAGGTTCCTTCGCTCTACATTCGAGCGCGGATTTCCAATTTTATTTCGGAATCTATGATACAGTCGAAGAAGTCTCGTCAAGTCGTGATGGTTTCGAACAAGTGTCGCATTCAATGGCAGTTCGCGCAAAACTCAATGAATGAGTCGATGTGCAGCTTCTAGAAACGACCGAAGGGTTCGCATGAAGATGACACCCCTCGTTTCTCCATGATAATCGATCAGATACGCATTGGAAAGTCGCCGAATACGCGACCCCCTCCATTCATCTCAGTACCGAGGGCTTTCCAGATCCGAGAAGTCAAACAATATGGATAACCTTTTCCCCGATATCTCATTCTTCTGGTAGATGTGGATGAAAATGTGACACGGACGGCGATTCTCGCCATTCGCGACAGGGATCAAGGCAAGATTTCTTTGCAATCATTTTTGGAGACTCGTTTCACTCGCTTCTCCTTCTCCCATTATGCCGGGATATTCCGATTCTGATTCCCGGCAGGGATCCCGAAAACGCCGCGCATCATTTGACTCGGTAACCGAACTTACGTTTGCGATGAGTACTCCGCCTTCCTTAACGGTGATTCCGATGCCCGGCTCGAAGCGCAGCGTTACTCCGGGATGCACTATAACGATTCCACCCGCTCCGACCAGAATATCGTCTTGAATCCGATACTCGGTCTCGGATTTGTAGTATTCCACCGTTTGATTCCGAATATCCACAGCTACAGTGAGCTCCGGGATGAAAGCACAGACAACTAGCAATAGTACGGGGAGTCTTCCACAGAACTTAGAAGATGAGGGTGCCGAACCCCCTGAGAACGTCGTATCCATTGTGAACCCACTAAGACATTGAGCACTGAATTTCCCTATGGCTCAGCGAGTGTGTTCGTGTGAAACTCGTAACTTGTGATCGGTAAAATTTTACACTACGCCATTCCACCACGGAGAACGTTGACGTCTTCGGCAGATTTGTGCTTCACCTGTTGTCTGTCGGTGTGTCGTGAACGCAATCCCTCTCACGGCAGAACATTGAGAGAGACTTTAAGGCAAGGGAAACACCACGATGACGACTACCATCACCACCGCCACCATCAGCAGCACGACGACGACGACGGTCACTATTAGCGCTGCTCGCTCGATTCCGCCACAGCGCTCTTATCCTCACGAACAGCTCGCTCCATGCACCACCACCCGAAAACACAGCGTTGCTATGGGAACTCCGCACAATCTACCTCATTGCTTGCCGAAGGATTTGTTGGAAAGTTTGAAAACTCAATCGAATTCAGGAAGAAACCTGGGGGAGGCTAGCTACAGATTTCGGGCTGTACGCTCCGTTGCCTGGGCTTTTCTGTCTCCCGGGGAATATATTATTCATTCAAGAGCACGCTGGCGGTTCAACTCCGAAGAGGTGGACCTCAGAGAGGAAATTCTCCGTCCTCACTGTGGAAATGGGATACGACACGAATATCCTAAGTCACCCTGAAATTTAGGGACTTTCTTTGCCGCATCGGTTTGCAGGAATTCTGCCCCGAATCTTTAGTGATATTCGTCCTCCCATCCGAGGCCGTGCAGGACCGGTCAATCACCCTAGAATCAGAAACATTTAGGAAAGATGAGAGGGAAAGAAAGCCGAAAGTTCACGTGCATGTTGAGCTGGTGAAAGAAAAATCCGACGGAATACCCGGGGAGTCAAAGGTGATAAATAGAGCATTGTTTGTGCTCTTGTTGTCCGAAAAGTATAGAAACCAGGAAGACTCCAGAAAGATTCGTCCCTTGTTATTTCCACAATTCATCCACTTTCCGAAGCTCGAGTCGGAGAATCCTTGTTCTGTAGTCATCTCCGCTTCACGAATGCCGATTAAATATAGTCGAAGCGACCGAGTTCGTCCTACGATTCCGATTTTTCTCCCATTTTGACGAACACTGCGAATGGTGAATGGTCCCGCGCCGTTGAGAGCGGGGTCCGGAACGCCCAAAGGGTCGATCAAAAAAATCATTCTAGAAACCACTACAGATTTTTCCACTGAGAAAGCTCGCTCAGTTCTTTCACGGCATCGTCGGGCATCCAGTGTAAATATAGGCTGTCGTGATTGATGTCCTCCCCTAGCTTTCTCCGTGATGAGGTGGCGAATGAACATTGAGATGCCCTACAGAGTCCAATCTCTCCCCCAGAATCCGCGGGAACCGATACTGTTAGTGTTCTGCGCCCGCTCTAAATCACTGCGCCTGCGCGCCTGAAATCTCGTCGACAAGAGGTCAATGCTGACGGACATCGGTCTGAACAAAAGTTTCTGGGCAGAAGCCGTACTGACAGCTTGCAACTTGAAAAATGTCAGCCCGACGGCAGCACTCCGAGATCTGTGTCCGGGAGAAGCGTGAACCGGGCGGTAACCTGATCTGCGTTTCCCACGAGTATTCGGCTGCTTAGCTTACGCCCAAATACCGGAGGAAAAAAGAAAGAAATGGGATGAGAAGACCAAGAAATGTATATTCGTTGGCTACTGTCGGGAGTCAAAAGGGTACCGATTGATGCAGGAGGCAAGGATTGAGGTGACAGGGCCAGAACCGGCAAGTTGTCCGCCCAAGTCGAGAGAGGTTGTGTCGGAACAACTTGCAATCTGAACTCATGTGGACAGGGGAGTGAGTGACAGCAGCGTTCCACGCGCCGGACTTGGAATTTCCACTGAGGGATCGCTGCTCCATTACTCCAGCTCTTCACGAACGTGTGGGAGAAACTCATGCGGAAGGGACAATCTCAGAGAGTTTCTTCGGCCCGGTCGACGGCTCCAATGAGGAAGGGTTGGAAACGCCTCCTCAAAGTTGGCAAGCGTACATCGACAGACAGCGTGCCGAAAGTATCTTTCTGCGGCCGGGGGGAAGATGCGCTTTTTACATCGTCGAGAGCTGCTTCTATTTCGCGACGTTCGCTCCTCGTACTGATTGGATGCTGACCGAGCGAGCGGCCGGATTTGAGCTTGGATCCACGCGCTCACCGAGTATTCCGGTCTGAGCTATGGGAATTTCGGCGACAGTCTGCCGAGCGTCAGAGAAGCAGGATCAAGGTCTGACTCTAGTCCGTCGGCACCTTCCTCTTGTCGCGACTGATTGAGTTCACGAGCTAACCGGGAAGAAATGGCCGGCCCCATCACTGTGAGGCCGCATAGGCTCGCATCCCGAGTCCAAATCTTGAGGACTCCACAATGAGTGGGAGCGCATAAACTTTGAGCTGGGGTTCTCCCGTGATTTTCCCGGACCAACAGGTGAGGAAGAAGGCGATTTCCGATCATTCAACAGCGGTCTCATGCGATCCTTAGATTATGCATCGGAAAAAAAAGCGCGGTCCCCGGCTGGATACCTCTTCCGGAAAGACCAACCCGAAGTCTCCCGAGCGCCGAATGAGGAACAACGATTTAGAATGAGTTTCAGCATGAGTTTCTCAAGATCAATGAAGGCTTTCTCTGATGCCACCCCTGGATACAGGTTTTATTGATTGTCGACGATTCAGCCATCACATCCCTCCAACAAAATGAGCTCCATCTTGGTCCAGCCTTTAGTGATTCGGTCGTATCGCTTGACTAGCTGGACGTCATTGCGCTCGATCACGAGAAGTAGTTCGCTCTCAGAATGGAACACCCGGACGAAGTCTTGGATTATCGTCTGTCTGTCGAAGAACGGGGGATATTCCTCTCAATAGGGAATCTTATCCTTGAGGCGGAATGATGCGGATACCTAGTGAAATGTTTGCGATGACATGGTTCCGGATCGAGGTGGGGACTCAAATTTGATGGATGCTCATTCCCTTCTTCCCTGATATCTCCAGCGTATCCTCACCGTGAATAAGTGACAGATATGTGACCGACCTCGTGGATATGAGGCTCCTCATTCTTGATAGAGAAACAGGTGATGCGATTTTTCCGCAAGTAAAGGTGCTGTCCATAATATATTGTGGAGCGTCCTTCGCTTTCGCGAATCTGGGAAGAGCCAGTCAGTTTGGGTGTTATGTAGGGAGTTTTGGAGTCCCCGGTGAGGATTACGTCGAAATAGCAGTGAGCCAGATCATTGAGGCAAGGAGCTGCTCTCCGGCATTACATTCCTAAAAGACTCACCAGCTCTCTCAGAGATCTCTCATCGATCAAAGTTTTCTTTTCCTTCGTGAACACGAGCATTGGACTTCCATGATCGTCTGTTTTACCAAGAACTGCCGAGACATCATCGAAGACGTCGTAAACCTACGTCGGGCAACGGAATCATTGAGCAAAAGAGGTGACAGGCAGATGGAGATCCCGGATCGAATATTCGGAGAGTATATCGTCTTGATCGTCTCGAGATCCATCCTTCATCTATTAGTTCAGCAGAAGATGGTTGAAAGCAAGCATGACAATGGAGGGCTTCTCGTGGACGTTAGACATACCTTGAATATATCCTTCGGGATTTTCATCTTTAATTCGACAAGTGGGATTTTCTTCGTCGGCTCTATCCGGAAAATCCGTCCACAACGAGATATCACGAGATTCCTGGAACATTGCTCAATCGTCGCTTATGATGATCTAGAACAGTCTCTGGGAGTTATGAGCTATGACAGAAAACTCGCACCCATGAATTCGTTCAATCTATTGGGGTCGATCCTCGTCCTGAATCGTTGATGTGATACTACCAATGTGACAAGAGTCATGAGCGAATTAAGGAGGAACCCGGCCCCCTTCCCCAGTATGGGACACGGCATTCGGTTCCCTGATCTTTTCCCTTCGTCAATCCCTTCGCTCGTCGTCCCCGAAGGCGGAACATTCCCGTTGAGCTTCGGTGAGCTACTCTCACTCATCGAGACGTCTTAGAGATTCTTGATGGACCTCGTAAAATCTCGAGATATGTATCTCAAGAATTTCCCGTTCGAAAAATCCCATGAGCCCCCAAGGATCGAGACATAGACGTGACGACGTATTACTGTTCCCAATCTGATGTCGACGCCATGAATATTACGGCTTTGATTGGAGTTCCCTCAGGGTGCATCATTCGCTCCTCAAGGTTCGAGACTCTCCGAGGTGAGATATCGTTCAAGAACATCGCTACATCAGGGTACGACTGCAGAACCGCGAGTTACGAGACCACGAAGAGCACTTGGCATCTTTGAACCTTTCGCTCGAAATCCGGTGTCTGACTTTGCACGCTGGTCGCATTCCTCTCTCGGGAGGATCAATTTCCCCCGCGGAATTCATGTTTCTAGTTCGCGCGTAAAATGAATTTCTTCGTTCACCTTATAATGAGGTCGACGGAGAAGTCTTCTACGACTCGAATTCGACCCCGGTGATGGATCACTAGCTTGTCCCGTACGTCTCCTTCTCCCGCCACCGTGAGGAACCTGCGGAAGTAATCAGCTCCCGCATTCCATTCCGATGCATCTTCTCGTATCAAGTCGAACCTTGGCTTGATATGATCTATGACGTATGACATTATGACGTAGAAATTCACCTCTGAAGTTTGTAGCAGAGAGGAATGACATGAGCAACGCTGTCACTCCCGATGAGATTTTCAACTTCGGGCCACGATATCTGAACGAGGCTGTGTCGACTGATCTGCAAAGTCGCTGCAAGAAGTTATCGGTCATACTCTTCCTCGGGAGAAAACCCCTTCATGTTCCCACAGGGTGAGCTTTCCGGCCCAGTCATCGGCTTCATGATTCGAAATGGGTGAATCAGGAAACTAAGTATTTCGAGTATCCTAGCGAGCGCCTTATAGCGCTTTGCGCGATCTACTCGAAGAAACGAAATCTTCGGCTTAGAAACACTAAATTCGGACCACGGGATCACCGGAAGTCTCGAATACAAGGGGAGATTTGCTAGGTACCGGATCCCATATTTTTGTATAGCGCACGCAGGTTCCTCGGGAGAATGCTTCCGAGAAGGGGCGGGGGTTCCTCGGATGCGCAAAAGAATTTATCGAAAAAACCTCACCTGAAAGAGTTTATTATCGATGAAGGTGTAAAGCTCGAACGGAATGTCCTTGCTCGGCGAATTGACTTCGTAGATGCCACTCCTCGAGGGAAAGAAGTTCCGTCGAGTTTTCTTCTCCCTCTCTATCCCACCTTGTAGGAAAACTCTCGACATATCTCTTCGGCATGAGAATTTATCCTCTTCTAGGAAGGGTCACTGTGGTCACTGACTCCTTTCGGAATTGACGGAGACTTCGAGGGACTGATAGGGGCATGGCTCATCCTGGATCACGCCATGGGGAAACGTTTTCGTTCCAAATGTCGACTACTGCAGATCCTTCCGTTGATATTCCGTCGATGCTCGGTCCAAACTCAGACTGACTAAAGGATATTGGCACTCTCCGGGAGTTCGGGCGGTCGTCGTACTTCGCCGGCTATCGGTTCGGGTTTGAGCCAAGCAGGATTCGTGGAGAGCAGACTTTGGAAGCGAGAGCTTTTCCGATCCTCTCATCCTCTCATAAGACCCAAGATTAAAACTTATCCCGAGCGGGTCAAATTGTTTGCATCGAGCGGCTCGTCTCAGTACTCGGTACATTATGTTGAGTTACCGGCCAGCTGGACCGCGGGTCTTATGCGGGAGTAGAGCATGATCCGGATTATACCTTCTTGACTGTCCAAAATCGATATGTGTGTCCGACGATAACCTCAGCCACTCTGAGATTGAGTCCCGGCGGCGGGTGACGACACTGCGAGCATTCACTGTGAGCTCCAGACGACATGCTATTAGCCGGGGATATTCACGGCTCTTCTCGAACCACTTGCCGACCTCGGTCTCGCTCGAACTAATCCTTCCAGACCAATTACCCAATCTCTCGAGCTGAAGCCCATGTTTATACGCGCGTGATTCCCTCGCTATACGACTCGCGTCTTGTTACCCGGGTTCGGATCCAGGGTGATTCCGTCCTTGTGACCGTCCACGAGGTTCAATCGTCGTCAGAGGAATATCAAACCTCCCGCATAATTCGTACCGACTTTCCGGAATCACTGGGATTGGGCTCGTCTGACAGGTTTGAGAGTCAGACAGCTGTTCTCTGCCGTAAGTGAAATAGCATTCGGTAGCCGGGTTTGATACCCATAGACGTAGACCGTCCCCCGCGGATTTTGAGAAGATTGCAGCGATCTCCATGGCATTGCACCAAAAACTTCAAGTTCAGGCTCGAACGCCTCACCGACGAGATGGGAGATGTGTTTGCGTGTCGAGCTTGTCTGTAGCTGGGTGCGTGGGATTAGGGAAATTGGTAGAAGATTGCCCTCCAAAAAACTGCGTATATGGCGGATCGAGGAGCCCACGTCCCTTCTCGGAGTCAAGGATGAGGCATCTTCCATCTTTTTGGAGTTTTTATTATGTTAAATATATATTTGTAGAATCATATCATATGATAAAGTTACAATGTTCCACCAGCAGAGAATTCCCTTCTCAGCCAACACGATATATGTAGCTCTGACCTATACGAAATTTAAGTATTCATATATAAATATATGTATATATTTATAAATAAATTCGGACGTGGAGTCCGCGAATTCCTGATCTCAAGCGATGCCGGCGAGCCTTCCCCCATCCATTGGTCAGGCAGCTGACATCGCCGAGTTCGAAATTTCGGAGATAAATCACTCGTTAAGCCACCGAAGTTCTATGCGCTTTGAATTGTTGCTTGTTATACCTTAATATTCGCCTTGTCATGTAGATAGACAGAACATTGCATATAAATTCTTCTCCTGCATCATGATGAAGTGTGCAACGAGTCCCTTCACGGCTTCCCTGGTGGCATCGATTATAAACATTCGGACTCGGCGAAACGACACGTCTCATTCAGAGCGGAGTCGAATCCGATAAATAAAATATCGGTGATAAATGTGCTAAAACTCATTTGCGAAGAATGTCTGTCATACGGAACGAATGGGAATGAATGGCGATCGGATAAAAAAAACTCTCAGGCAATGATCTAAGAACCAAAAACGGAAAACAAGCATTCTTAAACGAATGTCGTAAAGACAATTGGCATTCAACATTGGTTTGGGTGTGTGTGTTTCGGTTTGTCTCGCTCTTCATATCTTTGTTTCTACAGTCCCAGGGTGAGCGCTCCCGGGATTCTGCTCTTGCTCCTCGAGAACGCCATCTCGAGCAGTCGAAGTAGAGACGGTTCTGCCCGCAGAACGAAAACGGACTAGAATCTGCGATCAACTGGCAGTCCTCCTTCTCTGATTGGCTTCGAACGTCGAGCTTATCTAATATCTGCAAATGATAATCATGACGGGAATCGGTGAGTGATGAAATGGTCGCATAGACGTACAGAAAAACACGTTCAAGCGGTAGAAATGTCGATTCGAGGTACAAACTAGCATCCGAGAGCGCGATAAATTAATTATAGTTCATTGGAGAGGAATCTTGGAACACAAAGCAGTATGCGATTTTCGAAGATATTAAAACAATGGGAGGAAACGAACATCAGCTAGAGCTCGGAGGCTTCTGCGGCCCGTCGATCTTGTTCCTTCTGTCAGTCCTCTCAATCATTCGGAGCTGAGACTTTTCTCGACGTCGTCGATCAATAATCTTCGATTTTCATGATTGATATTCCTCATACTCTATAATGGTCTCTGAATCTATCGCTGGACGCACGAAGCGATGCCCTTCCCTATGACTATTCGCTCAGTATCGATGTTTTCCATGAAACCATAGAAGTTTTTTGTACCTGGTAGTAGGCTTTCCACGCCGCGCACTCGCCGATGCGTCAGATTACGCTACCATAGCAAGGCCTTATATACAGTGAAAGGCGTATGATGGTGAGTCCCTAAGAAATGGGCGGAGCTGTAATGCCGACTTGTTGCGACAGTTGGGAATTATCTAGAATCCGCAGAATCAGCTGTTTTCCATTCATTTATATCACCGAGAATCCGAAACGGAGTCGCGTCAGAATGTCAGGATACGAATCGGCACTGTATTCGGAACCTCCGCGTAGCAGGATCCGATTGAGAGCGTTATCGACAACTGCATATGCACATCCTTTCAATTTTCTATATATATTATTCTTCCCTTTCTCAGCAGGAAATCTGGGCGTGTTGCACTTCTACGCGGGTATATCCTGGAGTCAGATCGAGGAGGACTCACTCAGGGACGGGGGACTCTGCTCTAAGAATATCAGAGTTTTCGAAACTCATCCCTGAATTCCTGCTACTATTTTTCTCGGACTTTTCCACGGTACTTATTGTTCGGTGGAACTGTTCGTCAGAGGGAACCATCATTCTTACTCCTATATAATGCCTTGATTGTTTTCGTTTCTGCACATTTTGGTCTCCCCAATCGCCGACTCAGCACTAAGTTTAGTCCGACTCAAGAAGCCTCCTCCAAACCCCCCAATCGACGTAGAGTCCATGAGCGACTTGGAGGAGTCTAATGAGCTATTCTTGAGATCTTGTGTGCTCTTCAAGAGGAGCTCAGCGGATTTTACAGTGTGACGAGCTTGCGTGGGGTTGTGTCCGGGGTGGAAACATCGCCGTTTGAGTTGCGTTGCTGCAAGTTACAAAGGAGCATTCAGAAGCTGTCATGATGGAGGAACCATTTGATTACGTATTCCTTCCTTATGGACAGATAAGACGATCGGCGGTCTCGATCGCGATTTTTTTCTCTAGCGGCATATTCACCTGTAGGGTACAAGTAGGTGAGAATCCGAGCGGGGTCAAACCTGGGGTCAGCCCTGTGCCTTCGACCAGACCTTCGAAACTATACAACACTGCGGAGGAGAGATTAGGGGTTTTAGAGCTAGAGGACAAACGCGAGGATTCCACTCACGAGGAATGTATTCATACGAATGACAATATATGGTCTTCCTCTTTCCTATCCTATCCGATTGGATTTGTGAGGAATCTTACCTGCTGACGGTGTCTGTATGGGGACTCCAGTCTGTTCGAACATGCTCATGGGCAGTGTCGATGGCCGTGGGCGTTTTTCTGCGGATAATTCCAGTTATGTATTTAGTATTCTTTACTTATTTATTTAGTATTCTCATGAAACTTGAAACGCGGCTTCAGGGAGAACTGAACTCTGAGCCGCTGGGTCAGCGGCTCACGAAATTGACGGGATAGCTCTCTTACCAGTCTGCTGTGGCATAGCCGCGACAGTAGTGGGTACGATTTCTGCCAGACGCGAATCGAGTGAGTCTCGGCGCACGATCACGTTCACTTGACTCGGACTCGAAACGCTAGTCTGACTCAGTGAGATATTCGGAAGCCCTGTGACGACGGAACCCATCGGTGCATGTACTGAGGATTGAGAGGTGACCGGCACGGACGCGGATCTCGAGACGTCGTTATGCACGCAGCTGTGTTGATCAAGCGAAATCTGAAGTCGTTTCTTCTGCTTCTGGAGTTCTTCGTATTGGTTTCGGAGTTCTTTCTGACGATCCTCGAGAAGGTCAACTTCGTTTTGTAAACCATTCGTTTGATCAACGCGACGTTGTCTGAAAGGACGTATGTCTTCGTGAGGAACTTTTCGATCCCTGCGTTTGTGCATGTATGTGGAGAGCGAGGACGGAAAACTTCGAGGAATAATTCTGACCTGCATCGAGCAGCTGCCAATTTGTTGCGTTCGCGACGTTGTCGTTTGCGGATTTCGTCTTCGTCCGCTGCGGGCCCTTCTTCCTTGATACGGCGTTTAGTTGGGGTTTCTCGCTGAGGTGGAGAGTTCGTCTGGTTTCGCCTGCGTGGGCTGGGGGTCGCCGTGATTTGTGGTCTGACGTCCGATGCAGTCGTGTACGGCAACGACGTCTGATATACAGACATGTCGACGTTCTGCTGGTTCACCGGATCCGAATTCCAGGGCGTCGGTACGTAGCCAGCGTCTTCTTCGGTGATTTCGCGCTTGATCTGTTTGCGAGGATTGAAGTTTAAATTGTTGCATTCGTTTGAGGGAATTGCGTAGGAATCATACGTTTTTTCCTCGTCAGGAAAATACGAGCTGTTCTCCCCACGGGTGCTAAATAACTCACCTCGACATCATCTTGCATCCTTTGAGTATTGTTGTTGAATTGTTGCGCGACAATGACAGTGGGCGGGGCGAAACCTGCGGCGAGTTGGTGTTCCAAGGGTGGCGGAACGTCGGCGGAATATTCGAAAGCATCTCCAATCGTTCGAAGGGTCGTCGGGGTAAGGGTCGATGTCGTGCAGGTGGAGTTCGTGAAATTGCCCGGATACTGAAAGGAAGTCGATACCTGATGTCCTCGTTCCCTCAAAATTCATCTGCAGTCTCCCTGCAGAATTCCTGTCACCTCTCTTCGGACTCGGTCGCTCTACTCTACAACTTGAGCCACCCGGTCGCTTTCCTTCCCGCAGGGAATTGACTCTTCATCTGGTGCTTTGCGGAGAAAACAGAGCGGCACTTATTTGAGGACGAGAACGTCCTGTCCGTTCAACATCATGCTTCGATTCACCGGACGTCGCGTGGCAATGTTCATTGAATTTCCGAATCATGCTCCGATCATGGAATGAACTGGGAATCTCGCTAATTGGTGGCCCTGATTTGCTCCGTGATTGAGTCCTCGTGCAAACAAAGAACCGAGCGTACACGATGGGACTCGATTAACAGTATCGCAGGATTAGGCATTCCTCGGCGAATACGACAATCAACCTCGGGATCCTTCGCAACTATCCGACGCAGCTCGTTGTGGTAGGTCGTGTCGCCGCGCCTTGAGAGTCGAGCTCTCCAAAGTGTGTGACTGACGAGAGGAGCAAATCGTCGACTCTGAGCTCTGTTTTGGATCCGGACATGACTCTCCGGCTAGCCATCGAATCAGTCCGGGACGAGTGTGAAGAGGATCGAATGCGGCTCGGAGCACTCTCACATTTGAAAACACGCTCACTAAGAGAAGACGAATATACAAACAGCTCGTTGCCATTTTGATGGAACTCGAAACCGATGTTTGGCCGATTCATTTCGAATCGGTGCGGTAAAATCGGAGCGCATGCTGGATTCGTCCAGAGGAATATTTTCATCGCGCTCGCTTTCCGTCTGATTCTGGATTATCGGAATTTGGGGTTCATGCTTTCGGAAATACCTCCGTGGAATAAACTATCGGCCAACTCTTGTCGGAAGGCATCCAAGAGATTGAGGCTTGTCGACTGATGGAAACAACACTATGTTCGATCGCGTATTTTCTTGTGGATCGACGTATTTCCCCTGTCGATAAGCGTATCGTGACCGAAAACTGAGCTATTGAACCTGTAGAACCGAACGACCACGCCAAAACAACACATTCACACTCGCCTTTTCTCTCGTTCTCGGTCAATCATCCAGCAGGCGGGTGGACGGGCGGGCAGAGAGACGTACGGACTTACGCTCGGTCGAGCAAACGGTTCGGTAACGTCAGATAAGCAAACGACCGACGAGGGTAAGTGAGTTTGCCTCGATAGCAGGGTAGGTAATGTTTGGCCGGCATTTGCTGTCGGCTAGCTTAGAACTAAAGCTGAATCGTCACTCAGCGAGCGAGCGAACGAGTGAGGCAGCTCACTAGAAGGGTGGGCACACGGGCCTCACAAACGCCGCACAACTTCTACGGACCCTTTTCCGGACGCCAGGAATGGATGGATGGACCGACCGACCGACCGAATAACGGAAGAACATTCCGCGCACCATTTCCTCAGAGATTCCCTGCAAAAACCGAAACCGGTTTCCAAAGGGGAACGTCGATTGGGATCTTAGGGCGGCGGTTTTGGCGAAAAAATGCGGAGAAATTGGCTATTCACGTACAGAGGGAATTCCTTCCTGCCGCCACGGACTCTCCGCAAAATGAGCTTGCAGCGGAAATTTCAGTCACCCATAGCCCATAGCATTCCTCTCCGAGTGTCTGCGGAAATAATTTTCGCAAAAACCGCCGACTTCGAGGCTGACTCCATGGGATATTTCTTCGAGTGCGAATTCAGATTGTTTGGGTGATACCTCAAGGGAGTCGGAGCGCCACAGAGACACCAACCAACGATGGGAAAAACCTTGTTTCGAACTCATCCGTACTACAATTTCCGGAAGGCGTCCGAAAAATACCTCGGCGAATAAGAACCCACCTGCCGCTGCGAGAGAACGCGAGTCGCCTGATTCCAATACCAGCACCATTGATACCAATAGTGACGTTGCAGTTGTTGCGATATGACCGCGTCCGCAGAAGTGGTATCGACAACCGAGGACGTTGGGCTGCCGACCGTATATAGATCTTTGGGCGAAAACGAGCTCGATGTCGATGGCATTTCACTTGTTCCTCTTTCAACCTCTCTAGCAATGAGCGGTTAAGAGCGACAGCGGTAGCAGTATCCCCCGAAAGTTTAGCGTCATGATCACAATCAAGAGCACAATACGGAGAACTGCGAGCACGGGTCTCTTGGGATCAACAACAACAGCAACAACAACAACAACGACGGCGACGCTGACAAGAGGGAACCACCACCGTCAGAAAACACCGAGAATTTGCCGAAAGCCGTTGATGACGCTTGTGTTCGTGGAAATTCCTCCATTTACAGCGTGATTTGATTCAGTCTTAACGAGTCCATGAGAGCGAGCCGGCCGGCCAGCAGGCGAGTGATCGAAAATTTCGCGAGAGAAAGTGAGTGATTCTTTAAGTCCGTACGTCGCTGCTGTTGTGATTTTCTAAGCGGTTTCGCTGGAGTATAGGCGATTGCTTTTGATTCGGTGGTCGGCTCCGGGAAAGTCGAGGGGGATCAATTGATAAGATTGGTCAAATCTTGCCAATTATCGAGCGTTCTGTCTCCGTACGACAAGCCCGCGGAGCGAGCTCCCCAGAATGGTTTCTCCGAACAGAATCGAATAATAAAACAGAAGACCATCGATTTGGCAACCTCACTCGTGGCTCCGGCGTTAACGGGAAACGCGGGTCCGGCAGGCTTCCACTGAAACCCCGGAGATCTCCGCCGAAGCAGCAGCAATAACCGACGGATACGAACATCGAGAATTGAACGACGAACGAGAAGACCTGTCCGGAGAGCTTATGTTTGTTCTACCCCTCGAATGGTTGATTCTGCTTGATATCCCGGAAAGTACGCCCCTCGCTCACTGAGGTATGACCGTGACGATACGCACTGAAGAGGATTGAGGCGGAAATCCCGAACTTCCAACATTGGAAATCCATGGGTGTATTGCGGTCGAGAGAGAAACGGTATTACGCGGTGCTCACTCCCTGAACGTCAACGCTAATCCGAGATATCTAAAACAATCGTCATAGTTCAAAACCGACGGGGGAATATTTCTGTCTCAGACGAGGTGAGTGCTCTGCCGTCGACTACATAGCTCCTCCACATTTTTCTTTCCGTGTACAGATTCCCGAGAGTGCTCGAAGGGACGAAACTCCGTGACTTCAGCTCTTCAATTTTTTCCCGATCGGAGCTCGAACCCAAAGCAGCGGATATCGGCCTTGTACAACCATCATATACCGTCATGACAGGTGGCGGGAGTAGAATCGAAACTCATGCGAGTCCGGAATCGGCTCCTCTCCTTTCTAATTTCGACCGTTACACCCATCGGGATGTCACCCGAATTGTCGATTTCTGGTGAGGGATATTCTCCATGGCTTCCCGAGAGGCTGGATCGAGTTCGAGGCCATCGACCACGCCAGAAATGTGACGAGATCTAATCGAGAGGGAATTACCGAATTTCCAAGGCTCATCCCGATGTTCATCGTGAGAGACGGGAGTGAGCCTCAAGCAACAACTTGAACCAGAACCGATAGATAGAACGAGGCAGAGTCTTCGAAGGTACAAGCATTCTGGATTTTCCTTGAAGTCGAGTCGGTCGTATTTCCGACCGAAAGACACATAAATATGTCAATCCTCGAGGAACAATGACAATAACCCTCGACTGGCTTATGTGAGACCGAGCAAGAGAGAGGCAAGGGGAGGATAGAGCTTGAGAAGATGCAGGCGAGCCGATAGGCAGATGATCAGTAGATCCTAATCACTTGAAGATCATCCGTTGCGTCGACGCTTTCGCCAAAAAAAAATCGCCAATCAGTCGAGTACCTCAGTGGAAGCGAGCGGAATGAAGTATCTGGCAAGGAATGATCAAGATGTGTTATTCCCAGTGGAGGGCGGGGAAGTCGGCGGCCGAGATAAGCCAAGTCGGAATTGATCAATCTAGCTCTGACCTTCCGTTATGAATAATAGATCCAGGGCGTCTGCTGAGACGACTCGGATCCAGAGAACGAAAGCCGAGGCGAACGAGGAGCAGACATCAACACTTCCTGACAGTCGTTTGTTTCGCTTGTCAGGTACGACGACGCGAGAAAGCCACCACCGTGGATCTCCAAGCATACCTCATCTTCGAAGAGAGCGGGCTTCAAATCATCGGTGAGCAAGGGTTGTCCCAAAGCGATCTCGTCCAGGACCGCCACAAGGTTTTCATCACATCGAGATCCGGCAGTGCTCGACGGCGACGGCATACGTCTCCGCATTTTCGTGATCATTTTTCCGCGAGCTCCGAGAGGGCTTCAAGTCACTGGGGGCGGGAGCACCCGGAGCTCCGACTCTAACACAAGACTCTCCAAAGGGTCACAACTCCTGGGGTCCACCGCAGACTTCGTGAGGGAGGACCCTCTCCCTTCGCGGGACACCAAGAAACTCTTGGACTCCGGGAACGACGTCCTCTGGAGACTGAACCCTCGAAGCACTTGACAGTCCTCCTGGGGATCGGGATGAGAAGCACGACCGCTCCTAGCGCGGAACACCGACGAGGGACCACACACAAACAGTTGACAGCCCAGTCGGAGTCTTCATTGGGGAGCCTCCTGGACGGGTCGTGTGTTCGGGAGCAGGGACTTCGCCAGAGGATCTCTGTTCGAGTCTCTGAGTGAGATGAGATGCGTGCGGGTAAGCGTGATTGTTGGTGTGAAACAAGCTCTACCGCCACCAGTCGTAGAAGAGCTCGTCGTAGACTCCCTTAACATTGAATCCTCTCCGCGTGTCTCTCTCTCCCTTTCACATTTCTCTCTTGCCCATCGTGGCCGCTGTTGCCGTCGCGAACCATCGCGAATCCGACAAGTTAGCTAGGGTAGCGACCAAAGCTAGGCAGCCATATCCTACAGCCGTTAGCTGGCGGATAAGTGGGCGTTGTTGTTGACGTCGGCCGCTTTGGATTGCCGAGGCTCTCTCTAATCTCAAACGCTCCGCCTCACTCACCCTGTCCGATCACAAATCCCAAGCGATCGTTCGCTCCGTGAAGCTTCGACTGTACCCGTGGACTAGCGGGTTTCGGTGGAGGCGGTGTCGCCCCCGACAAGTTTTCAGACCTGATCAGATCGGGAGATCTGATGAGATCTGTGATCCCATGCCGAAAAACCTGGACCGCCATGGACTAAGAACGCAGCGATGTACCTTTCGTCTCTTCCGATGATTTTTTTCCACGAGCCTCCATCCCTGGTTCTCAGTGTCCCCAATCAGGGAATAGTCCGTCTGCCCCTTTTCTGCCGGTCGAGGGTTTCCGAGTAAAGTTCTCGGTTTCAACTTTGAACTGTCATCTTTGGCTCTGGTCTCCATCTCGTAGGTTCTCCGCTTCTCTCTCCCTCTCTTTCTGGTCTCTCTCCGGTAGACGTGTCGTCAGGTCTCGAGTGATCTCTCCGTCCTGCGATATACACGCCCGATCTGTCTGAACGGAGCGGGAAAACGAGATCGTTCTTCTGTCCGCGAGTCGAGTGTAGCATCGCGATAAACACAGCGTGGCCGCAAAGAACGTGACGGAACGTCGAAACTTGTTTTCAGTGCCTCAAAGTTAAAACACGACCGCTGAGCGCTCATCGTGATTCGAGTCCAAAGCTCTTTCGGAAATCTAAACAAGTCCGTCACTGCGGCGGCCGCAGAGGAAAACGGGGATGTCTGCGCGAGTGACAGCAGCGTGGTGATTCCAAACACTGAATTGGTTCTCGGAAACCCAAGTGTGAGCGACTCTAGCTGACACAACTCACGCGACAAGAATATTCAACGGGAAAAATCGCCATGAGGGCGAGAAAAAAACTAAGCGTTCTTTGCGTTCGAACAACGCAGGCTGTCTCGAATCGCTAGATATCTGACTCTAAACCGAAACTAAACAGAGCGGATGATTGCGATGCGATCCAAGCAGTTTCGAGCGGAAGCGGCCGTGGCGGCGAGGGAGGTTCTCTCAGTTTTATAGGTCTATAACTTATGTCTTGCGATCACTTCGATCGGTTGTTTCAAGAAAGTCAGCATGATGTAGGGGTGAAATAGTTTCGTCCAAAGTAAATAGAATCAAAATCAGTTTTTCCAACGGCACAGTCTCGTCCAGGAAGCTCGTTGGGATGCTACGCTCGGCGATGTCATTTAGAGGAAAAATAATCCAAACATATTTTTCTGTAGAGCTGTTCAGAGTCGAATGGAAACTCGATCCCGCGGAAGACTCCGCGTCAGATCTCGGGTCCGATTCCCCGGAAGTTCTTCAACAAACCCACGCATCATTGAAAAAAATTAATCTAGATGGCCGGTGATTTTCGCGCAAGAACTCAAGAGCCACTGCTGATTCGGTGGACCTACCAAGGAATTTTCATGAATGGCCCTCATAAGTCTGAAGTCATAAAGTTCGGACGTGATTA
Source organism: Galendromus occidentalis (assembly GCF_000255335.2). Taxonomy (NCBI): domain Eukaryota; kingdom Metazoa; phylum Arthropoda; class Arachnida; order Mesostigmata; family Phytoseiidae; genus Galendromus; species Galendromus occidentalis. The sequence continues at coordinate 867,488 of NW_003805485.1, read as the reverse complement.
TCGATGCTCTATAACGTCCGAATTTCCCTAACCGCGAGTCGGCGTGCAGAACGAGTCACTCGACCGCTGTCGGAGTCGCGCGTTCGGATCAACAATGAGAAGTTCGGTCCATGCGCATTGGACGCACGACGCTTCTGTCGCAAAACTCATGATGTATCGTTGCGCCAGAGACTCCGAACCAAGGTGAATCTCAGAGGACATTCCCGTTGCTGGATTCTAGCCAACTCAAAAGCGATCTTGGGCCTTCCGGCGACTTCCAGCTCCTGTTGAAATCGGAGGCGATGCTGAGCAGGGGACACATCCGTAATTCATGCGATTCAGACTCGCTCTGCGATATCGATTGGAATCCATACTCGGGCTCGGCGAAACTGAATTTTCACTCAGTCAGTATCAAGTGGTTTCAATGAGACTCTATGCTCGAACATTCTCAGCGCCTCGAATATAATGAGTTCAAGCGTCGACGCGGAATCAATTCAGGGTCGAATGAATTCGAACGTCGAAGATGCAAATCTGATTTCGCCAGAACAGTTTGAGAGCCCTGCGTGCTCAAGGCTGGTCCTGTAGAGCGTATGGAAATGCCTCGAAACAATCGAACGTTCGAATTGGGATTCCGCCCCGGCTCGAAATGAACATCTCAGGATCTGAGGGAGCGCATGAATGTTCGAACATTCCATTTATTTTGTCGCCCACGAGGCATGTGGTATTTGTGTTGTTTTCGGTTGAAAGCCTCAGTCTGATCAGATTGAGATAAATCTTGGCTTGATGTCTCTTGTAGACATGCCTAGTGAACATTTGAAAATATATTGTCGCTTCTCAGAGTTAACTGCGGTCTAAAGGAAAGACAGGAGACGTCAAATGAGGTGATTTTAAGAACGAGCAGGGCTGCATGTCGAAGCATTCGAAGGAGCCCTTCTCGGAATCACTCTACCGTCTAAGGTTTTCTTCAGTATGTTTCCGGAGTTGATCGATTTTTTTCGTTCACTCTATTCCTGAACTCTGCATCCGCGACAGGCCGTATTTTTTGATCCTGATAGCCTGGAACATCGCTCAGGAACTTCTCCAACCAGTCCCGAACGGCGCCGGCGCAGCGGTCCGTCATAAATCAAGCGATCGAGGGTTCTTCCGACAAAGAGTATCCATATCCAATCGACCCGGTAGGACTTGCGGGCATAGGTGTCAACATTTACGGGGATGGAGAATGAGACTCGGAAGCAGACAGGGGATGTCACAGCGTAAACCCACTGGACGATTATTGGATGCGACGAATGTCAGACGGAGGAAGTCAATGCGCTTGAAACTATCTCAGTCGGTTATCCACTCCAACTCGAATAGAACTGCAAATGCCTGATGAATATTCCCGAGGGAAAACTGAGCCCTGAGATGACCAGGAATCGTCGCGTAGAGACCCGGAGCGAGCTCTTCGAATAATATTTTTCCACAAGCTTCTAAACGGGAGAAGAACCTCGGACCATTCCAGACAGTGAAATTCACTTTCGCAGTCTTCCGCCCGAGCTGTCGGCAAGATAGCCGAGTCGTGTTAGAGCCAACCGTGTTGGTAATGGCAAAAACTGTTGCCGAGCCACGCGGAGAAGATGACGTCATAGTCCGGACGACGATTCCAGCAAGAACAACAGCGCCGCGAACGAACTGCAGCTCTGCACACGTAAACACGGCGAAGGCCAGCCGACACGTTCTGTGGAATTCCGTGTTCAAAACTCGACTTTTTCGCGCTTACCTACTCTTTTCATACCGTACCCGCTCCTGAGATGAATTTTTCTCAGCGACGTAGATCTCATTCAGAGCTCTACGGAGTGATCTCCTTTAAAAGGCTCGAAACTTCACCACCCCAGTTCCTTAATTCAGCCAGGCACTCCCAAGTCAAACATATAGATCCGATCATGACGTTAACTTTCGTCCACATTAATCTTGGGAATGACTGATCCCTCCTTATCCGACCGGGCGGAGCTCAGAATCGCTTCGTCGGAGGGCTGGCGATAAGGGAAAGGAACTGATTTCCGATTTCATATCGAGCGAAATTAAGAGAGCAGAAAAAACGACCGGCAGCCCGAAAGCCGAAGAGACTACAATCAGAGCTGTCCGTATATTGCGTATCAGGTCGACACCGCTGCCCGAGTCCAATACGAAAACCAAAACCGATCTCATAGAAATCGTCGTGTGACGCCCATTGTACCGGCTCTGTTTGCAACGTTCCAGAATATTCCTCAAAAGGCACTCTCGTCTACATATTACATCAGATGTGGAAGCCAGGCTGTCGCGCAGCGAAGTTCATTCAAAACAAATGTCGTCTGTCTCGCATCGCCTTGACGTAAATAACGCTACGGCATCAAAGGTCTCTAAACTCTTCTATCCGCGAACTATACGCACACATGTTCGATTCACAAGTCGAGAGCAGTGCGAAAAGAATCCGAGAAATTCGCTTCCCACCACCGACCACGCTTGCAAAATTCGGCCGACAACGTTCGTTTATGCAACGTTGCCAAAGCTTGAGTGATTCGATGCTGACGCTCACGAACGACCGAAAGACCGAATGGGAACGTCCAAAGAGCAACAGCTCCTTCCACCATGCACCTTCCAGGGTAGACTGATAAACTGATCCTCAAATAAGAATTGTTATGATATGCGTCGCGTAGCCTCCCTGAAAAATGTCGAGACCAACCTGGAACATTTTGCCGCTCTTTTTGCACTTGATCTCTTGGGTGGGCACGGCACGAGAATCGGATGACACCGACGACGTTTTCACTGCAGCTGCTGTCAGAACCTCGCGCACGTCAGTGTCAAGCACAGCTCTCGACTTCTTCGCCACTGTTCGAGGGCACTCGGAAGAGTTCAATGTTTCCGAGGCACGGGAACTTTCCAAAAACTCTTTCGGAATCGTCTTGCCTCGGTTACGGCGACGATGATAGCTTCTACGGGACGTAGAATTGCTGCCAGCGTCGTCAGCCTGTTTCGCGGTCTTGATTTGGCGATTGTTGTTGCAAGCTCTAGTCTGGACTGCCATTTCGAAGAGTAGTAGACCTTCTCCAGCACAAGGAATCCACTGAACGAATGAGTCACAACTTCCAGGAAGACCCCGTCGGCCCGACGGCAGCCACTATGACTCATCGGAACGCATTGGAGAGGGTGGCCCGACCAAGGGAGAGGGTATGCCTTACTGCTTGCTTTTCTGCTCGCCTGGGCTGCTTCGGTGAAAGGAAAGGGACACACAAGGCCCCGGCGATGACTCATGGGAGCTCCCCACGAGCAGCTGCGGCTGTGATCATCATCACAATCGTTGCAGTATCCCATTCCTTGGGCGCAGACTGCATCTTCGAGGCAAAGTGGAACATTTTCTCAGAGCCCGAGGGGAAATCGGATCTCCCATAACTCATCTCGTTGGCTAAATATCGACAGAGAGAACTCCGCGGCGATGAGCCCAGAACCGAACACATTTAGGTCTTGCGACAGCGGTATAACGGTTACGGTCGTCTCCTCTGCCTCCTTCAGTATATATGACGTCATAATCTCACACTTCAGTCTGGAGAGTTCCATCCCGTGAAAATTTCGTCCTTGTCTCCTCCCCGAAGCAGTCGGAAATACCTACGATTGACTACCCCGAGAATTGCGGGTCGCAGTGAAATTAGGGCCCTGATGGCTCTTGCATGACTCACATGAGGCAGAGCGACGCAACTTTGGATCGTCATGCTGACGGATGCTATTCAAGTCTTTCGCTTGCCAGTGTAGGTAGTCGATACTAACTTCAACAGACAGCGCTCAGCAGACCTCAAGGTCGTCTCGGTGAGCTCCCGATTCGTACTAGTAGATGTTTATTTCTAGGCTGCTCGAAATACTCAGACTCTCAACGACACACTATTTCAACGAATGTTACGCTTTCCGGAACCAAATGAAATACGGCGAAGCCCTTGAAGAAACGCCGCTGACTCATTAATAGCATCTATGATCTACCCGCGTCCCAGGCGAGAAGAGGAATGCATACACTCTATTAGGTCATGTCAATCGTCCCCCTTTGGGAAATCGGATCTTTGCGTTGTGAAACCGAGAATCGTATTCGTCTGCCGCGGCTGGAACCCGTCGCCAGCAAAGTTGATCCCGGATAATTCCGATCGTCAACTTCACTCAGTTCCAGTTGTTATCACATCACGCTGTCGCTTGGCTCCTTCATGCATGATTGATCGCTCTGAGTTCGTTCGAACGAGTGCTTCTTCTGGCGGAATCTTTGTTTATTTCTTCATTCGAACAATAGATAGAGATATTGCTTGTAAAAGGATCCGATACTTCTGCGGCGACTCCATGCTTCACAGTTGCGGACTTCTCGGAACTAGTGAAGGTTGCATTGGGAATCGAGACTCGCTCAGATCTTTTCCGAGAAAATCGTGTATGGCTTTCGGAGCGCATGCATGAACCTTCGCAAGTGAAGTGCGAGACGATTACGTTTTGCAATAAGAGCAACTCTTCGATTCGAACCCTCGATATGCGCCTCAGGGGATTCATGCATCAACCAGAGTAGAGGATAGAAATTTTATTATGCAGAAACCTATCGCGGACTTCGTTAGTGAGTGGCTCGAGAGCGAATCCAATAATGGTATGGGATGTTCCAGTCTAAATTCACAGTCGTAATCAAAAGGGTCGAAGAGCCCGAAAGGCAAGCAGATCGAAACTAATGCCATGGATTGATGATTCCCGCGCAAAGTCCTGCTCTCGGGTTTCAAGATGGTACTTCCCCCATGATGGTCGGACATGGCCATGGCCCATGGCACGAGGATGGTCGGAACAGTTTATGCGAAAACGAATGTTCGAGCCGAGCGAGCACCCTGATCCGAGTCCAGATATGGGTTACTTTGGATTTTCCCGTAGATGGAAATTCGCTGGAACGAGATAAGCTTTCTGACCGATGTTCTAGGAGCCGGCGGGTTCTCCATCGACGTGATTCCCGGTTTCTCCACGAGAAAATGTCAGGTAAACTAGCCGAAATGACATTTCTAAGACCTCCTTCCAGCCAGAACAAGACGTCGCGTCGGAGGCAGCGTAGTGGTCGGGGAAACTTGATATTCACCTCGGTGCGCCTAACACTTGTCCGTGAATTCCAGCCCACGTCAACGCAAATATGTATATCGCCGTAGTCGTTTCCCTTAGGCTCACGATGATTCGGTGAAAACATCAACGCCACTGCACCAAGGATGATTGGGGAGCCTCTATTCCTTCTCGAATTTTTTTTCGGGAATCTGACTGAGATCTTACAATTAATACTAGTGGCTTCGAGTGAGAAAGGCATGTCGGCTCTACTCCAAGAAGCGGCCAAGCCAGACTCGTCAGAGCGAATCGACACAGCATACATACACTGTACAATATATGAATCTAAAGAGGATCGAGGCCTCCCCTGATAACAGCCACGTGATCTACTCCGTAGGCCTCCTCCTTAATTCGAATTCGCGTCCAAGATCAATAGGAATTACCGAATCGGACCTCCAGCGATTTTTATGCGATTAGACTCACTCGCACACATGCATCAAGCTGTTCGTTCGCATATGTACAAGTCGACTGACAGCTCGACCGACGGACGGACAGCCGGATTGACCGATGCCAGCCCGACTCGGGACGAGTTGAGGACTGGAGACGACTGGGAAGACGTACGGACGTGCTTTCTCTCGGAACGCCTTTCAAAACGTCCTCTTCTCTCTCCCGAGAAAGCTCGATAATCGGAGACGAGGATTCCCGACGACTCCGAAAGCTCTCGAGATCGCTTCGCTTTGGTTCGAACGTGATTGGCGCGGTCAGGGACCGATCACATCGCAACTAATTCCAATCATGAGGATTTCTTTAGAATCACCTCGATTCACGATTCGGCGTCCGGCGTGAAGGTGGACCGTGGATGCTAGATTAGGAGGTGAACCAGAATAAATCGGATAGGTTACAGTGCATGGATCGAATGCGAATATCTTCTCCGACTGATATTATATCTTTGCGTCCCACTAAATATGAATGGCCCGTGGGAAATGCCCAAAGCTCAACGCCTGTAGCCTCTCCTCGTCTCGGTGCGAGCGTCGAGCGACTGCGAGGGTGGCCGATGCAGAGGCAACGACGAAAAGAAACTACGCGACCTGCGGCGACCCGTGCCTGGTTCGGGGAAGAATTCGAGCGATATAGCTAGCTAACAAGAAACACCTTCGACACCCGAAGTGACACAGCGACCCGGCACCCGCCTAGGAACTTTTCAAGCTCGTGAAATGATTGACTCAGCAGTAGGCCGAAATCGATTTTGCCGTGATACCGCACGAGCAAGGATTGGGAACGAGCTCGTTTCCCTAGACCACGGCATTCACAAAGTTCGAGAATTTGACGAGCATGGCTTGTCTCTGTCCCCGAGAGAATCCTTCCTCCGCTCGTATCGTCCCTCGGATTCCTTCACAGGGGTCAGTCATGGGTCATGGCATAGTGAATATACGGCGGCGATTTCCCGAACAGAGCGAGTACCTCCACATACGTGGAGGAAGTCTCACGCCCGCGCAGAATCTCCAAGGGGAAGACCCCGCCGCCTGATCCGAGTTCGCGACCATCTTCACGAAACAGCGTCGAGCGGAGCGATGCGAATCCGCGGTAGATGTGCACAGTCGCTTATAGAACGGGAGGCGTACCCCGCGGTAACATTGCCTCCGTACATTGAGCTCTCTGGGGATCACTATCATCATTCTGCCCCCCCTCCCCCAAAAACGTTGCTGGTCACTCCCGAGAAAGTTCTATATACGACCCTCGATGTGCAGGGCAACTCCGACAACTCGGCCATCGGACGGTCGAACAATTGGAAGTTCCCGTCTTTGAGGCCCTCGTCAGATGAGAAAGCCCCGCATTTTAACTCATGAGTTCAAAGTTTTCTTTCAACTCGAGCCGTTTGGAGAATCGATGAGCCGAGATGCTTGAGGTTTCAGAGCGTATTCAGTAAAAATTTTTTGAACGAAAACGATGGGTGACGCCTCGAAGACGACCCCTGAAAATTCAAATTCTGGAACCGCGGAATCCGCGGGAGTATTGCGTAAGGATAAAGCAAAGCTGTGACGCGATATAACGCAGTGTGGTCATAAAGACATCATGGCTCCAAGATGTACAGCGTTGTGTGTCGGCACGACCTAAATGTGTGAACAGCAATGGACAGTCGACCGTAGCCATATACGGTTATCAGCGTCGCCGAACGCAGCGAGCGTCCGCCTTGAATGCGTAGACGTTCGCGGTGAATAATCCGATTTGACCGACCTAACACCACGCCACAGTAAACCAATCCCAAAACCACACAAGCTCAGTAGCTCGAGGCAACAAAGCGTGAACGCAGGATGGTTATCCGCTCTTCGGAAACCGCTGCTTGACAGAGATTGGCATCCGAGCTTCGTAGATTTTCCCGCTTACCGTCAATTCGACCGACGACACTACTCCCTCGGCGTTCCAATTTCATATCGCTCATGTTATTCTCGGAATGTTTCTGCCGCTGGCGTCCTTACGACCCATTGTCGTCGCGGCAACGTCGCTCGTGTAATGATATGTCGGCGTGCCACTTGCGAGTATTGTCAAAATCAATATCAAAGATCAAGGTCGACGGATAGCAATGCAACGCTTGCGCCCACAGGCCGTTCCCATGATTCGTGAGAATTGCGATTTGCGTTGGTAGCTCACTCTACAAATCAAGCTCTCCGTTGTCTGTCTAAACCGGCTCAGTGGTCTTGGTTCTTCGTTCGAACGTTCGTTCGTTCACTCGCTAGCTCAGCGTTTCTTTTGGGAACTTCAATCGAGACGATCTCGAGGGGACTTGAAGAGCAGGGAGAAACGCGGGATCAGCATGGAGTAGTTTCTTCCCATATTGTTATCTGGGAACAATGGATTCCGTGTCGGTCACATCAACAGGGTGGAATACAAAGTCGCGAAAGCGGAGAGGAAAACACTACGGGATGGGGATGAGTGCCGCTTCAATGAGATTTTCTAGGAACACGGATCGACTAGTGCAAAGCTGGGCAGGGCCATCTTTGTTTTCGGCGAGATAACATTGTTTCTAGGACGCAATAATCGCACGTCAGTCGGCGACGACGCTCGCGGAGTAAGCCAATATTCTTTCGGATCTCGCCAATATAGCTAAGACTGAGAGATTTGGTGAGCAGACCTTATCTGAGGGTGGTAGATAAAATTGACGTAAGCTTACGTCTTCACGATGCCTGACCGGTCATTCGACCACATCGACGAATGGTGATGATCAGTTATAGATAATTGAGCTCGCCGTCGTTCGAAATCAATCCACAGGATAGGACGAGCTTCGCTCGCAAAATTAGCACCATCGGAATAGGGACGAGAAGAATAATATAAAGACGTCGAGTCTGAGACGGGAGATTCTCCTCGGCAATTAGCTCTTCGAACGCCGAGATAATCTCCAAAATCAAAAACGGCATGCGTTCCAGAGTGGGTAAATTTGATGCCGAGTAGACAATTTGTTCATCAGCCGAAGCGGAAGCGAGAGGATCCCGGGGATAGGAAACTTTTTGGCTCGAGCACTAGCTGAAGTTTTGGATGATGTCCACATGGCTCTCTTCATGTGTGTCATTTCTTTCAATAGAAGCTAGCTCGACTCAATACGAAATTTCTGGCACAGTCTTCCGCGACGCAGAAGACCGGAATAAGCTCGACCGCACGTTGGAACATTCCCCGGATGAGTCGATGGAAAGCATCCGTGACTTTCACTATGGGATTGTCCGACGGGAGGGACTCCTCATATCCCTAGAATCCTTCGGAATCCGAGACGATCAAATACATTCGAGGAGGTGGGGACGATAAGATCTCCGATTCGGAGGTGAACGGGATGAAAGCGACGGATCAGCGATTGGGAAGTCTCAAAAATTCAATTAATCTGCCGGGAGATAGAAAAAACGAGTCAATGACGAGCTTTCGCGCTCTCGAATGAGCCTTGAGCCCTCCGAGCGTCATCCAAGATGTGGTTTACTTTACGCTCTCTCCCCTCTCCTACCTTTCAATTGAACTTGGATCGGAGAGTCCATCGAGTCATCCAAAGGTCTCATCTAGGCGCGTTCTCCACAGTTCCGTCATCACAGTTTCCGAGACACGAATCGGCGGGGCGAACGGAGGAAGGAACGAACGAAAGAACGAACGATAGGATGGACGAGCGGGCGGGCGCGGCCGATGTCGCGTCGCATTGCCATTGGATCGCATCTCCGCGCGCGTCCCACCCGTAACCGGACGCCAGAAATATTGTCGCCCTTGTCATAGTTTGATTTTTCGTCTTTGATTTGAGACTCGCACTCGGGGCTACAACCGTCCGGCTGATTGTGGGACAGCGAACTAGCAACGTCTCGACCCTCTCGCACACATTCTCGCGGAAGCTCAGACCGAAGTTGCGGCGCGCTCCATCTTGAGCGCGCGGACTTTCCGCCGGTGGTGCCACGCCCGGAGCAGGCGCTCCACCAGGAATGATCGGATCGTTCGAAGAAGCTCTACCCGCAGTCGAAATTTGATTCTCAAGTAATGAGGAAATCCATGCACTCTTTGGTAATGGAAATCCGATCAATCGCTGCCATTTCGCTCCTTTTCGGCAGAATAATTTCTTCATTCAATCGCGTGTTGATCATGGCGGGTACTCGTAGAACGTGGCTGTTTGATGAGCTGGACGCGGAGGGTACGACACATTAGATGTAGATCGACGTTCTCACCCTGTAGATAAGGAGGATCCCCTTGTGAAGTCACGTCCAGGGCAGCATCGGCTCGACCGCGGGCGTGTAGAAGCATCTACAGTTCTTCTCACTTGAACATTCCGAGCTTCGGAGCTCCTCGCGAATGATTCCGTCAACCATAAGGGGGGAATTCCCGAATTTCCCCTTTTCCCATTTCTTCAATTTTCCCCTTTTATCCCTCCCTCAAAACGGTACTGGACAGGTCGTACGGAGCTTGGATGGGACACGCGCTCAATTGGTAAATGATGAAATGAGCGAGGTCTGCCCAATTCGAAAGGACATGCTCAGACATTGTCTGTTCAGACTGCTTCGTCGCGAGGGGCGAATCTGGGCACGTCTCTTCAAAGCGTCAGCTGTTCCGGAACGCTGTTTATGGTCCACCAGCGGGGATCCCATAACGTTAACGCTCCGAAGGCATGGAATGGTTCTCATCGACAGAAATAGCGGGAATTCCATTCGGGACAATCACTTTGTCGCTCGCCTCGCACTCGTTTACCTCGAGTTGTCTGAAGTTTCAAGGACAAGCTCGACGCGCGACCATATTTAGTTCAAGTGAACCCAGCCCACGACAGAGCTCATTCCAAACAATTGTCTCGTAACACTGTACGCGGTGTTCGGATCCTTCCAGAAAACCGGCACGGCGATCCTCGAAGTCAAAATCAGTTGGGGTCTTATCTCAACCGAGCATATGTTCGAGTCCCTCATCACGAAGAGAACGCATTCGGGAACGATTAGCACGCGGCGCTGCTCTCCACCCATTGTTTCGATATTCGTGTCCCGCACAGAGCGAATATCCTCGGAGCGTTGACAGAATCCACTACGACTAGGAACGAGTTCCCCTGCCAGAAATAAAATACTCACCGATACCGAGATGTTGACGGAGATGTTACCGGCGGACGTCACGGTCGCCGAGGATGCCGATGCCATGCTCGAGAGGATATCCACGACCATGCGGTCCTGTTGCATCGGAGCACCGGCAGGAAGCATGATGACATCGTGAGGGGCACCGTACATTTCTTGCTTCGTCTTCTAGCTACTCTCCCGATCTCCTGCACAACACCATCACATACACGGCACAGGACCACGGCAGCAGAACCGGAAAGAGCTCGTCAGAGCCACCGTTCTTGACAGCGGTCCGGATTCTTCCCCGGTGTCGCTTTCCCAAGAGCTGGAGCGGCACACCGACAGCACGCAGGACGGGCGAAGACAAGGAGTCCAGAAGTCAACCTTATCGCTTTAGAGGTTGTCAACTGGACATTCAGGCACACGGGAATCTACTGACTGACAGCTGATGACACTCGCAGAGGAAGCAAGTCCGATCCACTGGGCTACTCGACCAGAGCTGCGAATCGCGGAATTTCGATGGGATTACGCCGAATTCGAACGTGCGAGACTACTACTGTCGCTGTTCTCTACTGCCACTAGCGGTGTTGGCGGCGGCGGGCGTTGTTGTGATCGCCTGCCGCTCGCTCGTTCGCTCCTTTCGTAGATGCTGCTGCCGCCGCGGCCGCGTGCTTTGTACACTGGATGGGTCTCTACAAAGCCTGGCAAGCAAGCTGGCACGCTCGCTCGGCGAGCTGGTCGACCAGGCGGGCGGACTGCTGGCGGTCCTCGCTCACTCTTTTCCACTCGCCCCTGGTGGTAGTAGCAGCGGCGGCAGCTACGACGATGGTAGTATGTACAGCGAACTCTTCGCCTGCCGTCTGCTAGGTCTACTCGAACTAAGCGCTGGCTCGTTCGCTCGCTCGCTCGCGCGCAACCCAGGGGAGACGACGACCACCACCGCGGCGCTCTCGGCAGACCATCGCTCGCTAGCCGCATCAATACAAGGAAAGCTCAACGACACCCACCCAAAGAGAGCAGTCGCTCTGGCGACGGCCCATATAGACAACGGAGATCTAGAGTCGCCGGCAGCAGCTCAGGACAACAGCAGCTTCACGGCCGCTGACGAAAGGCGAGGGAAACTTCGAGCAACGATGAAGAGCAGCGCAGAGCTGAAGTTTCGGCTCTTCGAGCTCGATCCCAGAGAGGAGCGGAGAGATGCAACGAAGAAAGATGATAACGGGAAAGAAGAAGAAACGGAGAAGAAATGTAGAAGATTTCTAGGAGCGATCCCGATGAGTCCAATCCGGAAGAGCAATACGGAGAACAATGAGCGACGTACTCGCTATTGTTGTCGCCGTCGTGGTGATGCTCATTGTGGTGTTCTCTGCTACATATGTACGATGAGTCATCGCGAAGCCCGATCGCTGGTTCGACTGCCGCTCGCTTGCTCGCTTACTCGGTCGCGCGTCGAGAACACTCCAATGGTGTCATATGCTGTAAGGAAAGGTTCGAGACGCGCGACTGACGCAGTGTCTCTCAAACACGACTTCAGCTGCCATTATCTTCGACGACTCCGCCCATCTTGTTTTCTGTCGCCGAGGCGGCAAGTTATCCTGACTCACTTATTCGTACATTCTGGGCTGGATATTCGGATTATCTCCGAACTTGGTCATTATCCATGCGCTCTGTTTGAATATTGTCCCGACGAGATGACGCTTTCGAGGGATAAGCGTCCTGAACTTCATGACATCTTCATGACATCAAAGACGACCACCGAGGCTAAAACTGCATCATCGCTATGGAAATGACTTCCGCTTCAAGAATTCGCTTCCATTGGGGTGTATGCATCTCTCGTGTCATTCGAGAGTCTCTCCACCGGCTCGCCCCTAGTCTGCTATCGTCTACTGGAATGAAGGGGCTCTCTACGTTGTGGGGTCACGAACTGAAATTCAAGTCGTCACACTTGCAGGCCGCGCCGACCTACGGCCTACAGAAAAGCTTCCCATGCCTTCTATTGACGGAAAGCTTGATCTATAGCGGAAGATCCACTTCGAGACTTGGGGAAGTCGGGTTTGATCTGGATCACCTCGATAGGAGATCAAAGTTCCTACTTGGTGCTACAGGCGTACAACGATCAGGGCAATGAGTTTCTGCCGTGAACATGCTCATTAAAGAGCAGTCTCGAACGTACGAGCACTTTTGAGAGAGAAGCAGGTTCTGGGGATAATTCAAAGGGCAGTCTCAAACATACTAGCAGTCTCTAGCAAACGGGCACCTTCTCGAGCCGAAAATCAGGCATCCATATCCGAAGAGAGAACGAAGAAAAAAAGAAAACATCTGAGAAGACCCGCGGGAAGCTTATGGATAGAGTAATCCGTATGGCTTAAGCACGACAGATCCCGCGGTGATCGCACTCAGGAAAACCTCACTCCGCCCCCAGCTTGAGGGACGGGAAAAATAGAAGGGCAGCCTCTAATATACGAGCAGTCCCCAACATACGGGGAAGTTTCAAACGCTCGAAAAAACAGACGTGCATGCTCTCCTTCAGACTGTTTCCGGTATTCATATCCAAGTTCGTCAAGGTCAGTCTGATTGGCTGATCAAGGTGATGTGTTGAATCAGCGGAAGAAAATTGCGTTAGCATGGAGGGAGCGACTCGAAATACCTCTTGCTCACCAGCTCGGATAAGTCTACTGTATTCTTGGAAGATGATGATGGAAGTTGTCGCGTTTTGTGGATTCTACGCTCCTCCGCGCAGGTCTCGTCACGGGAGTTCGGCCCCCCTGTTACCCACCGAGCTCCGGAAAGTCGTGAAGTTCCTGATTGAGTGGCCATGTGTTTCGTTGCCATTCCCCTTCCCGCTTCAGTAGTACGGCGCCGGAGAGCCGGAGTGTGTTCTCCCTAGAATCCCTTCAGCCCTTGACGCGGTCCTCTAGAAGGCGAATACGCAATATCAGAAGCACTGAGGAATTTCCTGGGCTTTCGGACGGTGAAATTCAAATGATTTGTGTCACTTGAATATTTACTGAATCAGAATGGCAAACAATCAGGCACGAGTCTGATTCCAATGAGTATGGTAACCTTGCGCACAAGTCGAGAGTCGTCGGATTCTGCTCGCGCGGAGACTTCGGGAGTCGAGCTATGACCCGTGATTATATTCTCATTGTCTGCCTCTTTGCCTTGATAGCTACTCGGGCAAGTAATGCTCAACCAGAACTGAAGGAGATGAACTTCTGCCGTAAGGAATTTTGCCGATGCTGAAAAATTTCGAGAGATCCGATCGACTTTGATCGAGTTGTCGATGGGAGCAGATTTCTCGAGCCAGCTGCGAATATCGCTTTTACAGTCACAACAGAGGAGAATTTCGGCGTTTTTTGGGGCTGTGTTCAAGGATCCACCGCATCGAGTGACGTAAGTTGGTTCACGAATGAGGTATATACATATACCAGTCGACGGTCTCGGTCCAGCAATGGTGGCGCGGCGTACCGAGCGGATATGCAGGAAGAGCAGAAGAATTAGAAGGATTGTTCCGTTTCAAGATGAAAGCTTCGATATCGGAAGTCACGGATAAGTTTCCGGGAATGTCAATTTACGAAGTTACCAGACTGGTCTGCGACGCGAGCGGAGACAATGGAGAAGGAATCTTTGGAGAATTCCTGAATGCTCTCCCTGAAGACGTTATCAAAGAAGCATACGAGCTATCCAATAAATGCATGCCTCTTCTCTTCAACTGATTATAACTGAAGCATCTATCGATGTTTTATCGTCGATTCGGCGCCGATTTCTGATTTTTTTCGGTTTCTACATCATGCATTTCGTAGCGTCATATTTTCGAGAACTTGTGCAACTAATTAACTTGTACTGGTAATTAATCGGAGGTATTCCCTCCCGTCGCTCCCTTATCGTCCTTCTTAGAGACGCCTTCCTTCCTAGTTTTCCCATCATTGATCTCAGGCGGTCCTTCGGAAGCGCTCTCCGCTCTGCTTCCCTTCCTCTTTCCCTTCGGCTCCTTGACGAATCTTTGGCCTCCCTTCTCATCCTTGCTGTCCCTGCCCGGCTTCTCATTTTTCTTCGATTTCTTCTTCTGTCGCTTCTGCAGCGATCTCTTGCCGAGTCCTGCACTTCCTGTGCGATTCGAAGCGGGGAACGTGGAAAAAGTACAAGAAGGACAAATGAGTCGAGTTGAACGAAGAGCGATGGCCCTTGGAACACATTTCACAGAAATTTCCGATCGTAGCGGACCCCATCGAGGGACAGATGTGTGTAAAAGCAGTTATGGCGATGCACATCGGAAAATGGGATAATTACCTTGAGCACTGGCGCTAGTCTCCGCGCCTACATTGACGGGAACTGATGAGATTCGACCAGGCCTACTCGGAATCGGAGACCTCGGGCAGTCTGAAGCCCCAACGTCTTCTCCGAGAACCGGCCCTGGAATGTCGACGCTTATCGAAAGACCCTTCCTCTAGGCTAGTGTTTCATCCTCCGATGCCTTCCATTAATCTCGAAGCCGGAATTACGAGAGGAAATTGGCGAACCTGAGCCTTCGCGTATCTCCCACTCACCTGGACCGCCACGGGGGCTGCCCGAAGATCTAACGCCGCCAGCAGCGGAAGCTCCAACGTCACCTCCAGAGGAAGCCACGGCGCCATCCGCAGCAGAAGCTCCAGCGCTACCCGCAACTGTTGCTCGGGGGCTACTCGCAGCGGAAGCTCCACCGCCACCCGCAGCGGAAGTTGCAGTGCCACCTGCAGCGGAAGCTCCAGCGCCGCCTGCAGCGGAAGCCCCAGAGCCGCCTGCAGCGGAAACCCCGGCGCCGCCCGCAGCGGAAGCTCCTGCATCACCCGCAGCCGAGGCCGCGCTCCCACCGGCAGCGGACCCGGCATTCAGGGATTTTGATCCACTCAAACTTCCCAATGGGCCACTTATCGAGAGCGCTCCGGATGCCTTCAGTGAGCGGAACTTCGGTCTCGACTTACCAGTCACTCTCGAAGATCCCTTCGCTCCGGCGATGGATCCGACAGCTCCTGACGATGATCCCGACGAGAGGCTAGCTGCGCTTCCTCTGATTACCCCACCAGGTCCCGCATTAGTGCTAGCTGCAGCAATCCCCCCGCCACCTGACCCTCCTCCGGAAACGACGCCCGTCGAGATGCCCCTCGTACCCCCCGAGACAGTGCCTTCCGCAATCGATCCCGAAGCGACGCTCTTCACGGAAGATCTTGAGCCTCCGCTACCACCGGACGATGCAGCATCCGATGATGCTCCGGCGCTCACTGAGCCCCCAGAAATCCCGTCTTCCGATGCGCTCGATGCTTTCGCGACACTGGATGATCCGACTCCCGTCCGCCGGGCCCGTTGGGTTTCAGAGGGAAGACCATCTGCATTGAGGAAATACGAGTCTGAAGATAGTTGAAGAAGGGATCGTCGCCGGCCCCCTTCCCCGAGAGTGAAGGGTCTTGCGAAAGGTTTCGCTCCAAAACTCCTTCTTCCTCAGGCAAGCTTCGTCATTCGGAACGCATGCGAGCCCGTTCAGCGGTCGAAGGCACTCACGTGCGTAATCAAGAGTATTGGTGACCAAGAGGGAAATCGCCAAAATCCTGGCGAGGCTCTTCATGTTCGAATGTGGATGAGCACACGTCCGTCGCTGTTTTGAGATCGTGGACAAAGTGGAACGGCCCGATCTTTCCGATATGTCAACGCGATCGCGGCGTCACTCGGCAAGCTAAACTCAGTGGAAATATATGCTGTCAAAAAATTCCATGGTGGTACCACGGGCTCTTCATGACTTTCTCGAATGCCGACTGGAGAGAATAAATCCATGGTGGCGGACCTCCCCGCCGCTCTGGAGGAACTGATTGGAACATCGCTAGCGGATTGTTATTGTTGCATTCCTCATCCAAGCTGATCTCGGTGATACGTTCCGATTCTCCACACGAGAGCTCGGATTCGGGGGAACGGCTCGAGAATGGGCTTAGAGTGAGTTTCGACGTCAAATCAACAGACAACTTTATTTCAGGATCAGTCGTGGTTCTCATTGGACGGCTTTCTCTCTTTTTGCCTTTTCATAAGCTTCTCTGCTTAGCTTCAGTTGGACTTGCGACAGTGTTCTTCCTGCGAGGCAATACACATAAAATAGTAGATATCTTCTTATGACGACAGTCAGGCTCGATTCGCTCGATGTCAGATGATACTAAGGGAACTCCACAGAGGTGGCCGCTCGTCGGTCTATCTGGTCCCTCCTTCCACCCCATGAGCACAGGATCGGACGAGGGGAAGTGTCGTATGAGCCCGTCCGTGCTGATGACGAATAGACGACGAAGAAGGGGACAGATGAGAATTGCCTCGACCGGGCTCCACGAATGACGACTGATGCGATCGAGAGCGGTCATCGTCGCCGAACATACGCGCGTAACTCGGAATCGATGTCTGGCGCTCATCGCGGCGAGCTAGACCAAAATCACGAGGCTCCAAGAAGAAAATGATTGAAGCTTACCTCCGATTGTTGAATCATCGGTGCCATTGTTGGTGCCGTTTCTTTCCACTTGTTCGATTGGTATTCGGGTATCGTTGAAGCTGAAGACAGATCTATTCAGAGATCTGAATCCCTGATCATAGTCGGGTCTTGTGGTCGGGTAGTCCTCCAAGACTGGAAGTAATGAAGCCTCTCAGCATACTCTCCGTGGTTACGAGGCTCTCTTGATTGCTCGCATCAAACGGTGGGACTTGCTTACTTCAGGCGTTCAGGAGAACACCTGCTCGAAATTCATCCTCTCCATGGTATTCTTTAGGATCTCCTCAAGAGAAGAACGATACGATCAAACCTCAGATACAAGTTTCCCGGAATGAATCTCCATGGAGCAGATCATTACGACCGGAATGACTCCTCAGAATCGGTGTTGTGTCTTGGGAAGACCCGAAGATTCGAAAAGCCCAACGTCACACGGGGCATATCAAAACCCTCCCCAAAAGCCTATGCGAGCCAACCTAGGTGTCCGGCGGACATTGAGTCGAGCCGTGATGATCATGTCAGAAGTTTCCGTGATGCAGACTCCAACTCCCTCTAGACAAACATATTGTAGGAGGACTCCTCCGGGGGGAAGAGCAGTGACTGCGTCTCGTTGTCGAAATCTGGGGCATCGAACAGTTTTTCACGAAAACCGGCCCAGCTCACCTTTCGCTTTGAGGCAGCCGAGCACTAAACAACAGATGATAATTCGAGGAACCGCCATCATTTTCGGTAAATGCAGTGATTTGTTGCAAAACAGACGAAGGGAAGTGAATGACACGAGAGCGTGATCTGCGAGAAAGGGGAGAAATCGCAATAAGATGCTAGGCTCCCTCTTCTCCTTCTTGAGTGCTCTTGGCTAGTTCCAAAGTCCAACCGGAGATACTTTGTTCACGTTTCTGGACGCAGTTTCCAGGTCTCGCGGAGAAGACACGTCTCCTGGAGCATCGTTCGCCAAGCTGGTAAGGACGGGTGCGACTTAAATCATATGACATCTATGGAGCTCGGTCCATCTCTATGGCTGGCTCTCCAACTCTTCATGAGCATAACCTGCCGTTAAGCCCCCTTTATTCCATGCATGGCCGACAACGAAGCTCCATTGAGGACTGCTGATCGCTGATTCACTGAGAAGCAATGGAAGATTGCAACAATCTTGGGAAAATCATCGAACTCATTGATAAAGCTGTTTTCGAAGCCAGCCAACAGCAGGACTTGCTGCAGAACACCGCGGCTGATGTTTGTAATTTGATGT
The DNA here is from genome assembly GCF_000255335.2 of Galendromus occidentalis. Lineage (NCBI taxonomy): Eukaryota > Metazoa > Arthropoda > Arachnida > Mesostigmata > Phytoseiidae > Galendromus > Galendromus occidentalis. The sequence continues at coordinate 849,169 of NW_003805485.1, read as the reverse complement.
CTCGACTCTTCCCCAAATGGAATTGGACGGTCTTGTGCGGGGACCAGTTCGACGTATGCTCCGGAAGTCGTCGGAACAGTGATGTGATGCTGTCGAAGAGGTATCCGAATAATCTCCGGGTCATAATTCTGCGAGGGTCCTCCCTCGAGCCGTACACCGGGGGTCCAGCGGTCATGTCAGTCCGGAAAAATGACCTGCTTAATAGCGACGTAGATCTAGCTGCAATCAAATCCGCGATCGAGTCTTCCCCAAAAGATATGGCCTCGATGGTTGAAAATATCAGGAAGTATCTAAAGGATCAGTATGCATCGATAAACTGGGTGGTCATCGCTGGAGACGATTTCGCTCTGAACCCTGATTTCGAACAGATGGCGAGCGTAATTTTCTGCGGCACCGTCGGCCATATTAGCATTGTGATCGTGAAAGCCGATCAGCAGAAACCCTGAGTCATCGATCTAAGAATTCCCCTCACAGAAGGATGATCATAAGTGGAGGGCGCAAACGGACTTCTTTAAAAGATCATTAACGGTTCTCAGGACCTGATTGAGGAAACATCCGAGATGTTCCTCAATTCTAACTTTCATTCTATAAAGAGACGATCCTGGACGCGAACTCATTTTTTATTGATATGTCCACGGCAGTGAGATAGGGCCCGCGAGAGGACGAAGAAAGGAGGTGGTGCCTGCGAAAGTGGGAGGTGTAGACTTCTGTTTCTGAACTTATGTCTACCAGAAGAGACTGAAAGCTCTCATCCGGGACAAGGGTCTATTCGAAGCTGATTCTTCTAGCGGGACTGATTTTTTCCGGCAGCGATCCGGAAAAAACATCAATTTGATTTCAAACGCTTCCTGCGAATTCGACGCGACCGGTTCAACAAAGGCTCGCCCGCGTGCCCTGAGAGCGAATAATACCCAGGCTGAGCTCCGTGCTTAAGAGAGTGAGAAATATCGTCGAGACGAGATAATACGACGCTCGTCACGGGCCGTGGATGGAGGAGTTCTCGGAAGCGGAGTTCTCCATACGAAAATCGGATTATAGATCCATGGTTCCCGACGGAATCTGGGAAATCCGTGGAGACTCCAATATGGGAGCGCCACCATAACGACTGTGGATCCGATCCGCCAAGTCTCATCCGTGACTCGGAATGAGACTTGTTCGACTTTTTCGACCATCTGGATGTGGATCACGATTTCGAAAGAAGAAGACTGACCTTATCTCTGATTCTTGAAATATTGCCCTCCGAGTCCTCCACTGCTGGTTTTATGAAGCTTATTCACATATTCACATCTCTACGGCCGGATCGATTCGGTGGCTTCGCATTTCGCTCTGTATCACGAACATCCCGCTCGACGCCGCTGAGGGGAGAGCTCTTCGTCTAGCCGGGTTGTTCCCACGTGCGCCTCACGTGACATTCCTCTACGGAGAGCCTCGAGCATCTCATATGCGCTAAGAAATGTTCAATCACGAAAGTAAGACTTGGTGATCGAACCAAGCGCTCATCTTATGGACCAAGTCAGAAGTGTCACCGGTCTGAATGACCTCAGGAGACCTGGACTCTCGCGGATCATGTAGCAAAACGCAAGCTTCGCTCACCTCAGCGAAGAACGTCCGAGAGAGCCTGACCGACCAACGACCCCCAGAGGCGCTCGTAATACCATTTCCCGAGGGGAGATAAAAGTTCCCTCCTCCAGAGCAAATTCATCGATTTCGATGGATTGCGGAGTACACTTGGATACATTCAACAGCGGAGCTCAAGGAGCTTTGAAGTTGCCCTCCTGAGCTTTGCTTTCATCTTCTAATCATCGGCAGCAGCTCGTCAGATCGAATGATATGAATTACCCGGTCTGGACTCTCTGAACAGCTCACGAATGAATCGGTGTACATAATTGATCGCCAACGGCACGGCACCGGTGTCGGGAGGCCGTATAAAATTCCAATGGTGCACTGTGGCCCTAGTTCTTCGGTCTGCCGAAATTCTCGCTTCCGAGCTGGATGAAATTCACTCGACCGAATGCTCTGCCGCAGGAATTCCCGAACTGATCTCGAAAATGAATCATGGTTGTCACTTAAGACAGGGATGCCGAAATTTCGCAATTTAGATGATGTCAAATAAAAGTGTTGGGGATTTCGGAGATCTCCGTTAACACGATCCGAACATTTGTCGTGAGTTTCGGGCCCGTTATCGGAACCTTGATATTTTTTTCGGATGTTCTCAGCGCCGCTCGAGTTTATGAAGCAGCGACGGATCATGATGCAGATTTTTCTCTCCGACTCGAGACTGTCTAGTGACATATCTTTCGGGCGGATCGCCACAAAAAAATCCTCCTCGTCTAAGTTGTAGGCTGTCCGCGTCATCTGTCTCAATTCGGTCGGAGACGCTCGCCATTACGGACCACGAGAGGATGGCAAGCATCAAGTTCCTGATAGTGCTCGTAACCCTCGGCTACCTCAGCACCTTGGGTGAGTTGAGTTATCGACGTCACTGACCATATTTTTAAGGATGAGGCTTGACTCGATCGAATTGTCTTCCAGCCGATGTTTCGGTGAACGCACAGAAATCACCGAACCCCATATCTGGTCTCAAGAAGAGGTCTGATGATTCGGCTACAGACGCGGGTGAGGCGGCAGCAACTCCGGAAGCAGATGCGGGTAGTGAAAAGGAGCCAGCCGAGGATGGAGAGGAAGCCTCGACTGCTTCACCGGATGACGCCGCGGACGACGAAACTACGACCGTCTCTCCGGATGACGGCGCAGACGACTCAACGACGACAGACTCCGATGCCGAAGACGGCTCATCTACGACCTCGCCAGATGAGGAGACTTCTGACGGCAGCGAGGCTCCAGGTGAGTTTCCGATAGCGGGCGGTGAACTCCTTCGGGCTTACCTCATCTGCATCGTCGACCGTTGCCACGTTGGCGTCACACGACGGTGGCTTGTTCGGCGAGCATATGTTTCCCGGAAGCGGAGCTCGGCATAGCTCCCGCGACTCTGACGAGAGCATCCAGACTTCGATGTTCATGTCTGATACGTACTTTTTCACTTGTGGAAGAACTTTACATGGATTATATGGGAAACAAGGTCTTTGGATTCTCCCTCCATGATGCTCCTCGGAAGCAGCCCATTCATAGATCGCAATAATGGCAAAGGGTCCTCCAATGATTGGAGATGAAGGATTTATGAATGCCAGGATATTTTCGTTTCAGAAGATGATTCTTCCACATCCGCATCGGTCCGCCGCAGATCTTCCCTGAAAAGTGAGGCTTGCTTCTCGCTCCCATGATAACGTCTGACGGCTTCTAGATATTCCGACTGAGTTGGTTGATTCAACTTTAACATCGAATAATTTACAGAGCGAAGCGACGAGGTGACCACGACCACGGAAGGCGGAGACGCTTCCTCGACCACTCGTGAGTGTGAATCGTGTTAACGGAAATCAGTGGAACACACTGACCGGGACTCGCATCGGTATTGTTAGCTCCCAACTGAAAAGTTCCAAACCCAATAAATCCCAGGTCCCATCGACCGGTCAAAGAGTTTGAGACTTTTCTGAGCTACACGTTGAGCGAATTAGTATCTTTCCCATGGAAGTTCTGAGTGCTAGGGAAATCATGTGGAGGATCCAGCTCCGTTTTTTCTTTAGCGGCTGAGGGAGGAGACGACGCGAGCACCACGCCAGAGTCGACGACGGAAGGTTCGACGGCAGAGTCGACACCTGAGTCGGCGCCAGAAACCACGCCAGCGCCGCCTCCGGTCGCGGCAGCTGTTGCGGGGGTAGCTGCAGTCCCTTCTCCTGCACCAGCTGATTCGCCAGCACCGCCACCGGTTGCGCCTGTGCCCATTGCAACGAAAAACATCACGATCACTAGTGAGTTGAATTATCAACAATTTCCATCAGGATTCTTGTAGAAGCGTCAGCTCTCCCGATGGACGAAAGATGGTTGGATCGACCTATATCAGAAATTCGACGAACCGAGGCTCTGACGAGTGGAAGACTCGATCAGGCATCCCTAATCTTACTATCAACTTCGTTCCTGATCCACAGAGCGGAGCTCAAACGCGAGTTCTCCCATAGCGGGTAAGGGGCCTAGCATGAAGTCGGCGTCAGATGCAGGTGAGCTGGTCGTCGACTGACGTCCACGCGAGGATTCGGGGAGCTCCTTTGAAGTTCCAGGAGGACTACCTAGTCCAGGAACAGGGGCTCGAATTCAATTCCTGGGAACTCTTGACGATCGGGCCGAATAATAGGTCTCAATCTAAGCCTTGTTCCAGCAATGTCGAAGAGGTCAGAGAAAATGAGGGTAAAGATCGGAGATAAAGCATCTGAGAAAGATCTCGGGAGCAAGCTCAGTGATTCAGGTGGGAGTATTTCATTCTGAGCACTGATATCATCAGGTAGCTGCGAATCGCGGATCACCTCCCCCCTCTCCTTTCCCACCCATGCTCATTGTCGGTAGAACACGATCCCATCTAAGCATGCCCATAGAGTAATCCCTGACGAAAAAAGATGATACAGTCAAAATCCATTGACTCGAGCCCGTAGTTTGGATTTTGATCTCATGCGAGAGAACTCGATCCCGGGATGGAGCAAAAAAAATTCGCGGCGAGACAATAGGCTGCGATTCCTTCATTATAGTGACTGATATAAGGAATGATAAGGTGTGAAGGAAATATAGGGCGGGCGGCATTCGAACATGTTAGGGCAAAACTCATAATTTTTCTTACATGTTTAGGCTAATGGAAGGAAAGAATCCCGCATGCTCTTGAGCTTTTTGAATCGTAAGGCCCGGTTATGACTACATTATCTTGGATGCTCAATTCCCGCCCAGATATCCAGCTGGGAATACCGAGGAATCTGTCTAATTGCGTACTGTTCAGAGCTCAATCTCACCCTTTCCTACCCGACAGAGCAATCTCCGGAGAAAAACGTCAAACAATGTTCACCGATCCCGAGTCCAAGGCGAAGACGGATTCGAAAGGAGCAAGAAAAGACTGATTGCAAAAGCGAAGAACTTGTACTGCGAGCCTAATAAATACGTACGTCTAAAGATCCCTTTATCAAATGAAGATTCCCTTCATTCGCCCCGCCGATCTCGATCACGAGGGAATCTCCATCCGGAGCATACTCTGTCGCGGAAGATCCGAAGATATATCGCTCCTCGGGAGTCATGATAATAAAACTATTCTGTACTCGAGATTCTCATAAATCGAACGAACAGGATACAATGAGCGTTTTTGACTCGACATCATCGTGAGTTTTCCTCCACGAGTATCGATCCTCGAGCACCCGGAGGCTCTCCGCGCTCATCAACAAGCGGATCGCTTAGTAAGGAACGAAATCGATATCAGTGAATACTGGGCCAGCTTTGTGGCAGCCACGCATCAACGGTGACCAGAATGAGCTCCACAAAAATCGCAGTTTTGATCATTTTGATTCTCTTCTCGCTGCGCGGGGACCTCCTGACGAATGGTGAGCTTCACGAAAACATCCAGCAGACTCAAGCTCAAGGAGAATATCGAGAATATTATACAGCGCGTCCTAGAGATGATTGGATCTGCGGGGATTGCAGTCAATGGCCTCACCGTGCACGATCGTATTCTCATTAACGCCAACATGTTCAGCCGACCCGCGCGCAGACTCTGGGCTCATAAGGTCTATCCCAGACGTTTCTTGTGAGTTCAGTTCCCGATAGCACTTGTCAAGCCTTACGGCGTGACTCTGTATTTCTGGATACGATCGAAATTTCTTTCATGACTCGCGACGTGAATGAGAACGTCGCATGACATGATGGGAGGATTCAGTGTGACGGAGGAATCACTACTATTGATCCAAAATTCAAGCACGAACTCGTGGTGGGGCAAATGTCATTTCAAGGATACGCTGTCCTTCTCCGAAATTCTGACACAGCTAGGCAACCTGCCGAAGTTCGACGCCCTGGACGTCTCAGGTGAGTCCTGTGTGGAACATGGAATGACATCGGAGGGACGGGGTTCAGGGTACTGAGGGGCTCATGAACCAATGGATGAGATCAACGTCGGGGGAGGATCAGTGTGGGAAGAATCAATCAATCTCGTGGAATTTCATGTCATACAGACTCTGTTGAATGAAATTCGGTCCTTTTATCAGTTGGATTTCGTTTGACCCTTCGAACTTCTTAGACGATCCAGTGACAGCGACCTCAGTTCATGCGAGTTACCATTCCAGTTTGCGGAAGATTGTCTTCGGTACCTCGCATCATCAATGGAACCGAAGCTGAACGTCAGATCTTCAAATACAATGTATGTAGATGTCATGCCGAAATCAACCGGAGTTCATCCACACCGATAACACTCAATAAGAAGGAGCCGCTTGCGCGTATAATATCGTGATCAATGCCGAAGGAGAATAACGAACAGAATCTCGAACATTGTCGTTCAAACTTTGCTACAGGCCGCCTTGGTGGACATGTCTAGGAGCGGAAACAAGGTCTTTTGCGGGTCGAGTATTTTATCATCGAGATTCGTGCTCACCGCAGCCCACTGTATCGAACCGTTCGTATGCTTCCGCGGTGCTGCGCGACGCAAGGCACAATATCTCAATTTAAACCAAACGGGAAAAAAAATCAGTCTGTCTCTTCGCCCGAGCTATTCGGAAAATAGACCCGGAACTGAACGATTGACGTATGGGCCCATGTCTCCACTTTCTGTTGCAGCTACGCGAAAAGTATCCACAAGCTCCGGGTCTCGATCGGTGAGTACGATCTGGCGGTGCGAAGCGACAAGTGGAGGAAAATCATGAAGATCGCGGACTGCCAGATGCACAAGGAATACACGGGCAAAAGCCCATTCCGCAACGATATCGCGCTCATCAAAACCTCGGACGAAGTGAATAATTGGCACTGCACAGAGACCCTGATCCTGAACAGATATCGTCAGATGTCAGAAAGGTTCCCTCCCTTCCCTCCTCGAGACCCGCTCTCGTCAATTCTTGACCACACGATTTTCAGATTGTTTTCAATGAATTCATCGGCCCGATATGTTTGCCTCCCGTCGCGCAGCGGCCCGATTTTTTCGAAGAACAAGCGATCGTCTCCGGCTGGGGACTCACCAACGGGAGTTTGTGAGTATGATTGCTCTGGCCCACAATTGCGATTCGCCTCTCGAGAGTAACATATCAAGCATTCGATAGTAGGGGATGAGGAACGGGAAGAACTTCTCCCCAGGACTTCCGTGAGCTCGAAACTGCTTCGAACTTGGGTCCCTGTGGTGACTCCTGAAGCTTGCTGGAAAGAGCTCAAGCGGAACGAGAGTTTCTTCGGAGGCCATCTATGTGCAGGCGGAGACGACTCGAGTGATTCATGTCAGGTATGTATGACTTCCCTCTCCAAAAGTTCCTCCTGCGAACATTTACGGTGCTTTTCCGTGCCTACCATTTCTCGCTTGCTATCCCCGGAATATCGCACTGTTCGATGCGTTGCAGGGTGACTCGGGCGGACCGCTAGTCATAATCGATCGCCGACAGCTCCGAGTCGTTCAGGTAACGTCACTTCCGAACGCAAGATTGATTAGAGGATCCATCTCAGTCAGATGACTTCGATGGTATCAAGGAGAGCAAATTCAGTAATTCAACAACAAAACCCGCAGATCGGGATTGTGTCCTTCTCGTTCGTTCCCGAATGCGGGTTCGGGAAACCAGCTATCTACGTGAATCTCGAGCAGTACACGCCGTGGATTTTGGAGAACGTCGGAATTCTCGGTGGTCTTGCTGGATGAGATACGATTCTCGGCCATGGAGGTTGGGGCTGCGACCAGGAGGGAATCCTATGCCATGTGACGCTTCACGACCGACGGCGATGGCCGAGAATAATGTCTCGGCTGTCGGGCGATTCGCGGTATCAACGATCCGAGCTCTCCCCATGAAAATCTTAATCAGAGCATCCAAGGGAATAAGAACGGGGCGAAATTAGAGGTTGAACGTTTTCCCCTTGAAGCCCGGGGGCTCGAATTCCCGAAAGAATAAAAAACATTTCATCATGGTAACAACAAGTGGAGTCAGTTTCGCAATTTATTAGACAATCAAGTTCAGGGGGCTTTCCTCGAGTCAATCCTCACTCATTGTCAAATTGGCCCTTTCTCCTCGTGGTGCAGCAACTCGTGATTTGCGTTCTCAGGAGCAGTCCTACCGACCATCTGTAGGGAGCACGGAAAAAATACGATGTGAGGTTGCTGTAGATCGGACAAGGTTCCGCGATTCCCTCCACGAAGAACAATCATTCCAGGGAGATAAGGCGCTCCGTCATTACAGAGAAGAAATCCTCGCTCTCTTTCTGCCTTGGTATGCTGTCGCTGATAGAATCCCGCATTGGTTCAACGAGAAATATCAGGAAAACCTACCTGCTTATACCTCAACAATTCATCATTAGTGTCAAAAATCTTGATGAGGAATGGCGATTTCGGGACGTGAACACCAGACCATTTCACCTGAGGGAAAATCGTGGAAACTGACGGGATGTCTCGAATCCATATATTTTGTCTCGATAGCCATATGCGTGTCTTTCCGTATATAATTACATGCAGCAAAGGTAGCCGAAACCTACCTCAATGCGATAATCTCCAGTTTCTGTGGGGCTATACTTACAGAATATGGCTCTATCTTTCGAGTTTTCCCTCGCCATCTCTACTCGGAAGGCTCCTACATATGAATGGATAGAGAATTTATTAAGTCAAGCTGAGCGGAGATACCTGAAATCCTTCGTCTCGGACGCATGTCTCCGGATATATCCCCAATACTTGGTCTCGTTCCCGATTTACGGAGACATCGGGCAGGAGAATCCTTACCCTTCGGACCCCGCACGCGAACGGTGAGTTGGCCAGGACCAGCACCGGCGGTATTGCAGATGAACCGGCTCTGGAAACATGCCAAGATCCCGTTCTCGACACCCGGGCCGTAGACTCGCACTTTGCTTGCGTCTGGGGGGCTGACTATTTTGATTGTGAACGGCGAACCTGGAGAAGGAAGTCGCTCGATGAAATCGACATCCGGAAGACTGGGTGAGATTGATGGAAGAGGAATGATGAGAGAGAGGAATTCCCATTCCGATGGAAAGTGTTCCACTTACCCATTACGTGTTCTTGGCCGTATTTAACAGTGAGTAAGTGCTTTCCGTTCTCCTCGGCGTGGACCAGCAACGTGCTCGTTGAATTCCCGTGATCAATGAGCTCACACTGAGCCATTTTCGAGGGACCCAAACACACTGCCGACAAACTCAACCCAGACTTGGCTTTCCTTGTGTCGAGGAAAACCTTCAGTGGCTGACCTGCAACAAGGACGATGCATGAGTTCCTCAGTTTCTACATCGAGTCCCGCAGCTACGGATTCGGAGAAGTAAGTGAGGGAATACATGTGCCCCTGATTCACCGAAGACAAGATCAGGCTCGCGGTCGCAATGTGAACAGCCCGGAATAAAAACATTCCTTCACTGACCTACGACGCCGCTCTTCAGGTTCTCCCCCGAACAGATGACGCCCACAGCGTGTGAAGCCTCCGCTCGGAACTCCATCGGACTACCCGTGACGTGTTGGTTCTCGCACTTGACGTGTAATTCATTCAGACCCGGACTCTGTGGTCGAAATTTCCCGTGGAACGTGTCTCCTTCTTGGATTATCTGCAATTCCACGATTAGTAACTGTGCATGGTTTCATTCCGAAATCCATGGTCTGGAACTCGTGCTCCTCTCGAGGCTCCACACAAACCTCCAAGGGTGTATCACCATCAGCCGAGCGGCAGAATGCTAAGATTTTCTTCTGCCCTCCGTCTGTCGTATGGACCGTGAAGTCGATGACGTCATGAACTTTCACTTCAGCGGGAGATTTACACTTCAGGACGATGTTCTTCGTTTTCTCTTCGCTCACTCGCGAAGACGGTCGATGAACATTCAGACTTATGGGGGAATGCCGCAATGGGAGGTTGTTGAAGCTCAGATGGATGTTGTGCTCTCCGGAAACCTTGATCGGGAGGTGAAATACTCAGAACCAAGGTTCAGGGAAATTGCTTCGTTCCATTACTTAAAGTCTAGTCTGAAAGTCAGCTGATCGCAGGCAAACCGACCTTGGGAGTGTATCTAATGAGCCATCCGCTCCGAGAACGCTCCAGGAGGAAATTCGACGTTCGCCCGTCGGGCAACTGGACTCTCCCCGAGAGTTCACCAACGGCAGAGTTGACGTTGCTCGGCATCTCGAATGCGAGCTTTATTTCCCGATTTATCTCGGCTGAGAGGTCCAGAACGCTCTCCCAGCCGTCAACGGGGAGAGGCTGTGAGAAGGTAAAAATTGAATTTAGCAGAATCCTCAGCTCGCGGGGAAGGGTTCTCTGTAATCGAGCTTGAATCCGAGCGCAGTAAGCCCGAGCAACCCGACATCGATCAGACCCCCACCTGATTTCCGTCGATAACGCTGACTTTCAAGGGCTCGTTAACTTGCTTCCCGTCGACCGTCATGAGAATGGTGTAGTCGCCCACATCGATCGGTAAGTACGAAACGTTGTAGGTTTTTTGTTCTCCTTATCTACAGTGTAGTCGGCTTCCTGGTTGTTGGGGCCCATGACTCTTATCTCGGGGCGGACCTCCTCGCTCGTTGTCTCCACGCGAAATGAAGCCATTTGATTCTTGAAAGCTTCAACCGCCCCACTGCCACTGATTTTGAGCTGACAGCCGTTCGTGGGACTTTGATCCTGCGCAGTGAACGTGGCGGGAGAATTCGGTACTGGATAACCTCCGTAAAGGACAGCTATCCGATATTTCCCTAGAATGAGAAAATCATGCTTTGGATTACAGATGACCAATCAGGTTTTCATGCCTGAATTCGGATTCGAGAAGATCTGAGCCTCGAGCCTCACCGGCCACGGCTGGTATGAGTTCGATGACCTCTCCGTTCTTCGATGATTTAACTTCAATTGGTAAGTTCTTGCCGAGGGGGCTGATGGCAGTGACGTCTAGCTCCGCAGTACCTGCGTCCCGCCGATCCACTGCGGAAATTCGGAAATAATATTAAACACGGACCGGAACGAACCCAAACCGCTTATTCGGCTCCTGCTACGGAAGAAGTCACGCCAGATAAGAATGGAAAGCTCCGCGAGCCGTCAACGGGGGGCTTTGTGCAAGGAAAGGGTAAAGCTCTCACAGCTGAAGCGAATCTTCTCGTTGACTTTGCAGACGGCTCTCTTGAGATTCTCGTTCTGGAATTTAACACGAGTCGCATCGAAGACTTCGCAAACGAACGGTGACCCCTCCACGTGAGTGCCTTTGTGGTAGATCTCGATGTTGTGCTTCCCGATGGTCTTCGGGCTCCTGGATAAATCGATGTGTATTTCTGTTAGCCGATGTGTCCCAAGACTTCTTGGCATGAAGAGGATCGCGGCCACGGCAATGGCGAACGGCGGGAGAAATAGACTCCCGAGTTATTCTCCTCGCTCAATGAATGCACATTACCATTCTACGAGCAGAGATTTGTTCTTCTGGAGGAAACATTTCACTGGCAGGGGCGACTGTTCATTCGCGACGATAATGTCGAAATCCTTGGCCTGACTGGAACCAGCGGTCTCGATCGTGAAACGCGCGGCTCGACCAACTTGAGCGGATCTCAGAACGGTTCCATGAACAATTAAACTTTGGCACGGATCACGGACCCGTAGGGTCTGTGAGCCTCCTGGCACGATGTGTCCGCCGAAGCGGATTTCGACTCTATGAGCAGCGGCGGATTTTGGGGTGAAGGAAACTTTGTACAGGCCCACGGCGACTTCTTCGGTTTGCACCGGCACCTTCTTCTTATTGTGGCTCTCAATGATCTGAACATCCAGGCTGCTTTGACCGGCTTTCGTGACATCAACTGTAATGGAGCACGTTCCCATGAGCATTGTTCCCATCGCTGCCTCAAGACTCGGAACGTATAATCTGGAGCCAGAGCCGGAGGGTCTCTCACCGCGGAACGCTGTGAGGCGGTCCAAGATTGCGTCTTCCAAATCCATGACCTTGACTTTTGTGACGTCGATGATCTGTACATTTTGCGTGATCAGAACTTGAGCTCCAGCCAGGATCTCAAGCAGGTAACCTCCGACCTCCTTTGGCAAATACTCAGCTCTGCAACGCAAGAACATCTCATTTGAGACTGCCGTCGATCCGCCTTCATCCGTAAATTGGGAAACTGCGCGAGACTACTATTTTAGACTTTCGAATTCCGTGGTCTCCTCGCTCCTGGACTTACTTGTAGTGTCTCTCCGAAATTTTCGTCACGACGCATTGAGCCTCAGCGAAGCCTTTACTCAGTCGGATACTGACAGGCTTGTCGAAATCGATGAGTTCGAATGAGTTCCTCTGGTTCGCAATCCCAGTTTGAGCAGCGCTCCCCATGATTCGACCAGTCCGTTTCGATGAGAGATGCTTCTCGTCGACAACTTCGATACGGAAGGGGTTCCCAGGAATCTCCAGATCATTGAACGTGACGTTGACGTAGTGTTCCGTCGCATCGATTGGCACAAATGATACGTCGTAAACACCTCGAGTTTGCGTGGCAACCTCAGCGCGGACGGAGCTTTTCTTCGTGGTCACGACCTGGGAGATATTGAAGAATGTACTCAGGGGTGGATGTGATCGAGTAAATGAGAAAAGATCGATTCGAATTGAGGCGAACCGGCGGGACTTCCCAGAATCATCGGTCTCCGGGAGAGCGTATGAATATGCAAAAACTTTGAGAAGCGGAAGAATCAAAACTTCGCACCAATTCAAGGGTTCCTTCGCCGCAATTAGAGGCATCGACGCAGAAAGTCACCATTCTTCCCACGTAACCCCGATGCAAGCCCGTGATTTTCACCCGTTGGACATCGAACACGTTCGAGATGAAGGGACTTCCAGGAATCTGGGAACATTGCAGACACGATAAATTCCAGAGACCTTCCAAGTTCAGCTGAGAAATTCCTCCTGACCGGAAGGAGCCGCGTCATATCGATGGACCACGATCACCATACCTGACTACCGTCGAGGTAAACGAAAATTTTTGTCCGACCAATATCGGTCGGGGCGTAGCTGGCGACGAAGCCCTTCTCCGACTTCTCGACTTTCGCGGCATATTCAGTCCCGTCGACAGCTAGAACACGTAATATTCCTCAGACCTTCGCTAGAAATGCGTCATTCTCTCATCGAGCCTGTCGCTTGAGTCTTTCACCGACGAAGTGGATCCTCGATCGCCTTCTCACCTTGTATTCGTACGTTGCAGTCCTTCGGTGTCGAGCCTCCGGTGTCGATCGAGAATGTCAACGGGGTGTTGATCGCGACAGATTTGAACACAGCTGGATTCACGATCGCGTATGCCTCAGAAATGGCGGACGAGCCTGGCGGTTTCTTGACAGCCACGCTGAAAGGGCTTCCTTTGACGGGTACCGAGTTGAACCTGATGCTAATCTGATGGACGTCGGCCTCACTGTGAAACGCATCATGGATCAGGACGACATTCCTCTCTTCGATTCTCATCTCATTCTCAGACCGGAGTCCCTTGATTCGTATCCTGAGATTCAGAGTCAGCAAACTCTTGACGGAACTAACTTCGGCTTGAAGTTGACTTTGAAGCTGGCATTGCTCTTGCTCTCGACGTAGTTGGGAACATTCCTCCCAGAACTGTCGCACACGATGATCTCCAAGTCCCCGTGGCCGGCAGAGTTGGCGTCGATGTTGAAGGAGACTTGATCATCCGTTGTTCCCGAGGTTATGTCACTGACCTGGATTAATGTCAAAAAAAGTTCCTAGAGCTGTAGCTGAAAAATCGATCAAGCCGAGCCTGATTGGAAACCTCTGAAAGCCTCGTACCTTGACCTTCGACGCATCGAAGACTTTCACAATCAGCGGAGCCTTCAGGAGTGAAGTATCCTCGATGCAGAAATCCACCGCGTAGTCGCCGACCGATTCGGGTCGGAACTCGAGGTTGTACAAGTCGCCATTCCGCGTCATCTGATAATTGTTCTCGAGGTTGCCATTCGGCTCGACAATGTTGGCCTTCAGATCGATGAGTTGCTGCCCACCAGCGGACAGCGCGAAGTTGCATTTCCCCCCGATCTGCACGCGATCCACGACTTCCCCGGAGAGTTTCACTGCCCCCAAGTCCAAAACAGGACAGTTGAAGCAGCTCCCAGGAACGTGGATTCCATTGAAACGTACGTCGATGACATGATCGACGAGCTGTTCCGGTGTGAAGTGTATGGAGTACAGAGTCGCGCTTTCTGCTCGTGAGCTCGTAGATATCTGGCCGTTGTTTATCGATATTTCCAGACTACCCGGCCCACCGCCTGCGGTTTGTACGAGGAACGATGCAGGTACACCGAGTATCGCGGGTTTCGGGATATTCGAGACCTTGATGCGGTTGATGTCGAAGATTTTGCAAACAAACGGACTGCCTTCGACGACCTGATCGCGGTATTTGACCTCGACGTGATATTGACCGACGGTACTGGGTTTGAACTCAACCGCCAACGTGTCCGGCTCTAGGGCTTTCAAGGTGAAGGGCACCAGGCCGCCGTCCGGGTCGAGGACGCGAGCGAAAAAGTCCTGAACGTTGATATCACCCTGGAAGATTCCGATCCGTAAGCTCTCGCGCACTAGAGATCCGATGACAAGGACGTTAAAATTCCTAGTCAGCTGCGTTCGGAAGAATCGTGCCCACCGACCTGGAGTGGAAGTGACGCCAGGCTATCGACGCCTGAGAAAATCGGTCCCGGTTTCAAGGGTAGTATCTTCGACATCGTCTTCTTGACTTGAATGAGGAAGGGACTCTGGGGAATGCTCTTGTGATTGAAGGCGATCTTTATCGTGTGAGGCTTCTCTACTTGCGGCACGAAGCTCACGGCGAATCGAGCGGCCTTGATAGCTTGTACCTTGAATACAGCGGAAAACGCGCGGTCGGAATACGTCAATTTCTTCAGGAATATTTCGATGGCGACCTCAAGCTTTCTCCCTTGATCCGAGAATTCCGGCTTGTAAGTGGAACTCCCGGCAACTACCTTGGTTGGGACATTCTGCTCCTCGCTGCTCACGGCGATCTCCAGGTTTCCCTCTCCGCAAGAGTTTGCATCAACTGGAAGAAGAGTTGTGAGCGAAGTGAGCAGGGATTCCTCCACGGCTGCTTGTTCCTGACATGATTCAGCTTTCGATATCCCGGGCGATTCCGGGGCCTCACCGATGAAGTTCACAGGTTCACCGAGTTGGACAGCGCCGTTCCCGAGGTTTTCCACGATCAGGGCTTCCGGATCGAAACATTTTACGGTAGATGGCGAGCCTCTCATCGGTTTCCCGGCGTAGTCCACGGATATCACGTAGCTCCCAGCCTGTGAGAGACAGCAGCTTCAGGAAGGATGCGAATCACAGGTGTGACAAAACATGCCTAGATATTTATCACTCCTTGAAAAAGGACTAACCCGAATCGGGGTGAATTGCACATTGATATTATCCGACGTCAGCGGCTTCACACTGACAGGCACCTGATCGTTGTTGAGGTCTTGAAGATCGGGGAAAAAAACGAGAATCATGAACTGAGACCGATACGGAAGGAATGAATAGACAATCTTCGCCCAGGATCCCTTTGCTAGGTTCTTCCCAACCAAATTACCGATGACGCCGACGTTGAGCAGATCCCGTCGCCCTCCGGGCAGATGAAGATCGAACTGGAACGGTTCGTTCGCACATATGGCCGGAGCGTCTTGCAAGTCGAACTCGTAAGGCTCGTGTGCGTTAACCACGAAAGGACAACCGGGGATCATCTCGCCGTTGAACCTAGGGAATTGGGAAACAATTAGGTGAGGAAAAAGGAGTCGATCTTCCACGGAGGCTCCGACGATGCGAAATCCCCGCTCTCACATCAGCGCACTCTCCAATCCAGGAGGAGCAATTTATTAAGGTCTCACTTGATTTCGACAAGATATTCCCCTTCCGTTTCGGGCGAAAACTCTATGATGCATTTTCCTCGGTCCAGAACGGTCACGTCATTCGCGATTTCACCTTTGTTTATCGATATCTGCAGAGATCCTTCGCCGGCCAACGAAGCGTCGACTGAAAATGCAGAAACACATGTTATCGAGAATATTGAGGAGCGAGATGAGCGAATGAGCGTGGGAGCCTGACGCCTCGTTCATTCGGGGGCGTTCGCATCAGGGGAGAGTTCTGCCCGGGAGCTGCGAACATGCTGCGAATGAAACGAACCTTCGAACTGGACGCGTGAGCCAACTTCCACGTGCTGGGAGACCCCACACATTGTGATCTTCTGCGCGTCGTAACTTTTGAAGATCACGGGACAGCCCTGAACCTTGGAATTCCTGAATTTCGCGTCGAAAATCCAAGATCCGACATCATTGACGGAAAACTGCACGAGACAGACCGAGAGCGATTTCCGAATCACCTCGTACGATTGCGAAGCTGCTGCGTTCGGCACTGAGAAAATTCAAAACTATTTAGAAGTCATAAGGAATTTTGGCGAAGAAACGTCTCACTAATAATCTCCATTTTTAATGGGTCTACTCTCGGGATGAAGTGGTATTCGGTGCAGACATGACCTTGATGCCGTCTCTAGGCTCACCATTTTTCAGGAGATATATCTGCAGGTCTTTTTCTTTAGCATCTGGACTGACTTCGATCTGCAAAATCTGCATTTGTCGACATGGCACCGATTGTAGAGACTGGCCGTCAGTTAGCACAGCCAAAAACTTCTGTATGGCTAGACGTCCGCTCCTATCGACGTGCTGCAAAACGGGACCGTGCGTCAGTTGCCGGATCACATCGGGAAATGGTCACTGATTCGGAAATCCTAGGACTTCAGACTTTAAGAATATGGCCGTATATGCTCGTCCTGGCTCACGTTCGTCGTTTGTCCTTCGAACACGGAACATTCCCAGGGCGATCCGCGGAGCGCGATGCCATTGAACTTTATGTCGATCTGCAGATTAACACATCAAAAGTTTGAATCACTGTTTGTGCGAATCGAATGGATAGTTCAACGGAATCTCTAACTCGACCGATTTTATGCGAATCTAGAATCACCTTGTGAACGACCGGACGCTCGGGAACGAACTGCGCCTCATACAGTTGGTCGTGGAGTTTTTGCAGCGTGGAAATCACGGTCCCGTTGTTGATCTTGAGCTCTAAATGACCGCTACCGGCTTGGTTGCCATCAACTGCAAACGCAAATAATTGTGGCTACGACTTCCTCGTGCAACACGGCATTGGCTCGAATCGAGTTGAATGAGAACGGTCGACTTTCAATATCCGCTTTTTCAATCTTTTTTTATTAAATCCCCCGTGCGCAGGGATCAACTCACTCTGAAATCTGATCGGACGTCCCACGAAGCCGTCGGAAATCTTTCCCACTCTGATAGCGTCCGGGTTGAAACCGTTCGCGAGGACTTCCAAGAATTTCTGTTGGTCATAGATGAAACTGAAGATGTGCTCGCCCACTTCGAAAACTTCTATGAGGACCTGGACGAGTTTCGGAATGATTGGGTCGACTCTACCGGGGATGAGACGGCCGGAGGGGTCGCGAACTAGAACCTGAGAGAGGGAGGGTCAATTGGATGGAGAGATTCGATTTTCCCCCCTCGCTTTCTGGCAAAGATAGGAAGTTTCTGTTGAGCGACGGGAACAGTTCTTCATCGTACCTGGAGTTTGTCGACGCTGAACGGAATCGTTTCTGTCATGATTTCGAACATCAGCGGTTGATTGATCGGGAACAGCTCTATTCTCTCGAGCTGCACAATCTTCAGTTCAGAGATAATTTGTTCTTTCGCTGTCCTGGCCGGAGAGTTACGCAACGATGTTGGCGCGTGACTCGGCATTCTGGGTGCCCTGGGAAGAAATTCGTGAGCATGAGGATGTTCGGCTGATGACATCATATGAATAACTGGAGCCGAAAGAGAAAGTTCTACCTTGGCACCTCCGGTGAGAGGGCTTTGGGTGGCGGCAGCGGAGCCGTCTGATTGACGTCGGACCTCTGACGATGATGCGAGGTTTTTCTTAACGAATCCAAATCCGAGGACTGGTCGCTCCTAACGCGCTGGCCTGACTCATCGAGAATGGATGATTCTTTACGAGTCACGTTGGAAGTCACGTAATTTTGAGTAGGCGACAGGGTACGTGAAACGTTATGCGTCACCGGGGAGCTTCGGAATATCTCCGTTCGATGATTCGAGCTCGACTGAAGCAGTGGGGGCGTATTTTCCGAGGAATCAACTCGGGTCTTGGCGACGCCCGAAGGATTCTGGGCGTTTCGGATGAACTGGAGACGCATGTTCTGCGCTTTATCGCCTGGCGCGTCAATGACAGTCGTTTCGTTTGTACGTGGAGCCGTACCTATCCGAGAGCTGACGTGCTGCTTGACGGCGTCTGCGGAAGTGTCGAAGAACGAATCCATTTTTTCGAAGATCGACGAAGTCTGCGGCGGAGTCGGACTCGAATATTCTCTCTTGCCACCAAAGTCTCGCATTTTGTCCAATGGACTCCGCGTCCTGATTTCATCCAAGCGGGTCGGAGAGAGTCGATCGTTGTGCTCGAAGACTCCACCGGTGTACGTGGCTTTGAAAATTCCGTTTGGAGTTGCGGCGATCTCCGGTGCTGGCCTAGGGGGGCTTGAAGTCGAGAAGGTGCTCACCGAGGATTCGTGACGATGGTCGTGGCTCGAGATGAGGTCCGGAGTGTTCATTCGCGTCGAGTGGACGCTTCGCGATACGTTGCTGAACGACTGGTTCGAGGCTGTTCTTGTTCTCTCGCTGGAACGAAAACAATTGTTCGGTGTCGGACGCATTCCCCTTAATCATAACCCGGAATCATAATCCGGAAGTGGATTTCCTCTGAGGCTCTCGACTCACCTGAGGTCAGGTCCGCGGAAACCCGTCACAGAGTGCCTCCCATCGAAGCTCAATGACGAAGAACTTCTACCGTCGACGAAATCGTCGGACATCGCCCCCAGAGAGTGACTAGAGTTCATGTTCGAAGAATGCATCTGCGCCTCCTGCAATCCAATGGGTCAGGAATGAAACGTCATGTGGAGCGTGAGCGAAGCTCAATCAGCGCATCTATCGCTCATGCTTTCGATCAGCTCCCGAATTTCATGGAGACTTCCGGGCAATCTCATATCCGAATAATACCTTCAGTTTGGACGGGTCATATACGAGGCATGTGAAGGGAGAGCTGGCGATATGGTCACCGTTGTATGTTATGTTGATCATCCATTCTCCGATTTGCTTTGGAATGAAGGAACCGTGGAAGGAGTTTCCTTGGTGAGTGACTTCACACGGAATCACAACTCCGAAAGGAGACACCGCCTCAATGCGAACTCCACGACTATTGGCGCCGTTGGAATTGATCTGCGTGCATGGAGTGCAATTTTAATGAGTGATCCACAGGAGCATTTGAACGATCAGCTCTCCCGGTTCAGCGGTACGCACCATGATGTCGACGAGTGAATTCAGAGAGCAGGGGCCTATCCCCGCTTGGGACAGCCCGGCGAAATCGGGAGAAACTTCGACGATCAGCGGGCAGTTCTCAACTAATTGGCCTTTTATTTGAACCTTTATTTCGTGAGGTAAGGACTGGGTCGGGATGAAGGTGCCGGTCAATTGTCTCCCGTTCCGGTCCAGACTGATAGAAGAGAAATTGCCGTCAAGATCAACCCTGATGGATACAATAATAGGAGACACTTCCATCTAATCTGGCATACACACCGGACGGGAACCCGTGTAGAGTTCTTCAACAGCATCACCTCCACGGACAGATCATTCTCGATGCTCACGGTGGAGTTGACGCCGACGATTTCGAACGTCACCTGGCAAAACAGACCCAAGTTACTGGGAAGCGCTCTCGACGGAATTTCTCGTTCAACACGAAGGATTTCAGGTGCACCTCGGCAGGGAAACATCTGTCCGAAAGTACCCACCGGCTTGTTTGCCTGCACGTTGCTGATGTCTAGGATTCGAATGTGGGGTTTTTCATTCTGTTCGGTTAGTTTTTGGAGTTTGGCAAGATATTTCATGATCGTCAGCGCTTGAACTTCGGGATCGGACATTTCTTTCGCTGAAATCATCCTGGAAACATCGGGAGTTATTTCGAATCCGTATTTCCGGACCACTATTCACTTTCTCACACTAAGACGAAACCTCCTCTACGGCAGGCCTGCATCTATAGATAATTTTCTACTAACTTCGGAATTTTCAATTGTGAGTGGGCTGCGGTTATCCCTCTCAGGCAGTTCGTCTCGAACTCGTGAGGCATCCTCGACAGATCCCTCATGTCGACGGTTCCTCCGAGTTTGTTGATCAGCTCATATAGTGCGCTCCCGTCATTCCAATCGGTCTGCGGCATGGACGAAATCCATCTTATAATACGTAACTCAACAGTGTTAACGAACATTGTCGACAAATCGATTTCGAACTTACAGTGAGGTTGCTCACGTAGGGTAGATACTTCTTCACCCAATCGAGGATTCTCCTATGCCCCGGGGAATCTTCATTCATGTAGTACGACAGATACGTCATGCCTAGAAATAATGAATTGGAGTCTGATGCTCGAGAGCCTCTTCACGGCCGACCGGCCTCTGGAATCCTCATTCCGAACCAACTCGTGATTCCATAGCTCTTCCCAGGACAACAGAAAATAAATGCGCAGTTCAAGCTCATAAAACAGAGAAGTCATTGGCTTATCTCGATTTTCAAATTTTTGCCGTGGGGCGGATCGTCGTCACTCGAGATCCTTAGATAACTCGAAGAGCTTCACTGATCCGAAGTGAGAATCCAAGCGGATGGCTAGGCTCCTCAAAGGCTTGAGGGAAAAAACTTTTCCAAGACAAAGCCGCGATACAATTTAGTGCGACCAAGGGATTTCTCATTGTGGCTACTGGAGTCGATGCTCCACCGAAGCAGGCGGAACAACTCACCTGAAAGCTCATCTAGTTTCTCCGAACACAAATCTTCGGGCCGCAGAACGATCGGGATCCCCAGTCGATCGCGGGCGGTTTCCATAGCGAGTCGGCAGTTCTCGAACCTGAGGAGGGAAAAGATTATATGAATATTATTCGGGATCGACGACGATTCCCAAAACTTAAAAATCAAGTAACTCGAGGAAAAGACGGGTCGCGACAGGGCTCTTACCCATTATTAGGGTTTAAGTTCCTCCAGTCAGGTATGAGCTCGGGGTCGCAATAGTTGACTAGTGCGCTCAATACAACACCGGAATTCCAGTCGGTCGAGAAGTTAGAGACTTCCAGATCTGTTAGATGAAGAATCATTACCTCCTCATTACGGATGCCGGATTCGAATTGTGGGATGAATTTCGAATTCTCGAGAACCCATTTGTGATAGGTTGCAACGTCTCCTTCGATGGACAAACAGAGATGTCGGGCTAATGAGGCCCGAAGTCCCGCGCGAAACACTGACCTGGCGGCAGAACATTACGGAGCCACCCAATCATCGACTTCCTCGCTGGAGCGTTCGATCTTCCGATTTGATACCGAACGATGAGAGACCAGACGAGACCCAGGATCAGCTTCAGGTTCCCTTCGACGACATCGGTGTTCCCTGGAAATCAGGAGGAACAATTATCATTCTAGACCTGTTGAGGATATAATTTCCCTATGAGCATTCGACCGGTTTTTGCACGTGCCGTATCCGTTAGAGGGCTTCGTCAGAAAAAAACGGCACGAACGGGAGAGTTCTGCCCTTCTGTGATGGAGCTCGGTAGGCTAAGCGATGTTGAAGAGGGGAAATAGATGTTATATTAGTCATGTTTTCGTCATGTTGCACGGAGATCGATCATTAGGTCTATAGCGGAGGGATTCTGCTCGTATGGTAAATAAAGTTTCGCGTGATTCAAGTATTCCAGGCTTCCCGCGGGAGGCACCCGCAGGGAACTCCACGGTTCTCGCGACGTCCAGTCCGGATCGAATTCGATGATTCGGGGAAAGTTTCTCGAGTCAAAATATCATCGAAGAACATCATGACACGTTGCGGCTCTCTCGTTTAAGAGAAACTGGCATTCAATGTCAAATCGGAGCGTCGATTAAGTGGAAATCATCGATCCACGATTTTATATCTCCGGAGCGTAAGCGTCTAGACACACGAGGGGCTGACGATAATTAGGGATGGAAACACTTCATATAAATTTGACGGGAGCAAGTGGTACAATGAGGTCACGCTCCCGCACGACGGTGTATGCACCCACGAACGTTATACCAAGTCGTTCAAATCGCCTAACGGGAATGTTATCTCCCCGCTCCGCCGCCAGATGCCGAAATTACAGAAGCAGAATCACGATCGGCGGTCGTGGTCGCCGACTTTGTCGTAGTAATAGTGAAATAATTACAAAACAGAACTTCTCAATGACGTCTCCCAGCACATGGGTTCTCGATAGAATGATCCTATTGAAGGCCGTTCTCGAAAAACCGCACCTTTGTTGGCGAGCTGTCCGCAATCCAAGCCATCCGGTCTATCCGATGAGGGGAGGATAGAATGATTCCCCTAAGAGCGATTTGAGTTGATCCGGTTCCAACATGGATATTTTTCTTTTCCATTAGGATCAATCATCGATACCTCGAGGCCACGCAGTCCCGACTTCCCGGAATCAGCTTGGGAGAACGAAAAACAATGTTCCTGATGAATGCCACTTTTTGGGCGTGGCCTCGTCAATTATCGGAGATCGGAGGGAGAGAGGAGTCAGAGGGATCCTAATCGCATCTCTCCGGATTGTCCGTGCTCAGATCGCAGGAAAGATTGTTGAACATAACTTTCTCTTCTTCAGCTAGATCTTCGCGACACCGATCTTCTCCATCAGCGGCGATAGTCGTCACGATTCGTGTCCCATTCCCACGAGCCGCGTTCTAGACAGCGAAAATGAGGAGTACCGCCTCCCACAACGAAGCTAAGCCATTACAGTACGGAAGGAATACCGGGCTAACCCTGCTTCCGTCACATTCAATAGTTAACGAACACCAACCACTCACGGTACTTCTTCGGAATTATTCTGTCGAAACTCGCAAGGAACTCTTCCGCCTCCTAGTTCGGGACATCCCGCCTGATCACAAATGGATTTCTCAGGGAAGCGGATCGCTAATGAATACACAGCTCTACAGTCGAGTCATATCTGAGGCATCGGAAGAATGAAGAAGATAAGAAGAGGAGCCACACGTAACTGCAGACTGCGACACTCATCGGAGCTCGGCGTAGACTTCAGGCTTTCGGTCGAACTGTCACCGTCAAATCGACATCCGCGTTTGACAGAGATACAGGTACACATATTCTAATCTTTGTTTCCCTTCTGACGGTGTCACCGCGTCCCGCTGATCGACACGTACCCTACAGGCGCCCGACGAAGTTCCTTGAACCTCGAGGCGAGAAGAATTTATTTATTCTCGGGTCGGAACAAAATTTTATCGATCGGAGCCAATCGTTGCCGGAGCTTAATCGAGTGAGGATTGATATCCCGTTCCGGAAAAGTCGCCGAAGGAAGTGCATGGCGAAGTTTGAAAAATGTAGCTCTTCGATCCGATAATGATTGTTTTATAATAATGAAGCTTATCTGAGCGATTCTGAATCATCGAATCCACAATGCTAAGCGTGATTGGATTATAGGTTGAACGCGATGGGCAACTCGGGTTCGATCAAGATTGCGTCTCGTTCTAATCCGCGCACGTTGTGAACGCGGACTCCATTCCCAGGATTGGGGCTCTTGAGAAAGTATTCAGGATGCTCGGCCATCGTCTAATTCGCCTCCAAGTACAGATTTCCGCCGACGAGTAAGCGAGCGTGATTCTGTCCAGAGAATCGCCCCTGAACCACCGGCTACGTCCTCAGACTAATATAACATTCCACCTTCACTGATCACTCTGAACGATTGAGAGAAGTTCATGTGATATAATCATCCTCCGGAACTGTGCAGTACTCGACGGATAAGTATCGATCGATCCGTGCAAGAGAGAGGCCATTGCCGGTATCAAGGAGCCACGCATTCCACCGCAAACAAAGGCGTTGCTCGCCTTGTCGCTGAATGAGACTGTGTATCAGAGACAGAATGGTTCTAGCCGTAGTAAAGCCGCGGCTTGTTTACCACAGTTTCGCTTATCGCAGTTGATAAACTCGTGCTTTCGCTATTGTGTATAAAATACCACGGGAAAATCTCCGTAGCCTGACGCGGAAGGCGACAGCGATCGACAGAATAATCGGCACGTCGGATTCCGCCTGTCCATCAATGAACGTCCAAATACGAGCTTTTTTGACACAACGATACGTTCGATCCGTATATAGCGAAAAAAATTAAGGGAGGTGCCCTCAACGGTTTTCAGAGACCTGTAAATGTCTTGCTTACCACTGCTCTGCCCCGTTCGTCCTTTGTCCAATTATGTATGAGAGACGGAAGCCCGAAGCCGGCCCACAAACGAGGCGTTAGCTTTGACCATGACGACGCCTGGGAGCGTTCACCACGTTTGTCTTTGAAATCTTCGGACAGCTTGATCTGTAAGCCGCGCACACCTATCCGAAAGTTATAACTTCCCGGTGTCTGAAATAGTTTCTATCGAGTATAATAGTAACCTTAACACAAGACGCCCTCTGCGGGGCTCTGCAGTTATTACAGAAGTTTTTCTGTCGCGCATCCCACTGACTGAGATGGATCAGGCTGACTGTGCGCGCGGCACAAGGGCCCATCGGAAATGTGGGGGATCTCATAGCAAGAAACGGCTCCTCGGTTAGCAAGTACGGTCGAAACAATGGGCGCATGCTCTAAATGCACACGAGTTTGGGACAGATGGACACCGCGCCAGTTCCTGTTCCATACCTAGATTGATGCTCAATAAAAATGAGATGAATTTATCACAGCCAGTTACGATGCATCGATGAGGCAAGTGGCTAACGTGGAGCGACAACGCTCGCATCACTGCTTACACTCTCCCCGCAGAATTTGAATGACATCGCATCTGTTCAACAACGAGTCATTGATCGTGATCGGTGGGCAGAGGATTCACCGTTGTATGACCAACATACCAGTGCGAGAACCATTCGACATTGGAGCCGCTCCGTGGGACTTCGCTCATGGATTTATCGGTTTACAATGTAAATGGAATTTCGCGACACGCACCATCCCCCGATCATTGTCGGTAAATCTCTTTTATCATCAAGAAGAATAAAATTAATGTCCGTAAACGAGTTATTACCCCAGTGAACGACTTCTCCCAATATTGACTAGAATATAAAAAGACGGAATACGCGAGTTTGCCTTTGGATTTTACATTTGCAAGATGTTTTCAAAATAGGTGGCATACTTCATTGACTTGGAAAAGGACGGCCTCGGGCTCACACTCAGCGTCACCCTGCCTAGCTAGCACTGTCGAATTACCGTGCATCGGGTCTGCGCCGAACTTGCGTGAAATTCGATAACAGATGATGGGATCCATCATTTTCTTGTCGCTTCGTCACTGCCGCCGATGAAGTCGATGCGATCGAGAAAATTCAGAGTGACCGGAGGTGGCGTTAATAATCGGTGGCAAACACGTAAGTAGGCGTCCGTCATTCGATTTTCTTGGTGAAACGACCGCGGCGCGTGTATTTTTTTTCCAGAAGACGGAATTTGCCGGAGAACGTTTCTATCCAACTTCCCCGGCTCTTCTCTCAATTGGTTCATCTGTCGGTCTGTCTCTCCATCCGACTGCCGGTATCTATCGCTGCGCGATATTCGCCACGCTGCTGTCTCATTCGTGGGTGCCCGCCCGTTCGTTGACCTGGCTTTGCCGTTCAAGAACAAGCGAAAAAACTGAACAAGAAAACGTAGCAGCAGAAGATGGAGCGAACGAGTGAGTGACTGAGCCTCCATCACCGCGCCACTGGCAAACGGAGTGGCGGGCGGGCAGGCTCGGGCGGTCGGTCGGGCGACCACTCCACGCTATCATCCAGCAACCCCAAAATCCGGGACCAGAACTGGATAGATCCGAGCACGTTTTCTTCAATTTGATCTCCAGCTAACTCATCCGCCGTCTCCGTGATTTCCAACCGCTAAACTTGTACCGAAGGGGCGGAGACGTACGGCAAGGAATGCCACTGTATCGATCCTCTCTGATCTCATTTAATTCCGCTCCTATGAAATATTCCTCTCCGCTATCACCAGGATGCAGAAACTCCCTCGTCGTCCACAGGTCTTAAGAATTAGGCACACGTCAAGCCTCCGACTGGCCCGATTTCGTTAACAAATTGACCAACGATCGCAGCTGTGTTTGCGGATTGACGGACAAACGGAGATCCGGATTGTCAGATCCAGAACAAGGAAGAACGTCGCAGTTTCTCCAACTCTGTAGGGAACCAGCACTTTCGCGTAACGAATTTTTTTCATGGCGCCTCCCATTCGAGTGCCGAGATGTCATTAAAATTGCAAACGACCAAGACTCGATATTCCGTACATTGTGATAGGGTTCCCCATTTGGACCAACTCTGCAAGCGAATTCCTCCTCTCGGAGTAATTGACTCCACATTCCAGGCAATATCTGGAATTGTTCTGCTTCTTTCGCCACACCTCATGCGGACTGAGTCTTTTTTTTTGTACTAGAGGCTAAGTTGGGAGCAGTTACCCGCGAGCGATTAGCATTAGTCAGTGTTCTTCCGCGCCAGCCTCGGAACGAAGTACGTTTCCCTCTCTCAATGCCAGCCCCGTCGTTTCTCAAATTGTTCACGTTCCATTTTTTTTCTATTCACTCAAGAAGCAAGAATCTTGAGAATGCGCTGTCACAAATTGAAAAACAAATCATGGCAATTCCTGAAATGCCGAACTGCGCTGCCAATCTTCAACGGTGACATTTTTTCTGCGTCGTCGGAGTAGAGCCTTCTTACTCCGCCTGTCGTTAGTCCAGAATCGTGGAAACGTCGATGACGACGGGGACGGAGGAACCAGAACTGCCGTGCCTTCTTCGACTTTGAATCTAGGTGACAGATTTCGCACTAACTCCGGCGCTAGCGGTGCAGACACAACTCTGTAGGAGTACGACGTGTCGAACGGTCTCACCAAGACACGACGATCACTCGGCGTTTTCGGCAACTTCACGTGAGCCATGGGATTCTTCATCATCAAGCCGGAGGGCTGGTCGAATCATTCCAGTCGATAAGCGTCACAGAGCTGAATTCTGTAAACTTGGAGCGTAGCGAGCCGGGCTTTTGTTCTTTGGTTATGCTATGCTCAAGATATTCCTTTGTGTCGTTTTTTTCGCTATTCTTAGCTTCCGCGTCCAGCGACGTGTTCCTCTCTTCCTGCCTGTCCACCTCTGACGGTCGCTTCAGGCATCGGAAACCCTCACCGAGGGTCGTCGATAATGGCGACGAGTGTTGATGCGGATCCATCGCTTTAATATATCAAGTCTCCATGAAATGTCTCTCAGAGCTTGTGCCGGAAGTTACCCTCAAAGGTACGTTCGATGTAGTTCTTGGCGCCCACTCCCTTTGTTTTCGGAGGGATCGTTCCCGCGGGAGTCCCCCCATCCACTTCGACTATTTATTCTTCATCTCGACGGCTCGAGAGTAGAGGTAGAGCTACCTCACCGCTGAGGATTAGCTTGAGACTGACAAATGCGGGGAAGTTCCTCTCGGCCAGTGAGAGGTCCCGCAGGAGACCTGGTGCAGCTCCAAGAAATGGAAATGCATAATTCATCAGCTTAGTGGTTATGCAAATCGATTGGCGGAGCGGTGCAACGGAGAACAAACTTTCCTCGCGGAGTCATTGTGTGCCCGGAACGATCCAGTGTCTGCGAACCTATGAATGGAATCGTCACCCAGAAAGCGACCACACGGGAAAAAAACACTTTGTCTCAATGCCCGTCGTCAATGCTCTTTCGACGGACGATTGCATTCGATTACGTCCAACAGCAGACCTCACAATCGAGATCACGTTGTGTTTCAGTTTCTTATAGTGTACTGTGGAACCCCGCCTATATCAACTCGTGCCTGCCACAACGGGTGATATAATCTAGGTTCAATGGGAAAACTCAGGAGCCTCAATCATTTCAAAAAATTTTCCACAAAGGTCGATATAATCGAAAAGAATATTCGGGAAGCTCGTAGAATCGGGGTTCCATCGTATGATAGAAGAAATGCGGATCGTGTCCCGGAAAGCGTGAGAACGAAGCTCCGAGAGACAGAGGGAAGAAGCAAGCGCCGGCTCTTCCACATCATTTGAATAATCCTTCTCTGACATTGACAGCTGAGAGTTTCGAAATGGCCGTCATTCGCATTCTCAATGCAGTGGGCTCGAGCCGCGGGTCTCTGCTTGAGAGCGAGCCATCGCTCATATTGCCTCGTAGAGACGAAGTCTCCGACGAGCTGCGGAATTCGAGGAATTCGCGAATAATTTTCGGTGACAAAGCGCAGTGTGTTCGATGCGAAGCTCCATGCTACATCCTCCGCTTGTAACAGTCGACTCTGGCAGAATCTCTATGTTTTTACGGTGAGAGCTCATAGTATTTCACTCAGAGGGTTCCAATTCCGCACACTTCCTGAGATCCATGCGGACCCATTCGCCATAGAATACAATGTATACACGTCTTGATGGACGTCAATTGACAATGCGACGGGGAACATTTAGTTCTCAAGCCAGAAGTGTTTACTTGTCTTTCTGGTTGTTCATCCGTTTCTGATGTTTATCGTTAGCCTAAGTACTTCCTCCATCGGTGCCATTCAGCCGACACCTCCATCCAGGGCCGAACAGCCGATGGAGCGGGGGACATCCAGTCGGGAGAACAACAGCAACACACTAAGAGAGGCAATTGGCATTTGATGATCACTTGGTGATTGACGGTTCTCGGTTGGGCGTCTCCTCATCGGATACCAATCATTTGATCGTTTTGTCTATGAGCGGAGCTCTAAACGAATTAGCACAGAATAACGGGACGCGTTCCAGCGAAGTCGCTCACAATGAGTGCCCTTTCTCTGCGATCTCATATTTCTTTCGCATTGACTTCATTCAATCGCTCACCCGGTGCTGAAACCAAAGTCGTTTTTACTCACCGATATTGACGAGTTTCACTTGGTCGGCCGCAATCGCGTTCAAGGCCACCTGCACGTTCTCTAAGAATTGATGCTGGTTCACTGGGTTGCGAATGCGCTTGATCTTCTTCGGGGATTTCTGCAAGATCTCGACGAGGGAGATGAGCTTGAGTCCGTTGCAGAAATCATGTCGAAGATCCACAACCTGGAAATCGGAAGAAGAATTCGATCGAAAATCTTTGCATTGTATCACGGCGAATCCAGACAGAAATCAGATCACGGAAAGTCAAGTTTACTGCGTGGCGTAGAAAGCAACGATCGATTGGAATCGTCATTCCAAGAATCTCCGGTGACAGACGGGAATCCGCCTGGTTCGAGTGATGTGGATTCCGCCAAAGTAAATCGAGGTACCGCGTATTCCCGGGAGGTGAAAGAAACCTCTTCCATATCTTCTCCGTGCGGGACGGAAGCACTAAAATGTCATTTCGGAAATCTACGTCTCGAGCTTGCTCTAAGGACTTCCGTAAAGTGGGTGCGCCTCGAGACGAATCACTGAAACCGTCCCGCCATTTAGGGGAAATTTGCCGCTCCGCGTTTTCCTACACCGCACGTCGAGGTGTGAAAATCTTCCACCTGATTGGGTTTTCTTGTCAAAAAGTTCCACATCAGTGACTGCTCTCCCGGTGCGGTCACGGAGCAGAGTTTCTCGTAAGTGCGCAGAGCACTCGTTGACAGTGAATTCTCTGCGGATGACCACGCGAAGAATTTCAAAAACTCCGAATGTCAGGCGAGCCATTGTTGGAAGCACGGTGCGCCGACTCTTGGTTTCCGCCGCAATGATATGAGGACATCTTCGGCAGTGGTCTTTCACTCCCTTCCAAAATGACCGCGGTGATATTGCTCACGAAAATCGCTGACGGAGTCGTCTATTGAAGAGCTTCGGAATTTATTTCGGGTCGGAACTCGACTCACGAAATCTTCGACGGAATCGAAAGGTGAGATATTTCTTGATCCAATAGTTCTCTACCCACCCATCGCTTGGTAGTAATTCAAACTCGAATTCTACTCATGATAGCACGATTTGAAACTGTAGCTCTCGGATATCGAGCGATGAACTTTGAAAAATCCTCAGCAGTAAATGAGCCCTCAGAAATTCATGGAACCTCTTGATGGCACCATTGAAACACTGAAGCACTCCGTTAGGATAGTGAGGTGCCGCGTCCCCGGTATTCTCCTTTGTGGGGACGACTAGAGAAGAAACTCGTGATCGATGATCGCAACTGGAGTGGTCACCAGACACCGGGGAAATGGGGAAAGCGGAGCGCTCCCAGACATAAACTCATCCATGTCTAGATATACAGCACGGCGCCGGAGAAAAAGTCTTAATCACCTGGTGACACTTCTTTGGACACTTCGCTCAGGAGGGTCCGAGCTTCTCGGTAGTTCATAAGCCATTGTGGCGCATATTTCTCATACTGAACCGGGCGAGAGCTGAGCGTCGAGTATTTGTTCGTCATTGTTTTCGCTCTGGAATTTCTGGGCTATCGTCCGGCCTGGAGAAGATCTTCGTCGCGGAACCACCACCGCATCTTTGACTTTGTAACAGCTTTGACGACGAGCGCGACAGTAACCCGTGTTGCCGATGAACAGATCTAAGCGGAGATAACTTGCAGACTTACGTATTCTTCAGTGGGTTTCAGTTGTTCGTTCACCCAGTTTGTGAAGGTCTTCTGCTGGATGTCCACCCACTTGGCGGAGGGGGGCCGCGGATCTCCATCCGATGAATCCATGGTCAGTCAAGCGGTCGCTTCCTCACCGATTCGTATCACTCATCGCATCTTGCGGGATGTCCAACCTCGGCTCGACTGGGGACAATTCAGTGTGAGATTCGAGTCGAGCTCCTCGACTAGTTCGAACAGCTACCACGCTATCACATGTACCGAGATCGAAGGAGTAGTCTCCTCATGAATCTCAACAATTCAGGCTCAATCGTGATCAGCTTCTAAATGTGCAATGATTGAAAATGGAATCGGTTTGAGAATCGAGACCAGTCGTCGTGCCGTATGCACGAGGAAACTTCGTGTATTCGGGGGATCACCGTCTTCCCCAACATTGTTGCGATTTCTATAAGAGGGAGCGATTTACATGAGACGGCCGACCGGTCGCCAGACATTAAGCATCGGCGATTCTCGAGGGGACTAGGCGATCATTGATCGAGATTCTCACGTCCATCGAGTGATGGCGACTCCAGAGGAGGGATCACTCTCACATCCGCTATCTTCCAACTCTCTTTCGAGCATCGCTGTCCAGAGGCTGTCCGCACTCGAAGACTTCTGTCCGGATGCCATCGTCGTGAATACTCTAGCATTGGCATCGACGGAAGACACCGAGCTGAAGGGAGAAAGAAACCACGGGATCCGGATGGGACGAGGAATTCACGCAGAAAATTCCGGAGATTCACCCCAATGGAATCAAATATTCAAAACTGAGCATTCTATCCTGTGAGAAGAACGTTCGAACTGTATTTGCTACGCCATTTCAAACACGACACCAGACCGCCTAAAATGGAGGAGTCAAAATTTCGTTCAAGCAGCATCTCAAAATCGGGCAGGGCCGGTCGAGCGAGCGAGGGATGCTAATACTATCTCGGCGTTTTTGTCCATGAATCAATATTCATCGAGTTAACCTTAGTCATCGAAATGATGTCAAGGCATCCGGGCCTGTCCTCGGTTTACGACTACGTAAGAGCGTGGAAACTGTTGTCAAACACAGCAACGCTGGCCGACGTCCACGTTCTTGCGTACGATTTCCCATGATGGAAGAGGGCGCTCGTGGTCCGATTCACGCAGTAGCTTCTCCGTTCCCCAACTACGACCTCTCAGAGTAAAATTATTCTCTAACGCTCAGCGTCATCGAGAAGATCCTGTATGTCAAAGAGAATTCCCATCCGAGGCCTGAACATCGAGAACTGGTATCTCAATCAGCGCGACGAAGAGGTCGAAGTGCTCACTTAATCCTTGGGCAGTGAAGAGCGTACACTCGACAGAAGACGGGGGCGACACCGGCAGTGGGAAACTCAGAGTTTTATCCGATGGCACACCACAAGACGAAATCGAACACAACACACCACAGTGCTTCTGAGACGGAGCGTTTCTGCTAGCTAGCGAGCGAACGAGCTTCGGAGCTTCAGCGGCAGCAACCTTCGTCTGACAGCAGCAGAACATTCAGCACCAGCAGTTCGGCGCGGGCAGCGGGCGGGCGGGCAGACAGGCGGTTGGTCGGCCGACCAGCCGGGGAGGCAAGCCAGACGCACAGACTGACAACTGCACGAATGTCAGTCGCTCGGAGCGACAAACCGGCGGACGTATGGTCTTGGTTGCGAGTCAGAACAGCCAACCAGCCAGCCAGTCTGGTTGCTTCAAAGGCCCCATGGAACCGGGAGCGCCACCCGACGGACGTCACTGAAAACCGGCGCGTCACCGTACAATGTTGATCGTCGCGCCCCCTCGCGGCAGACGTCATCGGTTTCGGTCGGCCACGGGAATATGGAGCCACAGGCAGACGAAGATCATAGACGCGGGTGAACAATCGAACTAATGCGGAGCGCGTCTTCCATGGAAGGGTTTCGAATATTCATGGTCGGACATGGCTCTCGGAGAGATCGACAATATTCGAACACCGTCTTTCGATCGTCTCGAGCGATCGCCCGATCGCGGGAAATCGATCCCCAGGCTCCTCCCCCGTCCTTGTAAGCATGCTGGCTTGTTCCAGGGAACTCGACGATCGTTGCTGTGATCCTCTCGAGCCGGCTCGACGACTTCCATGGAGGGATAGCAACGGGACGGGTTCTGGCGGAGTAATCTCAAGATCAGAGTATTCGTCTCCCTTGGTTCGGCCTCCTAGGACCTCCCGTGATTTTCTCTCCTGTGGAACCACAACGCGAGCTTCGCTGTTCAATGGTTGCGTCTTCGCTAGGTATGAAGCGCACAAAATCGACGAGAAGTAGTACCGCGCAAGCATCGCCAATCAAGAGTTTTGAGTCGCGGTGGAGCCTCGTCACGGAAGAAAAAATCGTGTTTTTGTGCAAAGTAGGAACAGCTTGCTCGAAAGATCGCAATAGCCCCGAACCGGCGCTGATCTGCCCGAAGAATCCCAATATGTCCTAGAATAGTTGACCGACACAAACCACTGTCGCTTTGAATTCGTGAGCGGAATCACTTGTCAAGCTTTTTGTTTGGTCACTTCAACGTCCGAGGAGCTTTCTTCGGATGAGGGAAGTTTTTAGACTAATGGCGGAGCTAAACGACCAAACTGTGGAAGCGGCGGACGAGCACGCATTCCTACCGCGCTAGACTCTGACGAGCAGAGAATGTAACTTCGATGACTATTCAAAGAGGCAATCAGACCTCTTGCCGAGCTAAGAAAGCTCGATCCGGTGGACTTCGTCGACGGCGGCGTTGACCCTCCAGCTTGGACAGCGTGCGAAGCACCGGTCAAGCTATTACCATCGAGCGAGAAATGTTCATACGTCCTGCTCCAGAGACTTGAATCATGCTTGACTTCCGGAGAGATAATTGAGGGGGGGCAGGCCCGATTAGTAGACAAGCCGATTTCCCGTTGATGAGGGACTCGCTCCATCCTCGGTCGATCCTTTCGATCATGCGAATTCCGTTGCTTATAGCCGATTTATCTTCTGAGGACCTCCCTGGCTAGACTCAGCGATTCGCTACCTTTGTGTCCTTAGATAATTCCCTCTCTATCGTTGGGGTGTGGGGTGTAGGTCATTAGGATAATCCCCTGAAAACGCCATTCCCAATAAGAGCTCGCTGACGTTCGGATCCGCGCATATAAATTGCAGCGGGTGCGTCCTACCCAGTGCTGTGCGCCATCTGATTTTTCGCGGCGGCGGCGACAGGCGAAAAAAGAGATGGCGGCGGCGGACGCCGCGGCGTTTTTCGGCGGAATTGAGACTCACGGCGCGCCGCGGTTCCCTCCTTCCCAGAGCGAGCTCCACAGGGAAAGTAGATTCCAAGGAGTGAGCTAAGGCACCAAAGAGGGAGTAAGCTTCGGAATGGCGAAAGTAGGAATCGAAGAGCGAGCACAAGTTAGGTTCATTTATTCTCAAGTCACTTATTCCGCAAGAACTCTCGATTATCGTGTATGAAAGGACGAGACGGCAGGCTCGTCATTCTCATTTTGTCTCTTGATGAGCGGCGAGGAGTCGACAGAAAAACATATGAATTGTCTCGATTCTCGGATGAGATAAGGTGTCGTCTACCATTCTCATCATCGAGCGAGCGCATCGAGCTCGGCCCAGGTTCTCTTTCTTTGACTTTGATGAACATTTTCTTCTGTATTCCCTCGATTCGCTCCGAAAGTCTTCCGAAATCTTTTAAAAGGGCTCTTGACTATTAACCATGGGGACCATGACGGCGCGCCGTTCCGCCGCAGGACGCCGTGCTCAGAGCTCGGCGGCGGCGGCGGAGCTCAGAGCTCGGCGGCGGCGATCGCCGGCGATCTCGGGGCGCGGCGCACAGCTCTGGTCCTACCGCACCTGTCTGCGCCCTTACTGCGGTAACTGATTTCAGATATAGAATTCGTTCCCCTATAGCGATCTCCCATCATTCGATCTCGTGAGAATGAACTCCCATAGGCGGGAAGGATTCGCCCAACGTTGTTCACAATATCCGCCCAATAAGGACATGCACCGAAGATTTTTCGCAGCCACACGTACATCTCTTATTCCATCTTACATCGGCTCATTGATTGAGATGGACAACAACAAAGATCTCCAAATAATAGGACGAAGTCTCTCCAGAGGTTTGCCGCGAGGAGGTTCTGCCTCTCTCGAGGACGAGTGAACACCCTCAAGCCGACGGCAATCACCAGAGGCGGCTGCGGATTTTAGTTGTTGAAAATCACGCTGAAAGATATGGGTACTCTGCCGCTGATCGCGAGCTCCCATCCCGCCGAAGAGTCAGCGACCTCTGAGGCTGGAATCATTTACTTCGGGGAGGGGCAAATAAAAACGAGCTTTATCCATTCCGGCGTACATCACTCTGACATTCCTGGAGTATCTCCCGATCAATGTCGATGTCGTAGTCGGTCTCGAGTTTTTCTACATCGACAGCCGTGCTTCGACCCTTGGGGAATTCGACCCATTTAGCGATTGGGATGTCCTCTTTAGAGCACGTGACATATATCAACGCATTTCCCGACTTGATGGATAGAACCGACCAATTCTCTTCCCCCTGAGGGATGCTCTTGCTCTTCCATCGATCGCCGCTTTCCTCGATCGACCATACGCCTTGCCCTGGGCTGCTGAAGACTCCCTCGGATCCCTGGAAAGTGACCTGCCCAAGACGGCATAATGATCGAGCAAAGCAGAAGCATGCCGTACGATTCCCTGGAGCCGAGGCCGCTGAGTTATTCGCTCTGAGCTTGAGCGTCTCGCACGTTTCGGACTTCGAATCCGCTGAGGCGGAACTCATGAGCGTCAGGAGACACAGGATTGACGACCACATCGTTGTCTTCACGCAGAGAATGCAAATCTCGTCCCATGAGCGAGAAGATTTTCTGTTTCGGTGAAATGAAATGCGGTGCGCTCAATTACTGGGAATGCCATCAATCAATCGATCAGGATTCGCCGCGATTCGGATTAGCTCTCTATTCAGGTTCCCAAGCTGCCGCCATCGAAGCAGCATAGTTTAGGGGAATTACTCGAGTGGCGATTCTCGGTCTCTTCGCCGACATTCCACAATTCCACCGTTTAGTTTCCGGGTGGCTTCGGAAGTATCCTGAATCATCCTGCGAGTCGCGAACGTACTCTCGTATATTTGGTGTGATTGACCATGAGTATTTCAATGAGAGTGAAGATCAAGAACAAACAAAAAAGATATTGCGCAACTGATCGTAAATTCATCGACTCATTCTATGCCGGAAAATCGGAATGGCGGGAACACTCGAGAGTGGAGTCAGTGATCCTCGTACATCCTGTCGGTGGGCGCCACGGAGCGAGGTCTCAAATTATTGCGGGTTTGTTGGGTGCAAGTTCCCCGGTTGCAGAAACCAATGAGTTGTTCCTGTTGATAGGAATTCCTTAGTGTACATATTGGCATCGATCCTGTTGATGTGCTCTTCAAGCATGCGGATCCGCCGACCCTCAGAAGTCGCGAGCGCGGGCTCTCAGAAACCCTCTGACAGTTTTGAAACTTCTGACATCGAAATCGAGCGCTGCTACCGCACAGTCTGCGCGCCGAGTACTCACCTGAGAGCCAACGACTTCTATCGCATTGAAGAGAGAAGTCGGGGTTGGCTGACGGCATTGGTTTCCCTGACTCAGCCCCAACTGCCTCGGCGGCGATTTTAAGTGGAGAACACCTATGGCACCCGTGACGACGCAGAGGGTTCTGAAATGAGTCGATATACTTTCACTGCAAAACGTGAATACTACATGACCAGCATAGTCTAACATCTATGACATCATCATTAGCATAATAATCGCGGGCCAATTTTTCGCTTACTTGCACTGCAGATCGTAGACCTCTTGGCTTCCGACAGGCATCGCATAACCCGGAGTCTCGTAAGCTTCGCATCGCGTTCGGTCTCTACGCTCGGGACTAGGTATACTGAGGTCGAACCCGTCAACCTGCGACGTCTTTCGACATGCAAAGGCGTCTATGATTAACTTGGTGAAATGATTGGTCATAGTCATAGTTCTACACCCTGCAATGTGCCCCAAGTTCCGCTGCTCGAAGCGTCCCGATATCGGTCTTTTTCACGCTGAAGACGTGTACCGTGACTTCTGCACTGATCCTTCAGGAGATTGAATTTTTCGCGCAGATGTTTCATAGAAATTATTTGATGTTCCGCGAAGCAATTTCAGAGGGTATCTCCAGATTGATTTTATCGATCTTCAATCACCTGGACTTGTTTTCGATATGGCTGGAACTTGACGCTCCTCAGGGCTTGGCATTGCACGGCCATCTCGTTCATTGCTGTCGGTGACACGGCCTGTGCCGCGCATCGACAATCGTCCAAGCACCTCCCTGGAAATTATTGACCACAGTGGGAAGAGCACTGCTTTCATTGATGTGCAGTCTCACACTTCCAAGGCGCGACTAGCGGCAAGCTTTCGAGTGTTATGACTCGATTTACCCGCGGCACTTTCTAGGGGGCTTTTTTGCGACCAGATTCGCGAAACGGAAAATATTGAATCACTGCCTCGGCAAGTCACTGGCCGCGACTCCGCTCGGACCTACCTGGTACCGTGGCATTCGTGTTTGAAGGAAGTCCATTTAGGAAAACTCGGCGGCGACAAAACCCACACGGCATGTTACTCGGCAAGCAGGTCTGAAGTCGCCGACGGAAACGATCGCGAAATACCAAGCTTCCGAGTTTGCCTGGAATCGCGACCTAATCTTGAGCTTTCAACCGGGCACTCCGTGTCAGACTCCCCAGAGATCCGTGCCCTCCGTTCGGGGGTGTCGATTCGGGAAATTCTCACGGAGAAGACGACTCGCATCCCGGAATTCCGTGTGAGAGATGTGGGTGGGGATAATCATGAGCTGCGATTCGCGCTCCGTGGTCTCTGCGAAGAGCTGAACTCACTGTTCACCATGCAGTAAATGTTGCAGTCGTCCTCGTCGATGTACATTTCCTCATATGGCTCACAAAAAGATGGATCTCTCAGCTCGCTGTCTCGGAAGCGTATCTGGAGCTCGTTTCCACTGTTATAGGGCGGACCGTAGACATCCCTGTGATTCGCCTGACCCAACACGGACGGAGACAGGAGAGCAATTATCATCGAATGGAATCTCAACATCTTGAGCTTTTAGGACATCTGTAGTCGATTTCACTGTTGTGACGATCGAGCACTCCCGTTCCGAAAAGGCGGACGGCTGCGATGACACGCTGCTCCGTCCGAACGCAAACTCTGAGCACGCCATCCACGGAAGCTTGAGCCGGAATCATTTCCTAAAATATCATGACGCAAAGGTTTTGGGCTTTCCCACAGCATTGGATAAATGGAGAGTCGTGTCCGATACCGTCTGTCCCGAGCTTTCCCGCCCAAAATGTGTTTCTTCCGCGGCTCATCCGGCGGGATTTCCGCTTCGAAGCTCTCGAGTATAGCCGGACCGTGCGCATGGACACGGGAAATTCCCCGGCTTCTTTAGATGCTCTTTCTTGTGACACGACCGCTGTTCAGGCGTGTTTGTGCCCGTGACTTATGAGGGTAACAGCCGTAAACAATCCCGTTTCCCTTCAGGCTCATGACACGCTCGGCATTAGATCTTACGCGCCCACCGTCTCAGCGATTAGTCGTGAGCAGGCGCCATGAGTTTCGTTGATATTTCCTCCAATGTAACACTATGTATTGATGGTCAGAAGTTTAGACCATCAATACATGGTGTTACATTTAGACTCTAAACCCATGCTGCAGGAGATTCCAGCTCCTCAGAATCTACCAGATAGGGGTTGGGCTATGCAGGAGCCTTCGGCAAAGTGACGGTTGATGTTCAATTCCCGCGAGCATATCGTCCCAATATCGATGCAACCATATTGAAATGGCCAAGAGACGTTGGAATGATGAGAATCAGAGAATATGTATAGAGAACTTTTGTGTGTTTTCTTCTCCGTGTAGACCAAACAGGTTCGCGCGTCTATGAGTTCTCATGCATATGCGTTCCCGGACTGGAGCTTGTTTCTCAGAAAGTCGAAAATACGCAGGTGGGTGGCGTGGGTCCGATACCTGCTGCCGATCAGGTTTCCTCACGGGATTTCCTCTCCAAACAGCAGGAAGCATTCGCCGGGATCCGTCTTCGGGAGCGATATCTGGTCGACTAATCGGTGATAGACGGGACGTGAAGGGTTGGCTTTGTGGTCCAGCCTGGATATTTATATTCCTTAGGTGAACATCTCGAAACTCATATCGAGACGGTACTTAATAAAGATTGCGACCGAGGCTGGGCTGAAAAAGCAGTTCTAGAAGCTCTGACTCCATTTGGAGCGTTGACCTTAAAAAGAAGGGATGGGAAGGAGCGATGTCGGACAATAGGGAACATGGTCAGAGTACTCATATCTGTGATTCGAGATATCTACCACCATATGCCGCATCCTTGAGAAGAAGGAAAAGATTCGACCCTCCCGACAAGTCATTTATTATCCCGAGACTCGCCTGATTCAAAAAATAATAAATGTCATCCCACGAATTCGGCGGGAGGGCTGGGAATTTGAGAAGCTCCCCCACGGGCTGTCTGGGAGAAGTCTATCGATCATCACTCGCTCGATCAGAATCCCTGGATTTCTCGCGTGCCTCGGAGTCGGCAGTTTCCCTAGTCAAACCTCTGGTCCTGGATTTTCCGGGGATTCTCTCCTGTTTCTTATTGCTCCTCTTGGCCCATCTCCGATTCTGTTTTGGGGGAGGAGACGTTGACGGCACACCTGCAGAGACAAGCGTGAAACAGAGAAAACACGTGCTTCCCGTTAGACGTGAGGTCGAGCAGAAGATGGAGCCTCATCGGCGCTCCGTTCCTCTGCCGAGAATCACTCACTCGGGGCATGGAATGGGTTGGGGACTTCAACTCCTCCGGCTGTCGATTCTGTTTCGTTTCGAGAGTCGTTGAACCCTACACTCGAGCTTTTCCCTGCAAGACTTGCCTATTACACAGGCTGTTCGGAATTTTCTGAAATCAGGAGGGGAAAACCCCACTCACTTGAGCGCTGCGAATCTTTTCTCCTCATCCTATCTGCGATTTCGTCGTCGCTGTTGATGCCGTTATTCTCAGGGACCTCGAATCGGGCAGATTCTAGCCCATTGCCCGCGGAAATCGTCTCCGCTGTCGACGCAACATCGCATCCGAAAGCTTCAAAGAAGGGAATCGATACAGAGTGACCGATGATTTTCCGAGAAGCCTCGGACTTATCACTTCCGAGCTCCGCTCAACACATACCAGGAGGACCGCACTGGCTCAGGAGAGCGCACAGGATGAGAATATTGAATTCGCTCATGTCGATCGCTCTTATCTTCACAGAGCAATCGGTGACTCGAGAGGCCGTCCTTCAGACGACTGTAATCTCCGACGAGCGCTGAGGCTCTTCGGTCGCAGTTCCGCTAGATCAGCTCAGGCCGTCTCCGAGCGTGAGCATACTGAGAGAGCGGTTCTCACCAGGCCCGGACCCGGAACATACTCAATTTGATTGGCTCTCCAACAGCTTGGGAAGCGGAATATAGCCAGCGCCGTAAACACCGATAGACTGCCGTAGCTCCTCCATGAATAAAGAAACTCACGGTCGCCCAGTGAACTAAGAATGCTACGCGACACAGGCTGGGGTTTGAGACAGGCTTCACTCTGATTCTTTTTTGAATTGCGTGCGACGATGGTCGAAATCCCCCATGTAGGGGCTCCCTTGCCCACCACAATAAATCGAGGCTTTCTTTTTCAGGAAATAATGATGCCTTCATTCCACCTCAATCGGGTGGTGTTCTCATTCCCACACGATGATACCTACATAGTCAAACTTCATTTTAGAGGACAGTCAACTACGAGTGAGCACTTCCAAATCGATGTCTTCGTTTGCGATGAAATTCCGCCCCAAAATCGGAGCAGATTTCCTCAAATTTCCCTTGAGGATCTCTCGGATTCGTTCCGGCGCATATTCTTCGAATATTATCCCACTTTTCTCGACAAACATGTCCTGTATGAACTTCACGATTGTGCTGTTTGGACAGCCCTCGACGAGTGAGTGCGTGTAGATATCACTCCCAATCGAGCTCACCTGGAACAGTTCTTGAGAATGATTCCCAGAACCGATTTCTTCGTACATTCCGATTACACAGGCTCAGAGCATCGTTTCCGATCACCGATACGATGCTACCAGAGCGAAGAAATTCACCGACCGTGAGTGAGTCCAGCATGGACGTTTGGTAAGCCTGCCCGGTAAGGGTCCAAGCTATGAGAACTCTGACGTTCTCGAAGATGCGGAGCATCGTGCCGTGGTATTTCAATCCTCTGGAATTGAATCCTTCGAATTTCCCAGAAATCGCGAAGTTCTTCACGGCGAAGGTCGCTCTGACTGAAATCGAACCTGGAGGAGAATTCGAGAGTCCGTGACCGGAGATGTCTCCCGGAAGCGGTCGGGAATCAATTCGCTGGCCTCATAGGTTCGATTTTCCCCACCTTTAACTGGATGGACTTCTTGACGGGTGCTGCCGATCAGGCGCATATTCGCCAAATTGTGGGGTCGGAGCGAAGACAACGAGTAAAAAAGACCATCCTTATCAATCCAAGTCTCGTCTCCGATTTGAGGGAACAGGGCATCGCTGTATTCGATGCGTTTGCTCTTCACCACTATCTCAGCGAAGTAATCGAGTTTCCGCAAATCCAGAGCACCTGGAAATCGACGATCGGTGTTTTTTCGTTCGCATCGAAAAATATCGAGCACCCAGTTTTACCGAGACTATCGATCGGAGTGCATCGCAGGTTCGTAAGCTCAGTATGTCAAGCTTGAGCCCTAGTCGTACGTTTTACCGGTTCACGTCAGTCGTTCGGCCAACTCAACCATCAATGATCGTAGTGATCGTATGCGCAACAACTTGTGAAGATATTAATCTCGGGATGCGGTTAAATAGATTTATTGATTCAATTCTCATCCAATTGGGATCGGAAGAATGCGAGAAGTCGTTGGTACAAGAAGCGAATCGCTGCACGTGAGATGGATCTTTCGTCCGGAACACCTTTCTTGTTCTTCATCAGTCTTTTGTCCAGGCTGCGACTCCCGGCGACGATTCCGCATAGAAACTTACTGTGTCTTTCAGCGAAGCAGCCGATATGACCAACGTGGTCTGGTTCATGCTTCAATAGGAAGGCAGAGCACATTCCCTCGTCCGTCATGACTCTGTGATGCCCCAGATCGCCATCAGCGACGAGAAACGTCCCGGGCTCTGACGTTTCTCGGAGACGCCCTCGAATGATTTTCTTCATCCTCAGGGTCACAAAGGTCTTGGCACAGGCTCTCGCATTCGCGCCTACGATGTGAAGAATCAAACGACAACCGGATTGTCCCGCTGGATAAGTTATAGGAGTGGAGCATAAGGCTCGGCCCCCGAAGCAAGAGCCGCAAGTTTTCGCGATCCCGAACGTCTTCATGCTTGCCTGAATACTGACCGCTTCAAAGTCCCGTCTACCGCACTCCCGAACCGCACTGCACAGGTCTGAATTGCGGGAGAAGGCTGCGTTGATGAGCTCAGATGAATTCCCGGTCCGGCAGTGATTCCTTCAGAGTTTTTCCCGAAAGCCTCCTGGTCGCTGCTTCTGAGATCTTGTGCGGCTGCAAGACGCATGTGCCCTGCCCTGGCTGCACTTCCGAATGGCAAACATGACCGCTGGGTTCATTGGCGGACTAAGCTCCGGCTCTCACATACTGCACATAGAGGAAGTGAATGTAGCTCATATGAGCTTTGGCTTCCTCGTTTTCTGAGATGTGCGTTTGTTGAAGACTCGAGGAGGCTTGGGAAACATCGCGAAGTTTGTCTCGATAAACCCTTCCCAGAGCGGCCTCAGAGTTCCTGATCGAGGACACCATCCGGCGCACACGCCTACCGGGGCATGTTGGCTGCAGAGAAGCCTTGTATTACACCTTTCGATCAGAGATACTCCATCGGATATACACGAGCCTGGGTTTAAGTATCGGAGTCGCAGCTCATCCCAAGATGTTCGGCCTCAGTCCGCTCACTTGTTTGAGACTAACGATAGATACATGTCTAGCTTAAGAGTACATCATTGCCGTCTTCTGTGTGAGTCGCCGGCAATTTTTTCATATAATTCCGAAAGCTGTCCGGAAAAATCTTCGATAGGCGAGCGATTGCCGCCTCTGCGTGTCTCCGTGTTGAATCTTTGGTCGGTCAATCCGCAAGATTTCGGGGCACATGAGATCATCTGGACCGTCTGTCGTACCCGAATCATGAAGCTTTGGAGAAGGGCGGAGCCTCTCATGGGGGTTGAGGGCATGGATTCTATGGCTATATATGCTTAATATATAGATATCAGGAGTCTCGTCTTGAGGTCTGGCGCTAGAAGCCTCTCTGAAGAATTTCATCCCATCGATCCCCGAACGGATGGATGGGACGACCTATTTAGGTGGATTCCTTCGAGAAAACATCTCATTCAATACCCGCGAAGGACTCTGTTCCTCCGAGACCATAGAGTCTACTCCAAGAGCATGCCAGTCGTAAGGGACACATTGGCACCGAGTCAAATCATTTGGAACGTCGGTCATCCTCACAGCTGTTATTCGAGTTCTGGCAATGCGGAGGCTTGGTCTACGTAGACCCTTAGACGAAGCATGAATGTCTCAATACATATTCGGATCGGGATAAACGTTGATAGACCAACGAGGCCGATTAGGACGTCAGCATGGTCGGCCCCCCGCGCCGGGGTCCGAAGTTCAGAATCTGCAGACCTATTCAGAGTCCTGGACGCCGGTCTCGGCGCTGGCGAGAAGCCTATTCCATGGTCGATTCCCCGTTTCCTCATTCAATGCGCCGTTCACCTATGAGCTCACCAGAGAACTTTCACCATCGGACACTTGATCGTAGGATAATCAGACGAGGCTTGCCTTGATCGGATAGATCGAGGCACAGGTCGACAGAATGGGTGGCAGGAAGGGAAATCGCGAATTTAAGGAATCTTCCATCGACTCACGAGGTTTGCAGGTGAAACTGAAGAAGATGATCGCCGAGACCGCCACTAACAAGGCGACTCCGCTGAGTTTGATTAGAGAGTCAATGCTGAGCACATCGAACTTCCGCGCAGGCTTCCGAAATCGTGTGAAAGATTTCTGGGTTGTGGACGATCGACTTAGGATGTTATTTGACGTTTCCACCATAGTGCATCGTCGTCGTCATGGGAGAGGAACTGAAACTACTACAAGGCAGTCGCAGAAATAATGGGGGTAGCCTTCCCCCTCCCGGAAAATCTGGTCGGAGTGCAGAAGTATAGCCTCTGAGGAGTCACGCTATAATTCCGAGCCCCTGTCACCGACCCCTGGAAAACTTTGCGCCTGATCCTAGAGGGAAGGAGTCCTCATTAGTTGTTCCCGAGTAGAAGTGGCTCCTACTCGAGTCCTAGCTGTGGATTGCATCTCTTTTGAACACTTGAACCGACTACAAGAGTCTCCTCAGATGTGGAGCAATGCAAGGTGGCGGATCGAACAAGGTAGCAGTCTTCAAAGAGTTTTCTCTGCTTCTTGACAGAGGGGGGCTGCCCCAGGTCGGGCGTGAGGATGAGATGTAAGGACCGTTCCCATGA
Source organism: Galendromus occidentalis (assembly GCF_000255335.2). NCBI lineage: Eukaryota > Metazoa > Arthropoda > Arachnida > Mesostigmata > Phytoseiidae > Galendromus > Galendromus occidentalis. The sequence goes on along the minus strand of NW_003805485.1, from coordinate 804,861 downwards.
CAAACTTGCTCAGTACCACAGAGGAGCTCAACGGAGTCGTTATCATGTAGCACCAGGGGAAAACTTCCGATCCCCACCTGAGGAACTCGCTCTGAGGGCAATTAAGGCTTCTTGCTTCAAGTCTCTCATCTTCATTCTCGAAGATCGTCTTGATTGGGAGCATCCATGGTCAAGGATATTTTGCTCTGATCACCCGATTCGTCTCCCTCAATAAGCATCATCCTGTGCAGCTCGCTTCGGTGTCGGCCGTATATGGTGCCGTCGACTTGCAGAACCCTGTCATATTCTCCCGATCACCGTGGGCTGGATTTGATCAGAGGTTAGAGGTCAGAGTCTTGTGCGAAGAAACTCCTCAAACGAAGAACTCCTGAAAAGACGTGGCTCTCGTATGTGAGGGCGCAAAAACCGTAGACCTAGCTGGATGCCAACATGGCAGAGTCAGCCAATCTTGTCATTGAGCCGGGATATCGTCAGACAGGCTTCCAGCCCCAGCTCTTTGGGAATCGTAGGTGGGCGGCGCGCCCAGGAGACCAGCCCGTTGGCGGGTCGGAGACGGGAACGGCGCTAAAGCATCCGCGTTGTTCGTCGGTGTAGGAATGTGGGGCTTCGCAACGGACGAGAAGATGAGGCGAATCACCGGCTGCTATGCGGAGCGATCTGTTCGTCCAGAATCGTGACGGTCAAGCGCGGACGGGATACAGTGGCTTTCGACCGCGGAGAGATGTTGGAAGAGGCGCCGAATTCGATGTGTGGGTTCCGAAGTCGGCTTAACCGTGAGACCTCCATCAAGGACACCCTTACTCGTTGTCTCTGCGCGCTATTGTTTCTCAGCCACACAAAGCTCTCCATCGTTCCCGTGATGCACGGACGCTCCAAAACGTTCTCTGTATCGAAGAATTAGACAGGGAGCCCGGATGAAGCTAGAGTTCCCCCTCGGACTGAGGTCATGGTCGAGGCCACCGATACAGAAACAGCAAAGCCCCGACGGGATGGAGGCCATCCCGGATCCCATCAGACTGCGATTATTGAGCTCCAAGAGCTGAGTGAGTCAGTATCTTAAGGCGGATTCAGCGAAATGTAGGGATTCGGTCCCGAAGAGAAACTTTACGCGCTCAGAACACCTATTTCGCATCGAGCGTTCCGTTATGGATCACACATCAACGACGATCTATCGGGAATCCGTGGAATATTAACGGAATCGTATCCGAAGAGGGAATCCGTCTCTGAATGGAATACGCATTGTCTGGTCTCATTCGAAGGTTTCTCTTCATAACGACAAAATCCGCGATCTTCTTCTGAAAGCCGCTGCGATCATGTCGAGCCCCGAAAATCATCCATTCCTTCAGATTGTAATCCTCTGACCCAGAATCTGTGGCATTGATCCGAGCTTTTAAGATCTTCGATCGAGTTCTCGGATAACTATCTAGAAGCTTGTAGCCGCCATCTCTATCTGTTCTAATGTCACCGAGGAAGGATCTGAGGAGCAGGAGGAGAAGGAAGACGGTGCACACAAGATCCGATCCTGGCAGAGTACGGGCCACCAAAGGTCCCACACCCGGGGCTCATGGGGGGGGGGGACTCTGGAAGCGGAAGTTGCGAACATATATTTGTGTTGAGACATCTTGACGAAGCCTTCGGGGCGGGCAAGGACGATTCCTGGAGTCCCTCAGGAATCGCCGGCGGAAATTCCTTAATCCAGGTCCGAGTTGAGCATCGGGAAGTTACCCGAATATTGTTCGAATCTCACGAAATATAGTCAAGTCAAATCATCGATGAAATTCTTAACTCTTGTGATCTTCAAGAGCGAGGATCCTAGAATTTTCGAAGTCGGTCTCTGACGGTCCAGAGCGTGGTCGTCACCGTTCTCATTCTTCCCCATTTGCGTCGTTCTCCTCCGGTGATCGGATTGCTACTGCGCGGAACTGGGCTCTTCCTACCCTCACCTGCCGAACGCTGAGAATGAACACCCACAACAATCAGAGCGAACGGAGGAGTTCCCAACATGATGACTTGCTCAAACTCATCGAGTAGGAAAACAACGCGGGTTTCCGTTTTTTTTTTTTCTGCCCCCGTTGAAGGCGTCTCGCCGCCGTGCTAGGAGCTCCCCCAGCGGGAACATGGGCTCGGTCAACACGACGACGTGTGGCGGTGTGGAGCGGAATTCGAATTGCAGCGGGCTCCGACTGGCACTCCAACTGGCCCCCGCGGCTCCCCGGAGCTCAGCGCGCATGTCTCTTCGCAGTCCGTTCGTCTGTACGGCGTGCCGTTGCTCGTACGGCGGCGGCCCGTGGTCTGGTTGCCTGGCGAGCTAGCGGGAACTCCGAGCTCCATGGGCCCCTGTCTGCATCGAGCCCTCTCTCGTCCTTTCCCTGTATGTGTGTTCTCGGTGCTGCTTGCTGCTGCGAGAGTGTGTGGGCCTGCGTGGAAGCCATTGCTGATTTCGCACTGATCCTGGCAGGGGTTTGCTGTCAAGTTGAGGTTGCTTTCTTCGTTGGCGAGCGATTCGAGCCTGAATACGCGAGCGACCGACTGACCGAGCGCCCGGCCAACCGACCGACCGACTGGCGAAGCGACCAAAGTGTCTGACTTACCGCTCGACCAACTCAGAGATCGAGCGAGCCAGCCAGCCAGCCAGCCAGCCAGCCAGCGACTGACGGACGGACCCACGGTCGGGCGGGCGGGCGTGCGGACTGACGGACTGCTTGACGGGCTGACCGAGCGAATTACTGAGTGAGTGATTGATCGATTGAGCGACGGACCGACGTTTGGAGCTAGCGCCCGATCAGGCAGGCAGGCCTCGAATCGATCGATAGTTTGTGCACTGTGATGAAGTGAGTGAGTGAGTCTACGACCGACCGTGCGAGTTAGCGAGCGAGCGACCGACCGACTGAGCGACCGATCGACGAGTCGAGAACGGTCTGCGCGACCAGCTAGCGATGGCTCTGCGTATTGCAACGACCTGAGTTTCGAACACGGCCTCAAGGATGAATCAGGTTAGCGCACGGTGACTACTACTGGGGGCCAAGCATGTCGATCGCGCTCCCAGTGGTAGACTTCGATACCGAGAGGGCCCGCTGTTGCTAAACTGTGAGCGAGCGAGCGAGCGTAAGCGTGCAAGCAAGCGCCCGCCCGCCCCGCCACCCACCTATCCACCAAATGGTCGAGGGCGCACGGTCGCGGTACGCCGCGATCGCGTAGCTTCTAGACGCCCTACAACAGCTTACTAGGATACGAACAACATCGTTTAGTTTTTGAAAGACGTCCGTTCATTCGTTTGTTCGTTCGTCTGACTGTCTCGAACCTCTCGAAGTAAGCAACCTCGACGTGACTGAGCAGAATGTGAAAGCACACCTTCAACTCCTGCGCGAGCGAAAAAAAAAAAGAAAAACCAACGCCAACATCAACCAACATCCAACAACGGCGATCCTCCAAGCGACGCGACAGCAGCAACTTCAGCAGAACGAAAAAACGAGTGAAACACATCAAACTTAAACCTCAACCATGGGGAATGAGGAAAGCCAACAGGGGGCCGAAGGAGTTCCCGGAGGAGCTCCCGGTGGCATGCCAGGCATGGGTGGCCCACGACCTCCAGGCGCAGGGGGTGGGGGCCCTTTGGGCGGTATGATGGGTGGTATGCCCCGAATGCCGTCGATGCCCACGATCCCGGGCATGTCCAGTTTACGTCCACAAGGCCCAGGTCCAGGCGGAGGCGGTGTCGGTAGTCTCCTTGGATTCGGTGGTAGTACCCAGCCTCAGGCGCAGCAAATGCAACAACAACAGCAGCAACAGCAACAACAAATGCCGCCGACGAGTATGGGCACCACACCGGGAATGGGGGGACCCAGGTTCCCCGCTCCTAGACCGACCGGCTCAGGACCAGGACCTCCGGGACAGACTTCGGTTCCAGGACAACAAGGAGTACCACCGGATCTTGATATGAGTGATTTATCGGCAGAGGAGAGAGCAAAAATACTCTCTGTAATGGCCCGTGCCCAGGAAGACGGCGATGCTACAAAAATGATGCCACAGCAACAAAATCAACCACAAGGAACGCCTAGTCAACAACAGCAGCAACAGCAGCAGCAGCAGCAACAACAACAACAGTTACAACAGCAGCAACAACAGGAACAGCAGCTGCAACAACAGCAGCAGCAACATCAGGCGGCGGCAGCCGCAGCTGCAGCACAACAAGCTCAACAACAGGCGATCCTAGAGTAAGTATCAGCTTTGTTGGTGCTTTGAGCGCGAGCGAGCGAGTGAGTGAGTGTGGCCATGTTCCTCTGTTCATGTGAGAGTGAGTGATCTTCAGAGGGTTTAATTTGCGAGAAAGCGAGCGAGCGATTGCAGACATTCCCGAATGCTCCCGTATGAACGAATTTCAAGCTCAGACGTCGGAGCGCGGACGGACGGACGTCCGCCGCAGTGCTCCGTATGATGATCTGCGGATGTCTCGACGTAGAGCCGCTGAGCGCCTTCAGAGTCAGACACGGCTCTCTCAGTCGTGCCGTCCCCGCGTGGCAACCGCATTGTTCCGCTCCGACGTTTCGCACGGTATGGGATGGTGGAAATCTTTCGTCTCGACGATGTCGGCTGTAAGGACCGGATGCTCCGTCGTCGGCTTCGAATTTCGGTAGTTTAATTCGAATCCACGGTAATCCGCAAAGTTCCGAGCGTATCCTAAAGAAATCATCCGGAGAGTCTATCCGGCGGAGGGTGTGAATGGCGGGCTAGCGCAAATAATACGCTGTGACACGTCGGGGCCTTTTCATTAAGTCGTTGACGTAAACTGGCTGTGACGTCTGACTGGCCGGAGGAGACGATGCCGCCCATTCCTTGACGCGTCTTTGGCTCGACTTCCCGAATTGTCAGAGCTCTCGGCGGCGAATCCTCGAGCCGCTCGACCTCCTGAACGACTTGCATGTGTCGTGAAGTACAGCCCGGTCGAGCGTTCGCCTGGCCAAGCAAATGGGTTCGCTCATGGCTTTGGTCGGTGCGGCGTTTGTTCGTCGAGGAGCGCCTTTCACAGCTCTGGCCGCCGCCGCCCCGAAGGCATTGTCATGCCTAACTCTCGGTGTTCTCCTTTATCACGAACTGTTCCCTCTTACCTTCTCGTATGCTAAAAAGCAACCTGGCCGCGGGCTACGAATAATCATAATACTGCTTCTGCTGCATAGCAGTATTCCTCAATCAGTTTTCTTCCCACGATCTCCACGACGGCAATGATAACAACGACAACAACAGCAACGACGACGGAATGAGGAAGGATAACGACAGCAGCGGAGCTCGAGCCTCCATACGAGGGTCAATTTTTTAATCTACGCAGAGGAATAATCTCAACTGGGGCTTCCATATAGCGCGCGGGCACTAGGGAATGCCCTGGGCGGGGGGCGGGCGGAGGCTTTCAGGGCTGGCTGGGCCACGGCTCCTCGTTTCCAGTGATTTCCGTACATACTGCCGACATGCATTCGTAGGAGACTGCTCCACGGCCGTTGAAAGCCGGCGGTGCAATCGATGGGTTCGACCCATGTGTCGTAAGAGGAGCTTGATGACTTCTGCTGCTTCAGTGGGCTCCCTCGGAGACACCGTGATACCTTCAACGGTCAGCAGATCGGAAATCGTACTTGATGACCTAGGCCATACGGAGATTTTTGGCTCCGGGTCCGGGCTGAGCAGTTTCAGAGCTTCCAGAAAGCATAGGGTTCATCCGGTCATTCTATATCAGGTCTAACTTAGCCTCAGTCGAAGGAAGACTTCTTGTCGAGGGGGCTTTGGGAAGAGTGCGAATGAGGGTCTGGCAGTGGGACGACCCAAGCGAGATAGGGCTCACTCTGCCATCTCTCAGGACTCCGACGGGAGCTGAGCTATTCAAAATTGTTGCTGGCGAGTTATGAGCGGCAATGCGAGCTGCGACAGCGTCCGTTGCCAAGCTCACTGTCGGCTGGCGGTTTCCCCCCTGCGGATACCAGCACGCCGCGCAGAGGAAACGGACGGCCGGGCGAGAAACTGGGGACATCAAGGGGGTCAGCAGAGTCACTCACCCGCGGAGCAAAGCGAGGGATAGGTAAGGGGACACCACCAGCCGACCTGTTCGTGAAAGAGGCGGTCATGCTACACTGCATGGTCTATGGATCCAACGTGGTGTGCTCGTCACCTTCTCCCTGTATTCCACTCGGTCAATTCATCCAGCCCGACCCAGGTCCTCCCAAATCATCCCCCATTCAAAACGTTCGTGATGGCAGGGCCCCGTCCGCGCACCAGCGTGTGTTTTGAGTCGGTGCTGTAATTGCTCCTAAAACCCGAGTCGTGAGTCCCTCCTTGGAAGAGTTGAATCGTGGGTTGCCGGGCTAATATTCTGATGAAAACGCGGCAAGCTCAGACCAGAGTATTTTGTACATCTCTCTGGGCATCGGAAAGAAACGGCAAAAATACCTCCCTTGATGTCTAGTAGATTCGAGATCGTTTCCAGCGATAGGAATCGACTCGCGTCTGTCTCTCAGAGCGGAGAAGCTATGGAAAAGGGAGCCTACGCTTTTCTTGATTTCAAATACTCGGCGGAAGTTTCGTACTTTCTCCCCGTCGGAGCAGCATGACGATTCGTCTCCTTGACGCAAATCACCATTTCAGACTCCTCTCGAGGAGTGTTTGAGCGGGAGAATTTGCCGCCTTTGCGCGTATCACTCGCGAGGAAACTTTTCGCAGCTGATCGCCGAAGACCCCAAGGGCCTGTCAGAGGCGATGTCAGGCTATCCGCTCTGAATGTGCGTAGGAGGTGAGACGGAACTGTGATTCCTCGTATCACTTTTCCCACCTTCTCCATCTGTGTTCTCGCTAGTCTTCCATTGACTGCTGAGTATGGTTGCGACCATATGCGTTGGTAAGCGTTCGATTGGAGAACCGAACAGTGCACCCAGTTCCTCCTTTTTTGAAGGAACGTAAAAACAGAACGACTGCCGGACAGTCGGATGGCCTGAGCAATCTGCACGTCACCTGCAGATTCGCCTTGTCCTGTTCCATTCTGTGGAATGGCGTTGTATCGTTCGGGAGGCGGCCGCTTACAGCACCCCGCTACAGGGGCATCGTACTTCGTCCGGGTCCCCGATGGAGCTCGAATGGTATCCGGCCCGGGTTTCTCAGCTCTGAAACTGCTCAGCTCCGCTACCTAATCTCCATTCAACGGGCTCTCGAAGAATTTTTCTATACGGTCGAAGGCAGTCAAGAAAGGAAGAGCGAAAAAGGAAGAAGATCCGAATTAAAAAGGGAAGGTAGATAGATAAAGAAGAGAAATGGAGAAAGAAATCGGATGGATTACTGCTGGAGTGTTTTCCCTCATCTGATGGACGCAGGCGTGGATCTACGCTTCGTATAATTCTTGGCTCTAGTCGCCTAGCAGAAAAATTCCATCCTCGGAAGGCTTCGTAGCTGGAAAGATCGCTAAAGAGATTTGAAAGAACGACTCAATAATTAACCATCTGAATAATTGAACAGCATACAGAATGATACAGGGATCTGGAGAGAACACCAGACTCCGGCTATTCGCTTTTGGACGTTCGGAGTATTTCATTCAGCCTTCCCCCGCGATGAAGATATACGGCGGAAATCTTCCGTAGAAGTTTTAGATCCATGAGATACGGAGCGATGATGAATGTCCTATCAGTTTTCCCTCGAGTCTTCGATAATAATTGCTTAATCGGCGATGAGCTATCAATTTGATTTCTCGAGAGCCCACAAGGTGGAAAACCCGTCCCGGCGGAAGATATCCGATGTCGTCAGATGCTACCTCGTTTGTGCGACCAGTATGCTATGTGTAGATCGTTGAGAGTGAGAGCTTGTCCGCTTGCTGAGGTTACCAGTCCCACGGAGCTATTGATTGCGCAGAACTCCAGTTCAAACTTGAAATCAAATTATGTTTCTCTTTTCAGGGATATAGCCGCAGCAGCCAGACCACAGCAGCGTTGTCCCATTTGTAAAAATACAGACCTCAATCTAGAGGCAGGTTGTCGCTGCGTCGACTGCGGCCGAGTGGCGTGCACTAGATGCGGAACGCCACTGCCACAACCAGATGGAAAGGTGAGTCGCGATTTCATCAAGGATGGGAGAGGAGTAGGCTGACGGTGCGGAGCGATCTGACCGAATTCCATGCAGATATTGATTTCTGAATGAATCAACGAAGGGTAAGAGGGGCGAGCTGAGAGCCCTGCATATGCGATGGAATTCGTTTCCATTTACCAAGGCACCGATTATCCCCATGATGAAGAAGCGAGCGCATGTCTATCATGCAATGACAATCTGGGAGGTGGGATATCCATGAATTCGTGACACATGTAGGGTGACCCTGCAAAGCTCCCATGATGCCCGAATCCGTCCTCCCATGGATAGTCCGAGAGCTTGGTCCGACGTCAACGGGCTCCCATTGCCAGAGACTCGATATTCGAGACTACGAGGAAGTCACCGGAGGAAGAAATTTCGAGATCATTAAGTTGATTGCTTCCAATTCTGAGAAGAATTAGGTCCCTCAGTCTCGCTCCGGAAGACGGTGGCCGCATCTGGAGTAGTCTCTCCGCGGAATCGCCGCCGACGCAGAATTAGTCACATGCTGGACCGGAGACTATTCCGGTCAGATTCCCGAAAAAAAATGCAACTTTGAAGGAAGCTGTGATGTCGAGCCAAACGTTTTATCGGGGAATCTCAAGCTCCTTACACTCTCTCGATGAGATCCCGACTCATGAAGTGCTCGGTTTCGATTACACAGTTTTCGAATCCAGTAGCTTCAACAACTTACTTAGCATAATAATTCCGTAGCTCGTAGACCGTGCCTTTACTCTGATCGGACGATGCTACCCCAAGCCTAGGATGGGATCGGGATTCCAGAAGAACAGCAGCGTCCACGCTGACAATCTCCCCCCCTTAACCACTGTGGCCATAGTGATCAGAACAGACTGATACGCCCAGGGAGAACGAGTCGAGTCTCTGAAAGTCCAGGGCCTCTCGATTTGCGGGAACGCCAATGACAGGGATTTTATTTAAATTCGAATTTAGAGTGAGTTCCGACCGGAATCGAGGCCGTGAGAGAGAATCTTATAGCCTAGGAAAACGGGCCACGACAACCAATCGATTCATGTTCCTTCACCGCCGAAGTGAGGTCTCATTCGCTCATTTCATCGCTTTCATCATGATCGGGGGGAAAGCTCGTGCATGACTTTGATATCTAACAGCTCTAGCGAAATCGATCTCCATCGGGAGCTCTTCCGAAAATCGTTCCCAACAACCTCGCGTTTGACGGCCAGAAGAATCGGTCGTGAAAATTACACGGAAGAACAATTGTCTCGCTAATGTCTTGTTCAGCTCGGTCCCATCAATGCCGAATAGAGTTCAAATAGACCGCTACCCTTGAAACGACGATCGTCAGCGGCTTGAGATTGAAATATTCATCACTCTGATCGGAGCCCAAACCCTGCAGTTTCGTTCCCTGAGACTGAAGACTCTGTTACGGGCCCTCCGCGTGGCCTGAACACTCGTCTCCGATGTTGGCTTGAGATTGCTTCTGGATTTGCATCAGGAATCGAGGAGATCTGCGACGTAGCATATGGGAGGAACGGAAAACATTTACGACATCTGAAGACATGAGTATCAATAAACGACCAGAACTATCATCGATACGCAGCGACCCGACCGATTTTGGGAAAATAACGAATTCCCCCTATCGAAGCTCGTCGTGAGTGCCTCCGTGCATTCGGCCGCTGTATCCCCATCTGCTGCCTACAGAGCTCCGAGAGAGTAGCAACGGATCGGATAGGTCGCTCCTGGAGGGACCCGCGACCTCATTGGACCGATGAACGAAGAAGATTCATCTTTCACTTCCCTCTCCGTATTTACGGTCCCTATTCCAATGACCTTTATGCGTGTAGGGTGTAGGCGATGGCACTTCATTATCCTCTCTCTGCTTCCATAATCTTTCGAGCGAGATCAAGCCAGCAGATGCTAATTACCCGGAGACGTCCGTCGACGGTATAGTATCCCGGGGGCTTAGATGATCTGAAAGATCGGGCTTGCCGGCTCATCTGCCGGCGAGCGGCTATCATGCCTTTGTTTCCGTCACTGACATAGTGCGATGACGTTTGCCTGATGCGGAAAGAGGAGACCGACTCGGATCCCGTCTTGTTATCCTTGACGTTCATGCTCCTTCGATTCCATTGACCGATCTCCTCTCGGAATTCGCAGCACGCGCCGACCGAACTAGACGAATCTTCTCGTTCCTTTGAGATCCGATCCGAGAAAGGATCGCAAGCAGACGGCTGAGCATGGGAAGTGATCTCTCTCCCGATAGACTGATGAAGGCGAGCGAGGAGCAAATTAAAAAGCTTTCGAAAAAAATGTTCACTCCAACGAAACTCCTCAACCGTCGGATCGCCTTTGTCCGGCAAGTACGCTCCGATTGAATGGAGTCCCGCGGGCCTAATATGTCGCAGCTTGGATTAATATTTTCTTACAATGTATCTCCTGCGAGCACGCAGGAAGAATAGAGGGGAAAGAGAGGAGGAAGGGCGACGGCGGCTCGAGAGGGAATCGAAGAGCCGCCGTCTCAACCCTCTTTTCGGTGTGCGGAACTCATGCAGTGCGACTCGCTGTCGGACGGATCGTTTCGCATCGAGGAAACCGTCTCCCGGTCGGAGTCCATCTTGCGATCGGGTGGCCGAGCGCTCAGAGGCAGAATCGGCGCGATTTCGTGCGGAATTTTCCCGTGACCGAGCGTTGCTTTCCGAGGAAGACGATTAATTCCCGGACCAATTAGAAACTCGTAGCGGAGGACGTGAGCGGAGCCGAAAGAATCGCCTCTCTGCTTTCCATGAATACCGTTTAGAAGTCACTCTGAGCTTTTCCGCATCCGAGGATTGTATGCAGAGCGGGCTCTGTTTGACTGTTTCCTCCCAACGCATTGATTCGAGGGTCTTCTGACGGATCGATACCAAAATTCAGGACTCCAAACGAATCCTTGGTTGGTGAGCCACATAAGCTCCTGAGCGATCATCTAGACTTCCATGTCGCACCCCGGAACGTCGTCATGTAAAGTGTAGCCCAGACGTGTTCCTATCGCGATTCCGCCGCTGAGCTGGCACACGGAGACCAGCGTCCGGTCATTCTTCCCTCTGGATTGATCGCGGAGACTATAATTTCCCTCAAAGTTCCGGGGCTCTCCTTGAAATTGAGGTCTTCAGCGTCCGGAAGACTCTTCGAGAAGACGGAATCGAGTTCGTTGATCCCCGCAGAATGAGATGATAATGATAACGTGTTGAGAATTCCTCCTCAATCCGCGTATCTGGAACGAGCTCAGCGCTATGAAAATAGGGACATTCCTCCTCCTAATAGATCCGTACGCGGGTCATAGCATGCGAAACGTGACGTCTCTGCTCGCATATCGCTCGGAACGGCAGCCGTGGAAGACTTTCAGAGTACCGGAGGCAAAGTCGATACTCAGAAGGAGGCGAAAATGCTCTTCTGCGACCGAAAAGAATTTCACGAGCACATCGAGGGCCATAAGGAATCTCGACCCAATATGGCATGGGACTCGCTCGAGGATGCGGCATGTGCGGGGCAAGCCGGTTCTAGATTTATTCCACCATCGACTGCAGCATCGGTCAATGCTTCTAGAGGCCGTTCCGCAAGCTCGACCTCGTCCGTCCCTCACTATCACAGCCGCAGCGGCTTCAGAAAGGCAAGAGAGTCGCCTCGCGGTCCAGCCGACTCCGGTGATGGTAGATTGTGGTGATCGGCCTCGAGATGACTCTGCCAACTCACCCCAGTTTGGCTCAGCTAGCCTTCCTTCGAAAACGTGAGATGGAACCTTTTTTCGCGTACTCGGAAGCCCGAACGTCGTAGCGCGAACTAAGAGTTCTGTGATACTCCTCCTCGAAGTTTCATGATGACGTGGAACGGGTTGCCAAGGTGTCCTGGGCACAGGAAAGGAATCCGTGGAACTGGATAAGGGAACGGTTTCCCGACACTCACTAAATCCGACTTTTCCGAAGAGAGCCCTCGGGGGCGAACTCTCCGATGATAAGAATCACCCGAGATGAATGGTCACGCCCACCCTAATTCAGAGACCTATTCGCACTCGTGTATCCAAACCCTTCTTCTGTTGAATGATATATTCGATTACAATTTCGACTTCCCGGACCATAGTCAGGGAAATTTCAGAGTCAACGGGGTTGATGATCAGGGTCCTTCCGGTTATATTGCGTTGTTTTCAGCGACTGTGCCGCCTGTCATCCTGGTTTGAAACCTTGGTAGGGACTCCGCTCGGATTTCGAGCGACATTACACAGTCACAGTACCGAATCCGGGCCGCTATGTATTTGTTTTGCGATCAGAATGTCGGGGTCGTGATTAATTGACTCGAACTACGCGTCAATTCAAGGGACGCGCTCTCATAATTCATCAATCCCTCTCCAACTCATCTATTAGTCTAAGCCCCGAGTTATACCTGCAGCGCGTCATTTGTCCATTCAATGATTCATCAATTCGTGCAACTCCTCCAGCTTTACTTCGCATCGGAGGGAGGCTGTTTTCAGAATGTTCGAGCGCCGCCCACGTCGAACTTCATCTCCTCAAACATTCAAGTTCGGGATGCTTACTTCACCGGCGGAGCAATAAATGACGGGAATAATCGCGAGGAGCCAAAACCGCTGGTGACTTATTGCGACTTCGTGGTAGCTTCTGAATGAAGTCTTCTAAGCCCTAAGCGAATGACGGAGCCTCAGCGTATTTCAGTCGAGTTAGCGAGGCACCTGTTTCTGGCGAGCGAGGATACCGAGCTTCCCGAAACGGCAATGATATGCAAAGTCGACTTCATGGGTCATCGCTCGATTCAGAGTCTCTCACAGCGGTTCCTTAGAGCGACACCGACGTCTACTTCGAAGTCCACTCGGGATTCCGAAGGACCCCGTGGACGCTCCCTCGGACGGCGATTGTAACTCTCGGACGCTGCATCCGAAATATATGCATGTATTCGGCTGCGGATTCATGTATCGTCGATTCACGAGCAATCACACCCGATCTGGGGAAGAATCTTTACTCGAAAAAGCTTACGGAAACGCGCACGATAAAATGATTAAGTCACAGAGCGCGTGGCTGAGGCTCGGGGAATAAAGAGGCTGGAGCTGTCATGATACCCGAGAGAGCTGTTTGAGAGTGTGCATCTAATTTCCGCATTTTCCCTCTCCGTATATATTTTCCTCTATGGGCCGGGATGAGCATGAACGATGTTCTCCTCGGGGTCTCGAACTTGACGCTCTCCTCCACTATGCAGCGCAACAGCCGATGATCCTCCCTCGAGTCGCTCTGGAATGTTTTTCGCAGAGAACTCCACGAAGGGAATATCCTTGAGGAAGCATCGCAGACAAACTATCGAACGCAGACCTATCCAAAACTCGGGATTCGGACGATTTTTTATTCAATTTCATCTCCATCGATTCGGAGTTGGAATCTCTAGCCCGGAAAAGTCGATTGCACTTCCAATTGCAACGACATCGGGATAGACGCTTCGCGATCACGAAACATTGTCGCATGAGGATTACGTGAGATAGTGGAATTTCCGCATTCGAGTCCTCGTGAGATGCTCACTCCAGGTGTTGCCGAATACTTCAGTGGCCGTATTCACAAGCCTTTCGATCGATTGACTCAGGGACGTGAGCGGTGATAACTCGCAGTCGTTGAAACCTGCTCGCGAGGCTGCCCGGACGGCCGTGCCGTCAGCTGCTTGTGGTGGCGTCCGGGTGCCTTTGACAGCTGCATGGTGTGCCCATGAACATCTGCCCGGAAAACTCCGCCATCTCACCTACTTGTGATGCGGAACTCCTGGAGAAGGCGATTCGAATTCCGTTATGAACTCGTCCACAGAATGTAGACGTCGAAGTGCTCCTGTTCTCACCTCGAAAGCCACATCAGCCCCCTCCCCGACGTTGTGACACGACGCCGCACCGTCGATCGATTCTCGTTCCGATTGATTTGAGACTAACGCGAATTATTCTTGTTTGCAGAGACCCTGGGTATGCATAGATTGTCACAAGAAATTCCAACCCTCCCGGACGGGCGATCTTCGAAGACAACCGACCCAAGCGGAAGGAGTTGCCAATCCTATGAATCCTATGAATCCCATGACCAATCAGCCTACCCAGGGGTCATTCCAAGACCCAAATAGTAAGTATTAATTCGTAACATTCTCAAACCTCTAGAAGTGCATCTTTCGCAATGATTTTTGTGGAGCCCCTGTGTGGCTCCTCCTCGCTCCGTCATGAACAAACTCTGCGCCAGCAGTTCGGATATTGAGCTGCGTGTGTGAGTAATGGTCGAATCGACGGAAACGCTTACGCTCGAGCTCCAACGGTGTGAGTTCGGGGGAGGTCGAGCTCATGGGAGCTTGAAGCCTCTGCGTCATCGAGAAGAACACTCGGCCGGACGGCGATCCATGAAGCGTTGGGGGAAGGTCGGATTTCTTCGCCGAAACATTTGTTGCCGAGCGAATCTTAAAAGCGGGCCAGAACATCATCAACATCAACAGTGACAACGACGAGATCCATTTGTCAAAGTTCCGTCTTTTTCCGTGCCGAGCTGGCTCCCTCTTCGTTCAAAAGATCTTGCCGAGATTTCGGACGCCAGCAGCGTCACCGTGTTTGTGGGAGTTGTCTCCTCTTTCGGGATATCGTCTGTATGACGGCGTTCCACTCCATTGAGCGCGCGAGGGACCGATTTTTAGCGCAGCTGGAATCGGCGGAGATGGAGTCGCCAGCAATTATCCAGAGGGGGCACAGTCTCTCCGATCGGTCCGCACGAATGTATTACGACCGGAGCGAGTTGAGCCTTAGGGAAGGAATAAGATCGAGCTAAAAATGGAAAGAGGTCGAGAGAAGCATCAAGCATTGAGCCTGAGGTGGATAAACTTGAGTGATTAAGCCAAGACCGGATCGAATAGAAACCCTAGGGCTCTTCTTCCTGAGAGAAAAACATTCACTCGAGAAGTACTCGCTGAAGGGATCCAGTCACGCAGATGTTTTGAGTCTTGGAAGAGCTCTGCGTAGACCGGGTAATTCCATCGAAGTGAATCATACCATTCCGTAAAATATGAACCCTCGCTGGCTTCGAGAATCGGAGCCGAGCCCTCCCGTGTGACTCCACTCTAGGATGCAGATCATCCCTGCATCAGGAGGTTGTATATACGTGGAAGACGAAGGACCAGGGTTTCGTATTCAGAGGGGGGTCGACGATTCGTTCAGGCGCTTCGAGGTTTCAATTATATCGGCAAAGAAAGACTAGAACAGTTTTTCCTCTTCCGCGCCCTGAGAGGCGAGACGGGACGAAACCGAATGTATCGGTAGATTCCCGCTGATTCTGAACGAGATTCGCCGTCACTCAAATCAGCATCCCGGAAAGGAGTCTCTCTGCCCTATACTCCGTCGGCTCGGCGCGCCGAGCACTCGTCTCCTCGTGGCGAACCGAAAACACGAAACCCGTAAGACCCGTTGCGTCGAAGCCGAATGATCCTGGACGGCGAAGGATGACTAGCCCGCTTCCGTGCTACGGGATCATACGTGAATTGTGTCCGAATGAAACGATCATCTTCGGATTCAGACGGCGGGTCTGCTCGTGCTCCCCGGAGTCGAAGGAGAAGAGCTCGCAAAAAAAATCGAGCTTCAATACGCTTCGATGGAAAATCCACAAGTGCGGTCTCTGGTCCCAGCATTGGTACTCTGGTGCGCAGGAGACGGGCGCTTCGAATACTCGCGTACCTTGGGCTTGAGCCCTTAAATCTGGGTTGGCAGGTAGAACATTACTGCGATAGATCGGACAGCACGATTATGGGAGCTTGTTTGTCCTACGAAAGGGTCGAAAGCCGGTCAGACAAGGGTCGATAACCCAATGAAAAGGAGCGTTCCGTCAGGCGGACGTCACATCACTTGACGACGATGAAACTACTCGTGAGAGTGAGGGAATCGGCTCACGCCAAAGAAGGGCGCGCCGCGTGACTTGATTCGCGGGAGGGGCGAAATGAGTGGCGGCCGCGCCAGCAACATCGGCCCCAGGCCCCTTCAGACGTATCGTTGGCGCCGAGCGAGTTAATGCGCTCCGTTCACGGGCGCGAAAACTTGACATACGTTTTTACGTCGAAACAACAACGGACGCATACATTGCCGCCTCTTATGAGGTGATATTGCGTACGAGAGCTCTTTCGCAGCGGAGCGTTAGCAAGAACTTGTATACGAGACGTAGGTTCAAGTGAAGCTGGCCAGGTACATTTGCGCTACGATCCCACATCCGAGGCCATGCGGATGACACGGCAGCGGCGGCCTTCGACTCGGACCGACGGGCGAGCGAGCGGTCGGCTATCCTCGTGAGCCAAGCTAGCAGGCTGCTCGTTAGCCGGAGGGCCGACCAACCCCAAAGAGGGCCTGGGCTAAATTTAGATCCCGAAAGCAGCGACCTCTATCAGGTGTCCTCGACAACACAACGGAGAGGGGGCGAGCTTCTTCCACGTTCGCTCCCCTCCGACAGGGCTAGGGGCAGATGTAGAGAGAAAAGGCGCGCGCTCCCTGCCTGCCTGCCGGGCAAGCAAGCAGGCTCAGTGGCCAAATGGTTGTTCTCCTTTGGTTCTCGTTATTACCCTTTTCCTTTCTTTTGCACAGGGCTCTTCTTTTTTCCAGGGGTTTTGGTAGTGGTGGTGGTGGTGGAGAAGGGAGGCGTGATAGAAGAAAGGAAGGGAACGATGCTCGCTCTGACTGCTGCTGCTGCTGCTTCACCGACTTGGCCGACCACGGAGGAGGCTTTCGAGCGAGCCTTAGACGACGCCTGGTAGTCAGCCGGGGCAAGCCGAACAGACGAGTCTGTCCCATTCCTCGGTGGATAGATAGAGCCGCAAGCTGGCAACGAACTCGCCTTCCGCTGACCGAGGGTTAGCAGCGGCGGCAGAGAAGGGGACGGCACATGTTCTGCGAGTGAGCATTGCGACCAACGATACGGCTGTCGATTCTTTCCCGCTTCTTATTTTGTTCGTTTCGGGAAAATGGTTCCGAGGTTTCGAAACTCTCTTCTGTACGCCGCTGCCATCTTCACCGTTCGCAGCCGAGATTTTCGACTTCGTCCATTGGTCGAATTCAGCAGCTCTCCGTGCTGCTTACTCCTCGCTCCGACGCAATATGAGAATCGCGAGATCCTCGGTGCCAAATATCACTCCGATTTCGGCTGCCGCGCTCTTCGCTGTCATCGTTCGTGCTCCATTATAGTAGATGTCTCAAATGACGGTTTTTTCTCTTCGTTCCTGAGGGAATCTCTGAGGAAATCCAGAAATAAAATTCATTCGATGGAGAGCAGCGTAACTTGAACAGGCCCAGTCAGAGCGATTCCCTGTTCGATAAGACTGGTGCAATTTATGCGCAAGCGTTCCCTGTATGAAATCGCTGATGCGAAAAGCCGAGAGTGCTTCCGCGTGTCGTGGGCCAGTCGAGGAACAAACATGCGTGATACACATGTTGCTCTCCCAGATCTCACTCGTGCAGCATAGAAGTTTCATTCGATCCTTGTTCGATATGAGAGCTTCCGTCCCGTCGAAATCGAAGGCTAGACTCCAAGTCCGGACCCGCGGGGCAGAGCGAGTGCCTGACCTAGATTTTGCTTAATATGGTTGCTTTGGGAATTAGAGAAAGCGGACACTGACCACCGAGGCTATAATTGAGCGAGCTAGCGCATTATCAGATCGATGAAAGAACGAAATCGAAGAATTCATTTACACGGAAGGAGCGAACGTCCAGAGCTTTATCTTCAACTCCAAGGAATCAGTCGAGATTCCAATCTCCGCCCTTTGCCCGAGAAGTTGAGATATTGACAACAATGTCGGTTTCGTATACTTTAGTTACTAGCTTAATTGCTCAAACTCAAGCGCACGGATCGTGGAGCGAGAGTTCCAAACGAAATAAATTGGCCTGTCCCAACAGTCCATCCGAATAGGCACCCTTGCTTCTGTGACTCCGTGGGATAGAACTCCTAGAGAAACTAACGCCTCGTACTTTTTTCCGTCATCAGGTATGCAAGCTGGGGGAATGGCCAACCAACAAAATTTGATGGGCCAAAACCCGAACCTAATCGGAAATCAGCAGCAAGCTGGCTTCCCAGGATCTAATTCGGGAGTTGTTAATCAAATGAACCCTATGGCTGCGACAAACAGGCCACCAAATCAGATGAACCCTATGCTCGGTGGGCAAAATCCACAGATGATGAACACAGCGGTCAATCCAAATCAGATGATGAATCAACCGGGCATGATGAACCAGAATCCAATGATGAACCAAATGACTGGCCAGAACCCGGCGATGTTCAATCAGAACTTGGGTGAGTCAGAAACACTAAAATCAATCGATTCCTAGATTCCTCAAATCGACGTGGAGCATCGCTATCGGAATTCCAATTTTCAATCCGATTTTTTTTCAATCTCAATTGCTCCTTTATTTGTAAGGGAGGGGGGGGGGCGGAACATCATAGGATGCGCTAAGGATTTGCGATCAACTGAAAGATATTCGGGGGGCCATGAGCCAAACCTCGATGTCCGCCAGGCGAATAAACAATTCAGACGCTCGGTGTTCGCAACAAACTTCGGTGAGATGGAGCACCTACTTCGCAGGTTGTTCGCCCTAATATTGAAAAATATGTCGAGTAGATCGGCCTTGTAGAGCTGCTTCAGAATGCGGAGGTTATAGTCGTCTAGAACATCCGTGAGGGGCTTGGGATTCCATCCCATCCAAGCTCAGCGGACCTACAGCGGAGCATGAGTCTCTTCCTGAAGTATATCAGAACTCCGTCGAGGATTTCACGGAGGTGAACCAGGGATGGGTTCCAAACTGGGGAAAAATATAATAGCCGGGAATGATAAGCGACTCGAAGAGTCGAATGTAGGGGTCTGATTATCAAGCAGCGGAAGATGGTGTTCACGAGCGTCTGGGAGGATCGGACCAGTTGGACAATGTGATCTCTGAAGTCCAGATTCCGTCGTGCAAGAGCAGGATAACACATGTCCGTCCAGCGAGTACTGCCAGTCGAACCCAGACTGAAGAACGACGGTCTTCGGGAGCGAGGGAGACATACCATGGGCCGAGCACCAGTTAAGAACCCCGTCGGTAGATATTTGGAGTCGTACACAGGGGTCTTCGTTTTCTATGGGGGTCCCCAATTTCAAATCGTCGGCATGGAGCAGGTATTCGACGTCGGGGAGCAGGTAGTCGGCAATGTCGAGTACATAGATAGCAAATAGCAATGGAGAAAGGGCACTGCCCTGGGGCAATCCACGTGGAGCGGGGAAAGGCTTGCTAAGCGCGTTATCAACTTTGATCCTGAAAAAGCGGCATCGGAGGAAGGCTTCGATCCATGAGATTGTGGATGTATGGATTCCGATTGAACGGAGTTTCGATAGAAGGAGATCATGGTCGAGTCGTTCGAATGCGCTCTTCTGGTCGAAGTAGATGCAGTGGAGGTGATGACGTCGGTTGATGATGGATGCCCAGTCTCGGCTCATGACCAGAAGCTCTGAGAAAGTCGACCTATTTCTGACGAAGCCATGTTGGCGGCCGTCGAAGAGAGAGTTCTTGACCATCTTGGCCATCATGATGATCCCCAGGGTCCAGAGCTCGAGGGCCAGTAAGGCCCTCTCGTCCTCAGGAGAGTCGACGATGAGGCAGAAAGATGAGTAGTTCGGGTGGAGGCTTTTGAATATGGACACAGTAAGGGATCCTTCCACATTGGGTTTGATTTCCCGTACATTTTCTCGGAATTCCCCGCCGAACACATGGTGGGGCGCATTCCGAGAGCGAAAAGCCTTTGCGACTTGATGGGTTCTTACGCAAGGAGTTGTACCTTTCGGGCGGGGTGATTCTGGTTGGATCTTGGACTTGGGCAATATTTCCGAGGTTCCGCTAGACGGTTCCCGTCGGCGTCTCCGTGAGGATTTCCGACAGGGATTTCCAGTCCCATCTGCCGAAGATGTGGGCGGGATTATCCGCTCCCCGGGATCTGCTCATTACGCAAGATCTCTTCGGCTATGCTACGACGTCAAAGTGACAGCTCCGACGATGCCTACGTATTCCGTCCAATTTCCTACCTCTTTCCGGACCCATGATACGAGTCTGTGACAAAATCACCGAGACTTGACATTGAAATCTGCAGGAAGCAATCAACAAGCAATGGGCGCCGCGACGACTCAGCAGCAAAGCACAGCGTCCTCGATATTAGGAGGACTTCTCGGAGGTGGAAATAGTCAGCAACAACAACAAAATAATCCGAACCAACAACAATCCACCGGAAGCTCGTTGCTCGGTAGTATAACTGGTGGGCTTCTGGGAGGAAGCACGCAGCAGCAACAACAACAACAACAGCAACAACAACAACAGCAGCAGCAACAACAACAGCAGCAGCAGCAGCAGCAGCACCAGATGAACATGATGCAGAACCAGCAGGGCTTCCCAGGTGAGTTCCGGTTGGAGTCCCGCGGTGTATGATGATTTCAGGAATTCTGAACTCATATACCTTGTCGTCCCTTCATCGGAGGGCTTGGAAGAGTACTGTAGCTTCAAATTCTCGTTGTCTTTCAACCAGAAAAATTGGACAAAGGACTTCCTCGGACTCGTCTCACGGTTCCGCTAATCCAATTGGACCCTGCATTCCAGGCATGATGGCACCTAACCAGGGACCTGGTATGATGGGAGTGGGCCCTGGTGCAATAATGAATCAGAATCTGAGCCAGAATCCAATGATGATGAACCAGGGCCCACAGGCCATGATGGGTCCCAATGGGCAACATATACTGGGACCTAACGGTCAACCCATACTGGGTATGGGAAACGCACAACCCATGGCCATGATGGGAGCCAATGGTCTACCTTTGCTGGCAAACACACAAACTGGACAAATGGGACAATTCGGTGCAATGCAACAGCCGTTTGGAAACATGCAGCAAGGTTCGTCTCTCTCGATTCTCATTGAATTGGATTCTCTTCGCTCAACAAGAGCTCAATCAAAAAATTTACCTCCGCTCTCGATGCGGAAATAAGCGGACAGGAACCGACACTGATTCGCGGGTCCTAGATGTTGGTGGTTGCCAATAGAAAAACATAGACCTCGGCGTTTCCGTGAGCGCCTGATGAGTTCCTCAGCAACCTTTCAAGCCAGATCGGAACTCGCCATGAGACGCTTATTTGATCTACACCTCGTACAGGCATGAATCCAGCTTTAGGACAGCAGTCGTACGGGTATGGTCAGGGACCAGTACCTTCAACGAACGATCCATATGATCCGTATGGCAAGAGGCCTGAAAATCAACAAATGCAGCAGCAGAGCGATGCCAACTGGCAACAGCAGCAGCAACAACAGCAAAACTGGCAGAATAGGGTAAGTGGAGAATCCGTCTTCGCACCCGTATGCGCATAAGTTTCTCTCCGAAATCGTCTTTATGTTCGGAGCTCCTACTTTCTTCCCTCCGACCGTGTCGAACCTCGAAGTGTCGCCTTCCGTGAATCACTTGCGGGCGAGCGGCAGGTGGACTTTAGGCCCGCCGGCTCGCTCATCCGACCGCTAGTCGAGGGGTCGGAGGCCCGGCCTCCAAGAAAGCTCAGCGTACCGCATCTTGGAATCTCACTTTTGACATGAGGAAGAATGCTCGGAACTATCCACTCTTTTGGGGAATCCCCAAGCAGAACCCCGATCGACTCCTTCCGTGAAAAAACTTCGCTCCTCAATCGCGATTGAACGCTTTCAGACAAACGACCAGGACGGAAGAATGGCCTCGATGATGGCGGGCCCTCAGGGCAAGCCAGTGGTAGCGACAAACCAACAAGGAGCACGTGAGTATGATGTCGTCATGGTGGCTCAACGAGGAGCTCGTTATGGAAGTGGCGGCATCATCATCGACAACAACGACGACGACAACGATGACAACAACAAAAACAAGAACGATCGGCGTCGTCGCAATGATGACGCCGAAGACGACAGCTCAGAGGACTCGGATGGATCCGACGATGATGATCTGATTGAAGACGTTCTTATGACCGTCTATCAGACGGGGGGGCAGAGAAGCCAAATGGTCGACGCCGATGCTGCTCTGGAAGTTTACACTATTCCGGAGGAGGCTGAAGAGGAAGCAGCTCTTGACCTCCCGGTAGCCAGCGGCAGCACGGCGGGCCTATCGACGAGTCAAGACATACTCAACTCAGACACTGCCCAGAGCCTGCTACGGTGGAGAGGTAGGCCTTTGGCCCGGCCCGGCTTGGCCCTGTCGAGCAAGTCGGGCCAAATGGTTGTCGCACGCTCACCTCACCACCAAAGCAAGGCGAACCGCGATCGTCACCGACAGATCAGTTTCCGCCGACATCAGTTGATCCGACCAGATACTAGCCGACAGACAGACAATACGTTATTTTGCTGTTAATCGATCGTCTAATAATTATTCCACCGAATGAGTGACCGATTGACTGAATGGCTTCCCTAGCTCTCGATTGAACGTTTCATAATCTCACCCGTTGATTGACTGGCTGACATTCTGTTTTCTCTTGGAGGACGCTGGGCGTCATCACGTCAAGTGAACTCACTGAACGAGTTCACTTGAAGGCTCACCCAGGTAGCATGGGGTTAGTGCCCCTTGCATACTCGACCCCCTCTATGACCAACTGGAGAATATTCGGTACAGAGAATTGCGTAGGCAGCTGAGCGTTTCCCCTTATGTTCATGTTCGACAGATTGTCTGATTGATTTATTGATTGATTGATCGACTAAGTTACTCGACGAAGCGTCTCCGTGGTTGATCCTAGCTTGAAAAGTTGGATGACACGTACGAATCGTCATTCCTTCCGTGGCTGGATGGACGACGGCTGGTTCAAACGATGAATGGCTGGAACCGAGAAGGGCGGTTGCAGCGATCGAAAATTCGGATTGTGATCGATCCATCGCTCTGCCACTTACTAAGGAACTATCAGTTTCTCCGCTCGGTGATCGATTCCCGACGGTTGGCCGGCCCCAATCCGAGAGGAAGGAAATGAAGAAGCGACTTCGCTTATTGTCGCTCCGTGGGCGACCTCTGCTTTCGATCGGCTTCTGCGAGAACGCTCGAGTACTTGCAGATATGGGGACTCCAAACCGATCATCAAGATAAAAGGCTACGGAGCGGATAAATGGATGGAGGAATGAATGGTAGAAACTATGCACATATGATCGATTTATTTATCGCTTCGAATGGTTTTCATTTCTCCACCTTTTCCTCCCGCTGAGTGGTGGCGAACCGATAGTGAATATTTGCAAGGCATGTTTTTATTCACGCTACAATTTTCTCACATTTTCAAATGCGTTCTCTCTGACGTTCTTGGGCTAGAAGCTATCGAGAATTGAGCTCGCATCTCAGTTTGCTTTGGGAAGTGTCCTTGTGCCGTGGTTCCTGAGGAGGGCAACTCCGTTCCCACGCGAGACGCCCAGAAAATCGCAAACGAGTCCGGGGCCTGAACCTCCGTATTCCGAACTCACACTGCGTGTTCCGGACGCTCACGGACATTCGGATTCATCGTGAATCTCCGATTTGCTCACACAAGGATGTCGTCTGTTGCGAACGTTGATAGGGAGTCAGTCCACGATTGGAAGTCATATCGACGGCGTAGGAATGTGACAAGCAAGCGAACCTAGGAAACCTCCATGAGTCTAATTACCCCTTTATGTCCTCAAATCACGAATACCACCGAAGTAGATATTGAACATTCCGAAATATGATCAAAGTATTTTTAAAGACCTGAGAAGAATGCTCGCCCAATGCAAATCGGCACAGGAGCACCGCGGTGGTTATCGAGAAAAATAGACGTGACGTACTGATGATCCGGAAGTTTGTTCCTCTTACTCTCGCAGACAACAAATTCACGAAAAAAACTTGTACTCACAATGATGGTCTGATCTGGAAGCGATCGCGTTTCGACCTTGGCAGTCACCGCTGATGTCGTGTGGTTGTCTGGTCGTACTCCTTCCTGAGTCTGTCTCCCTCCCTCTTTTGCAAATAATCCTTTGATGAGTCTTCCACCACATGACCGATTGATCGTTCGATTCAGTGATTGGACGATAGATCGGCAGAGCTATCGATATACTCAGCCTGATGACGATCAATCGACCTCTTTCCTGTGTTCCGTTGTGAGACCCGACAATTAGCTCCTGCCTAAATAAAACGCCACAACATGCTCGCTTGGAAGACCCGCCCGCATGATATGCTTCACCGCATAAATATCTCCGTCGCGAACACAAAACCATCATCAGAATCACGATCCAGACGTGGAATACTCGAGCTCAATGCTGTAATCTGCAAGAGAGGCACCGCATGAGTGTTTATCTGTCTGTGTGTCTGTCTGTCTGTCCGTTAGTCCTGAGTGCGGGACAACCTTTGGCGGATCCTCCTTGGCCTCCGTCCTCCTCTAACGGCTCTGCTGTCGACTCGTTAGCCATAGTCTTTGTATGCCGACCCGAATCCCGGAGCCTGTCGATCGAACGAACTTCAGGCGCTTCAACGCCAGGCTCAACTCACCTCGTTCTCCCCTTTCAGGCCAACAAGGTCAATTGCCACCGCAGCAGGACACACGCGAGCAGAAGCCTAAAAACCTCGCAGCTCCGCGTTCCCAGAGGACTCTACCAGCACAGGTAACATCTTCCTCCCCGATAGAAAGCGCTACTAGCTATCATTCTGCCCAACCGGCTGTGGTTCAGTCTTCTGCGAACGAAATCGCTTCTACACAATCGTCTGTTGCCGCTCGAACGGTCACGGTAACGGCCATGTCGACCCCGCTGACCTCTGTGCGCGAGGAATCGCCACACGAGCCCCTGAGTGCAGCATTCTCAGGTCTGTCCGAACACACACAAGCTATTCTTGACAAACTCAAGAACACACCGCCTCTGGCCGGTGCCTCCTCGACCAATGGTCTGTCGCAAAGACAGAACGGCTATACCTCCGCCAATCGGTCGATTGCCGGTTCCACATCGCCAACGGATCAGCGCTCCAAGGATCACAAGGATCGTTATGGAGAAGGGCCCGCACCGACTGCAGCCCAGAGTCCAAGTTTCCAAGCGACTGCCTCTTCCCAGCGACAGGGCTCCGGACAGTATCCCGAGCCCAGCTGGAGATCGCAAGACACTGAATTTGCCCAAAGGAGAACTATATCCACTTCCGATGAAGATAACCGAAGATTCGAGAAGAATGACCGGAGGCTCGACTCCGACAGCAGAAGATACAACTCCGACAGAGACCGCTACTATTCGGATAGGAGATACGATGCCGAAAAGCGATACGACTCTGGAAGGGGACCCTATGACCCCGAAAGAGGGCGTCACGTTCCCGATCGGAACAGATCCGATGACGACAGGAGATACAGCTCTGACAGAGATCGTTATGAGTCCGACAGACGTGTCGAGCCGTCATCTCGACGATACGACGATGAGCGTCGCGCTGAAAGGAAGATGTATGATGACGTCGATGATGGATCCTATGATCCCGACAGACGTTATGACGCAGCCCACAGATCGAGAGACGATTACGAAGATGAGCGCGAGTACAGAGAACAGCGTCCGGTTAATGAGCCCATAATCGCAACACGGATCGTTCCCCGTGGCAACGAGGACGCCAGTCTTGGTTCATCACTGAGTTCTCAACAACACAATCAACAGCCATCATCAAAGCCCGAGGTGCGAAAGCGACTACCCCAGCAGCCAGGTGGTACCCTAGATCGAGACGCGTGGGAGGGTTTATCCCCGATCCAAGACATGTCTCCAATTTACGAAGAATCTAGCAGCAACGGCCACTTTCACATGCAGAGGAGCTCGATTCCACGTGCACAAAGCGGCACGATATCGGGAATGCTTGCAGACTTCGACCGTGCGGTCGCGGGGCATGCCACCGATATGTATGGTAACCCTCTGCTCCAGACAAACGAGCAACGTTTGCAAGTGCAACAGCAGAATCCGCAGCAGCAGCAGCAAATGCAAGGCTATCCTCAACAAGCGTTACAGCATCCGATGGATCAACAAGAGCTGCAAAGAACCCAACACCAGCAACCACAACAACAGCAGCAGCAGCAGCTGCAGCAACAACAAATACAACAGCAGCAGCAATTTCCGGATTCGCACCAAGCTCCTGCGAGTCAGATGCAGCCTCAGCAGGTGCAACAGAACCTCTCGATGCAGATGCAAGGCCAGCGACAATTTCAACAGCCTCAGCAACAAATGTCGCAGCAGCGACCGCCCAATCAGCTGCCGCCCCAGCTGCAGCAGCAACAACAACAGATGCCTCCCCATATCCAGCAGCAACAACAACAACTGCCTCCGCATCTCCAGCAGCAGCTGCCTCCCCAGTTGCAACCGCAGCAGCAGCAGCAAATACCTCCCCAAATGCAGCAACAACAACAACAACTGCCTCCGCACCTGCAACAGCAACTGCCTCCGCATCTGCAGCAGCTGCAGCAACAACAGCAGAAACTGCCTCTCCAGCAGAACAAACTCCCGGCGAGCCTGCAACAACAACAACAAATACCTGGCCACCTGCAGCAGCTCCCTCCCCACCTGCAGCAGCAGCAACAACAACAGCTTCAACAGCAAGCTCTGAATCAGCCTCAAGCGCAACAGGGAGGGGCGCAGAGGCGCCAACATCGACGTCTCCCGCAGGAACCGTCGGAAATCAAAGCTGTAACGCCGAAGATGGCCGCTGCCGCAGCTGTGTCCACGATGACCGACACAGGCGGCCGTCCCATACCAGCCCCACGGTTGCTAGGTAGTCAGCCGACTCAAGTGAGCCCTCAGACGGTTCTAGTGCAACAGGCTAACGCTAATGTGGGTACCTTGGTGACACCGGTAGTCGCTAAACACCCAAGCCTGGTTTGTGGGGTTCAGAGATGCAACGCCACCCCTGTTCAGATCCTGCAGCCACATCAGTGCACCGCGTTAGTGCAGACGCCCAGAGCCGCCCAAGTCGCCCCCAACGCATCAATTCAAGAGCCGGGCCAAGCGCCACCTTCCTCCTGCCCACATCATCATTCGGCCGCTGTCCCGGCAGGAGCTTCCGTTCAAAATGTGACGTGCTGTCATCACCATGCGGTCGCTACGACTCCGGTCCCTCAAGTGGTCCAGCTCGTACCTAATCATCTCCCCCACCATCATCAGTCTACTAATCAAACGAGCGACCATCGATCATCCGTTGGACCGATACCGCAGCCGCAGCAACACGCGTGCCAGACGACCGGTGTTCAGATCAGTTCGAGCTCCAAGACCCCCATTACTCCTCAAACCCCAGGAAGTACCCAGGTAAATTGAAGTGCGTCGACAGCTACCGGCCAACCACCGCCACCAAGAGGAACTTCGGCTAGGGAGAAATTCACTATTGATGTTCTTGATGTCTATACACAACGATTGATTATTCAGTCGATCGATCGATCAATCAATCTGTTGACCTTAGACGGTTGATTTGATTGGTGAATTGATGACTAGAGCCGATGATCACTCTGTCCGATCATCTATCTGACTCTCCGACGCTCCATCCGACCATCCATCCACCCTTCGAACTGCCTCTCTATCGAATACCGCCTCCCATCCATGCAACCATCCGTTCATCACTCACTCAATCAATCAATCCATCCATCAATCTATCGGTCAGCGATCTCGATAATCCCCTCCTCAAATCGATAATCGTAAATTATCCCGAAACCCCGATCCAGCCACTGCAGCCACCACAGGGTGGGCCGATACGGTTGCGATATTGAATCGAGAGCCTATGATGAACAGACCTCAGATGCAGGAAAACACTCAGATGATGTTTTTCATGAGTTCGTCGCTCCACTCGGTGCGAACATGCATACCGTTCCGTCGGATACGTAGTAGGGAGATTCTTTCGATTAGGGTTTTCGCAGTGAAGACTTTTTCGCGCGCTGTATCTCTTGGTACACGATCATTACTTGGTTTGCTTTGAGGCAGAGTTGCTTTGCTGAGCGCTATTCTCCTTCAATGACACGAAATACTAGTTTATCAGCGAGCGTTCTCTTCGCGAATGATTATCGATTTTTACGTCTCACTCGGACAGATACTGAGGCTTTATCGCTGTTTTCTGAGAGAACGGAGTGCATTTAGGCGCGTCCTCAGTCATCTAGGCTTCGAATGTCTTACGTCATTTGGTAATCCGTCGAAGCGTTGAGCTCTATCTTTCGTTCGCCGCCTGTAGGTTTTCGCATCAAAAGTGCGTGAGTCTCGATTGCTAGGGTGCTTCCATAGAGTATTCGACTGTCTTCTTCTTGTATCATTTCCCGATCGGGATGCATCGGATATCGATGTGGGCTTTACCAAGGAATTCCGCGACGGGTTCCTAGAAACCGTGGAATTTATTCCCGGCTCTGAAAAAAGTCCACTCCATTGCTCAATCATACTCACCCAGGGAGAGATGTCTCGAACGGAATAGGAATCTGGAAACTCGGGACATTCAGAGGGCGGCTCATAAGCTTCTATTTCAGGTCTGGTAGGAATCTATCCATTGACGAATTACAATTATCATTCACCTCATGCCCCAGATCTTGTGGGCCTGTATCTAATCTTTCTCGTGTGACGCTCCTCGAGCAACTGTGCCTCAAAGGAAAAACATATTTTATATCATTTCGAAACCATTCTCTCTTACCCATTAGCAAATATTCTTCAGGGTTGGGCAGATCTTCTGAAAATCACTTCAAATGTCCTCGTGTGAATGTGTATGTCGTCCTCGTGGTCGTTTTTTTTTTCCGTATCCGTATGAACACATTTCGTGGATTCACATGATTTTTTTCCGCGAAACTCCCAGACCGCTGTTGGTAAATCACCTTCTCTGCGTTTTTCGGTTCTGTTCCTCTCCACTTTATTTACTCCCTCCAATCGGTTTCGGGAATACGCTCTTATTTTCACCGTTCTTCATCGTTCTAGTTCGGTCGATGTCATCGATGTTGTGTGGCTGTTCTGAGTTGTAGTCGGATGAAACTGCAGTGGTTCGACGGTGGGAGATGGCAGTTCAACTGGTGAAATGTGAGGGAAGATTGTGTGTTGTCTAGCGGACATCTGCTGAATTCGCAGCTGAAAATCCTTCGATACGATTACATTTCTGTCCGAATGCCTGAAGGAACTCTTGGTGGTGCTGGCGGACGACATGTTACAATTATGAAATGTTGGAACTCGAGTCGATCAGATTCGACCGGGACTCATTGAGAGCGATGAAAAAAACTATTGGCACCAACGGTTGCACCCATCTCCCACGAGACCCACCGCATGAATCCTCGGTTCTGCTAAGTTTTTCAGCTTTTTGGCGTTTCCGTTTCCAACCCTCGCTCAGCTTTCAATTTCCAAAAATAGATGGCAAATCCATAATAATAATGAACAGCATCGCGTATTTTTTCGTGACGAGTCCTCCCATAGGTCGTCAATGCGATGGAGTGGAAGCATTTCACTTCTTCAGGGTATTTCTCCCGATTTCCTATGGAAACACTGCTCGTTTCGGCTTATATCGACTGCTTCCTTTTGTGAATTTAGGTGCTTTTTCTTTTCTGGACGTCGCGGAATAGCCCTCCTTTCGAAACCCCGATATCCCGAAAGCGGGCTCGAGTTTTGATTCGATACCATAAAATGGAGAGAGTCGATCACCTTGAGATACCGATTTATTTCTATGATTGGCTTTTCTTATTTACGTTCAAACGCAATTAGAGACCTCAAAACGACTCTTGTCGACGCATCACTCAGTCATTGGCTCCCTTCTGGTCTGTCCTCTGCTCCATGTGACAATGTCAGGGGGTCGGCGATCGGAATAAGCGCCGGTCCGGTTGAAGATTGACTACCCGAAAGAGCATTCGAAACGCGTTTTGACTAATGGTGAAATTTCTTCTTTTCTTCTCTCCGAATCTCTCGCAGGGGGGTGACTCTTCAGATACGATGAGCGAAGCTGACTCGACAAGGTCAGGAAAAGTTCGTCGAAGACTACCGCCCGTTCCTCCGGGAGAGCAGGACACAACTGCTCTTCTTCTAGGCGCAGGGGGACGACGTTCTAGGGATCGTTCACGTGGTGCTCTATCCGCGGCTGGCGAAAGACGCCGTGCCCCAGTCCACCTGCCTCGAGCCGCCTCCGTAGACGGTAGCGGTCTCCCCATCACCAAGGCCAACTCCAGTGCGGCAGACGCTCTACTACTGTCAGGTAGGCACCGACTCCTCCGAATCTCTCGTTTGCTCGCTGAATTGGTCTCTTACGGCGATTCGAAGCTCCTCCAGCCACGGCCCATCGGCGGGTGCATAATAACTCACCGGGGGTGTTCGACTCATCGATTCGACCGCATATTGATTTTCCGCAGCTTCTGGCCTCGATGGAACGATAGCCAGGCCGATGTCGGCCACGGCCTCCTGCCTGTACGGATCCGCCGTTGTTTCCCCCGGTGGAGCGGCAGGCAAAGCTCTTCCTTCGTATATGACGTCCCTCAAGGAGCAACTCCGAGAAGAACTGAAGAGCGTCACAAGTGAACGGAAGCGAATGCTTGAACTCAACAACCGGGACAGCACGCGCCGCTCAGAGAATGATCTTGCGTCTCTCCTAGCAACATGGAAGCCCCTACAGGTGCTTTTGCCGTCGCGGTATTCCTCGCCGATTTGAATTCGACCCATCAAGCCTTCGGCGGAGGAAAGCTAAATCAGATACGTTTTCTGCAGGGCGAAGCCGATGATCCACTCCTCACTCACAGAAGACAGCTTTCGGATTCGAGAATATGTCATCCAGACAGCGCTCTAGAACCTAGCAAAAAAGCCGAATTGGCAGCGCTTGAAGCTAAAAGGGCCGCACTCGCGGCCAGAACAGCGAAGACGATGCCGAGTAGATCACGGACACCCATGGGGCCGCTCGGAGCTCGACCCTCGTTCAAATCGTACGAGTATGAATACCTTGATGATCTTCATCGACCTCTCCCGGGGTTGTATCAGGGACTCCGAAGCGGTTCCATGACCGACCTCCGACAAGCAGCCACGTACAGGACTGGTCTCGACTCCGATTTGGCCGGTCAGTGTTGGACCGAAGGACCTTATTCCTCTCCCCGGGCACCTTGCCGCGGCGAGACCTTCCATGCTCACCGTGAGATCTTCGTTGCAGGACCTAGCATCCGGTCAGGTTTTGGACCCTCGATTCCGCTCCGACAATGCTCGTTAGAATACGAATCCGATCCTCTTCTACGAGGTAGAGCGTACGACCCGCTGGTCGAGCCCACAATGGCGTTACCCTTGCGAGCTCGATCAGCGCTCGGACGCCCCGCGCCATTACTGGCAGGTGAGCCTGATGCGATCCATCGGCGTCGGACTGAGTCTACACTCGCTGGCGAGACGAACCCTAAATATTCTGGATTCCGAATCTTAAGTCGTTTCTTGAGAGTCACCATAAAGGGCCTAAAGGAATCCGTCTCTGTTCAGGACAACCGAGAAATCGATCTAAACCGAGATCATGGCATCCGTCGCCATATGTATCCGAAGACGAAGAAGAAGCAAGGGAGGAGCGCAAGGCGCAAATCAAAGTAAGCCTTTTGCCGCAACCTGAATGGAAGGGGGAGGGGGACTTGAAATTAGTCGGGCTCTGAAGGGCGTCACTCGATTCGGTCCGACAGACCTTCATATGATTTCTGTTCTCCCCCTCAAGGCGGAAATAGCGCGACGACGACACCAGATTGAAGGTAACGTAAGACTGCGAGATGAACTCTGGAAACTCCAACGGCTACAGCAAAGCGAAACGGGCCAAAGTAAGCTCTCACAATTAGGATACAGAAGTGTTCATTTATTTGACTCGTTTTTTTTCCTGAAGCTCCTATTCTTTGAAGACCGAGCAAGCTTGATTGATTCAATTCCAGTGCCGGGGTATCGAGACCCGCTTGGCTCTTACGGAATGTGCGGAGTTGCCTGTCCACCGAATCGTCGGAGCGTCTTGAACGCTATCGACGATTACCTACAGCGTGACTACCGCACCGGTCAATTGATAAACCAAAGACCAACGTTCGGATATGCGCCACAGTACGACGTCGCGTAAGTGTTCGGATGTCCTTTATTTACACTGTATCTAAGTCAAACTCGACCACAGCGAGCTTCGAGCCCCGGTTTTTTCTTTTCGGAGCTGACGGATCTCACACTGAAATTTTTAGCAAATCAAAATCGTTCGACGGATCACCGGCTGAATAATATTCCTTACCCCATATACCCTGATGCTTCTGAACTCCGGATTTACTATAAAATAATGAAACTCACGATGAGCACTCGTAGACTGAGGAGCGAACGAAATAGGTGGCCGCTTTCTGCTCACCAATGCTAGTGCGTGTGGCTTCGCTCTTGACATTTCCACATGCCCTGGTTCCAGAACGCGTTTGGCTCAGAAAGGTTTGGGGTTCGACCCGCTGTCCGCTGCTGGTCACAGAGCACATACGACAGCAGCGGCAGGACCTTACGGAGCACCAGTTCGGACGGCGGCTGGCATCCACCAGCCTGGTTACTACAAAGACGACTTATACGCCACAGTTCCTCAACGCAACTTGAGCGGGAGACCTCCTCTCTTCAGAGGCTCCAGCTTAGGAGATGAATATCCCGCGACGGCTTACAGCTCTGATCCAACACACGACGGATACGTCGACATGTACGGACGGTTTGATTCTCGGACATGCCCCGTGAAATCCCCTAGTCGGAGTCCATGCTCCCTCACCGGACAGCTCTCGTCCGGTCTCGCCTCGGGCTTATGCCAATCCCCTCCCAGCCACCAGAGCCTCCAGTCATCCTCACTATCTACCCGTTCCCGGATGTCCCCCATATGTTCCCTATGGTCACAGCACGTCCTCCCGCTCGCATAGCGCTTGCTTTCCTGACTCTGCGCTTGGAAACTGACGTGTCGAGAGAGAGCAATAATTGGAATTGAAATTTCGCTTCTGTTTCGGTATTGCAGGATAGGTATGGCAGGTCGACGTCACAGAGACGCCATTTCTTCGACTGCTCCCTACGTCGAACCTCTGATGATGTCCGCCGATTTCTCTCCGTTCACAACGGACACGGAGATGACGCCATCTGACAGTATGGCAACACCTGCGATGCCCTTATTACCTGACATGCCAACGCGATCAAGAGGATTGTTAGAGAATTTAGGCGGTGTTCAACACATGCGAGGCTGTAAGTACCAACTTCCGGGCACCCCACCCTTATATTGGTAGTCTTTGGTATTTCTTCTGTTCTCGGCTCCGATAGGCGAAACATGGAGCCGATCAAATCGGTAATCGGGTTTTGATTTCACCAACATTTTTTCCTCCTTGTTTTTTCGTACCCACGGTAGCGATAAGGACTGATCTCAGGGATCATGATCATTCACGAAAGCTGGAAGATTGAGTGCCGCGCTAGTGAGGAATGGAGAGCTGACTGCTCTATCTGAATGGCTACAGTCTGGGTTCGATGCCTAGGTAGCTTTTCAACGAGAGTTTGAACACCTGACCTCCATCGCCGTAGACCGCTAGCCAAAAGTCGATCGACACCTGATTAATCGGGGAGCGACCGAATTCATTGCCGGATTCCCGTTCAAGCCCTCTCCGCGGGACGGTGATTCCGTAGCATTCGGACAAGAGCTCTCGATATGCTTCGTATATTTCGTGTTCCATGCACAACCCGAAATTCCCGTAGCCCTGAACGCGGACTGTTTGGCAGGCTCCGTGTTGCTGTGAAGGCTGATTTTACGACAAGTCCGTATCGAAGTTGTGGTGGTGGTCGTCGTCTCTCTGGTGTGATTCTCTCGACCCACAAAATTCATTTTAATCTCGCTGGTGTTGTCATATCGTTGATCGTATGGTTCCTTGTTTGGCCGTCCTTCCTTTCTGTGCTTTTGCCTGATTGATTGATTGGACTGATGTAGATTCAGGGATGTCTTCCGACACATTCGCAAACCGAAAGACTCAGGTGTCGCCTCAACTGCAACCAAACCTGTCCATGCAAAGAGCTGTGCAGAGCCAAGTAAGACTCACGTACGCATATTTCCCGTTATTAAATCAGAACAAAAAACTCATGGGCTTGTCCTCGCTTTCACCGATCCCTTGTACACCGTTTTCTTCCAAAATCCCCGAATCCACGACTTTCCGTTTCCGACAGTCCTCCCTCCTCCTCAGGACCCCAGAACCCTTCTCTCAATATTCCCCGCTACTTCCAATCATTCTTCCGAACCACGCGGTTTTGTTCTCCTTCTTCCGTTCCCATCGTCTTCCGAAGCCTAAATCAAGTCAAGTGTCCAATGAAGGAACTTTTTCTCGGGGAAGAATCTCCCTGTAACTTATTCTTGCCGTCACAAAGTCTTAAGGCGACCCTGACTTACGGCGAACGATCTTCTTCGAACGTTTTGATGAGTGAATGCCTGCGACGCCCAGGCTGTCCTGAAGCTTGACTTGCTGCCTGAGAAACCTCGACTACCCCCCAGTCCTCTATTCTCGTGATATGTACCCTCGACATGCGGTTTGACTGATTTCCGGAGAGGAGCGATGCACCGTTTTTCCAAACGCAGATCCTGAGACCGAGGTGGGAGATCCGCTCTGCTTCCCGCTCCTCTTTAATCCATAATTTTCAATCCTCCTTGCGATAGAGCGTACTTGACAGCTTATCCGCCTGAGAAAGGAGCATTCAGTCCTTGCCGACGTCGAGAGAAGCTGAGCCGGGTTTCATCTTGAGATCTTTCGGAATGCGCCGTCCCAGACTGCTCCGTGATCGAGCGGTTTCCTTCTTGTCGTAGAAATCCCTGATTTCCATTGCCGGACCTCCTTCTCCTTTTTGTCCGTGTTCTTGGTAGTTGAAAAACGGTGTGGATTATCCCGTCAACCCGCACTATAATGCGAACTGTGATCACCATTCATCCATCATGTGATCATGCGAAAAGCAAGCGTTATCTATATGTTTGTACATCTACATGCATATACAACGTACTCGTCATATACTACATATTTACATGCACATTTCGAATGTTTGCGTGTTCGTGATCTCGCCGCGGATGCAATCGGTGCTCACGGAGGCTCTCTTGCAGCGGGCCCCACGGGAGCCTATGGGGCCAGAGAGCTTCTTGGCAACCCACTATTCAGGAATACGAGGGGAGCCCTTCCACTTCGGCCTTTGCAACCAGCAGTACCCGGTATCAACCAGCTATTACAGCAACAACAAGAGTTGCGCCAACGTACGCAGCAGGCCAAGCTTCCAGGACGATACCTTCAGCAGCAGCAGCAGCAGGCAGCTTTATCAGGACAACAGCCTTTCGGAAACCCGTACAGCGGCCATCAACGATATACCCCAGCATCCATCCATCATACAACAGGCCAAGCACTCGGCACACACCAAGTACCCTTTTCAGATAAAGCGCATTTTGCTCATTCGGGACCATCCCAGAGACCAATCGGCGCTACACAATGGTGAGTGAGGCCCTCGACCCGAGGGAACTCGGAATCCGAATTTGGATTCGGATTCGAATCCGAAGTCCTGACGATGTTCCATCGGTTCTCCCGTCGAACCTAGACGAGCGCCATGTCATTGCAGGGAGCGGCAGCGGTTTTGGTGTTGAAATTGTCGGGGGGCGACCTTGCCTCGATGCTGCGGGCGGAACGGGGGCATTCGTGACGCGAGTCATCCCCAAGCCCGGGGGTACGGTTAATACATTGGGCGAAGTTCGCGTTGGCGACCAGGTGCTTGAATGGAATGGCGTGGTACTTCAGGGCAAGTCCGCCGGATATGTGAGCAACATCATCGCTCGCACCCTAGAGGATGAGATCGAAGTTGTACTCAAAAGGTATGTCTTTCATGATCGTCACTATCTCATGCCCTTCAAATCGAGCGGATGGTCAATCGCGAGCGGAGTTTTCTCATTACTGCAATTTTCTTCCTCAGTGATCCCAACCATATCCCTCAATCCCGGAGCTTAGCGAGCCATAAAAGTCATCCGACGTCGTCTTCTTTTGAAACTCTAGATGAGCCCAATAGAAACGCAGGTGAGTTTCGTCGGCATTCGACGAGAGTCTAGCAACTCGACCACACCACGGAAAATACCGAGGTGCAAATCACGAACTCGAAATCGCTCAAATCTGGCGAACTCAGGCTCTTTTCCGACCCGAGATATCAATTTATCGCTCTACTGAGCGAAAATCAAGAAGGCGTGGGTATATGGTATCGATGGATATCGTCGGCGATCCCTGCGGAGGGGAGCCCTCTGATTCCTAGAGAACTATCCTTACATCCCGCCGTGTGTCGGAAGCTTTCCTGTACTCGAGAAGGTTTCTAATCGTGAAGGTGCTTGTAGACGACCCAGGAGCAGCAAGTGCATCGGCAACGGGCTCTCGGACGAGGGTGAGGAAGGCGACTGTTGTTCGATGTTGTTTGCATCACGGGATTGCGCCCCCGGGCGAACTGTCGATGTTTGATTGATCGAAGTCGCTTCGCGTTCGATGAGCGCTTGATGGTGTTTGCATCCATGTCGTTCATACAGGCCAAATCATTATTTCATTTGATCATAGTTATTCGTGGATTGCATTGGTTTCTGTCTCTGTAAATCGCTCCGATCCTCGTCGGAATCCGAGGACGTCGTGATTTTTGTCGTCTTCGTCGTTGTCATCGTATTGCTCCGCTGATCAAAAGATACCGGAGATCCCCAATGACTTATCGTGATGAAAGGTGATCATCACCATTAGTGCGGGACCCCGGAAAATCTTTGAATGATTAGCTGGGAGCAATGTTTAAATGTTTATGGTGAATACCGTGGGTGACTCGCTGGATGCCTACAGGATTCTCCACCCGACCCACGAATGTCGCAGCGTATGATAAGTGATAAGAAAGTTGTTGTTTTTCAATGACTCGTCTCTCAATTGAATCGCGATCCTGATTGTGAGACTCATTGCTCTCTTCTCACCTCCACCAATACCTCTCCAACGATTGGAAGATGGGTTATGAAGTGATCCCCCACACGCTTCGGGAACGTCTCCCAGAGGAATTCAAAATGCTCCGTAGACGAGGAATGCAGGAGCCTTTCGTTCCGCTACGAGTTCTGCCCTGAATTGATTTTCCATCACAGTCGTTTGGATCCGTGCGAGAGGGTTAATCTTTTTCACGCGTTGTCGATCATTATGTGAACTCTGATGGTACATCGGCGATTCCTACAATCTCTCTACCGTCAGATTCTCTGTGATTCTGAGTGTCAAGTCTCATCCAGTCCTGCCAGTGTGTATCTTAACCGTGGATCCATTGATGTCTTCGTCGCATGGTTTGATCATTGATTAACTCGACTCAAGTGTTTTTCTCTTTCCATCTCTCGGCAGAATACTCGAGGACCGATCCGTGGGGAAGTGATGGTAAGGATTCTTTTCTTCTTTTCGAACGAAGATGAACGTGAGATCCGTCCTCCTCGAGACGTTCGAGCACCTTACCGGTGGGGTGTTGACGTATCATAATTTCACAGTTGCAGATATGCCATGACATGCAGGCGCGTATTCTCTACGTGAGTGTGGTCAGAGCACGCCACTTCAAGCAAAGTGGTGATGCGAGAATTTTCAACCCATACGCGCAGTGCATCCTCATACCAGGCAACAGGTAATTGGATTTCTCATGACTCATGCGGGCGGCGAAATATCGCAGAACTCGCGGCGTGTCGCGCTAAGGAAATTCGAAATCCCAAAATTCCCTTTAAATGTCGGAAACTCCTTGAACTTCATCCGGATTCGCGGCGAAGGCAGCTCCCGTGAACAAACTATGAGCTTCGCAAGTTCGACCCTCAAGCGACTCTTGATCCAGCCGTGTCTTTTAGCTTGTGGCCAATCTCAGGCAATGACCCGGTCCCACCGACTCCAATCGACGTTCGGGACACCTCCGATTCTCAGTGCCGAATTCCGCCATCTGCGGGGATATTCCCTCGAATCGTTTGGAGGAACTTTGACTCATTGCCGAGCGTAGAAACGACGACTCTCTTCGGAAACTTCTGAAAACCGTCGATCATCGCGGTCTCCGCGAATAACGCGATCGCCGAGAAATAATTGCATGCCCACTCATAACTCATGAGCTACATTTCGATAGCGGATGTCATTCGCATCTGGATAATGTGCGTTGATTCGATCGAGTTCATCTGTTTCCAGAGAACAGAATACCCGGCGCACGCGGCACCTTCCGAATTCCTCGGAGCCCAAATGGAATCAGACGATGGTCTATCCGAATGTCAGTCGCGACCAGCTGTCAAATCACTGGCTGTTGATCAGCGTTTGGAACCTCTCTGCCGTCGACCATGCAGAGGAGCTCTATCCTCAGGAATTCGATGAATTCTTGGGGGAAGCAGCTGTAGACCTGAGTCGAGACGCAGATGAGCAGGAGAGATGGTACGTTCTAATACCCAAAGCCAGCCGTCCCAAAAGGCAGCTCACCATCATGGACCAGCAAGGGTGTTCAACGTCTTCTCTGAACACCTCTCAAACTCATATTGCCCAGCAGCGCTATCAAGAGGGTCCCTCGAACCAAAGTAGGTGCTGCTCAATATATATCTGAACATCGATGTCACTGTGATACCTGCTATCTATCGCGCAATGAGGATTCTTCCCCTCGCATCAGGACAGATCCCGGAGCAGTGATCCGATCCTTCATTCTAGGCGGGAAGAAGTGGCACGTCTATCCCAAGAGTGCTGTCCGGCGTAAATCGATATCTGTCGATATGGGATCGAAAGGACGAAAACTGTCTCTCCTACCGTCTTCCTATGTGGCCGTCAACCCGTTGCTCCCACGCGGTCCCGTCGGCATCGGAGGCGCGGCTTTCGGGCGGTACGCCTCCGTGTCGTGTCCCGTGTCATAACGAAAGGACCAATTCTGCTCTGCGGTCGGCTCGAATCAACTACGTAGCTTAATTTCTTGTTCTAAGTGCCTTCAACAAATACTTTTTCTGCAGTCAGTAACACGTCTGAACGGTCCGATTGGTGGTCCGGTGCAGTTCGCCCGCCAAAAACGAGCGACAGAATAGCATAGGCAATATCTGAGAAATTTACTTCGCTGTCAGGTAGTACCACCGAGGGTATTCGCCAACCCGAAGTTTTACGCGTCTCGCAGACTTATTTGACAAAAAATTGCTCGACCGCTGAGCGATTCGTTATGCGATCGAAAGCTCTATCTGATTGTAAGCAGATTTACCTTACACCGAAGTCGGCGGCGATGAACGGGCGATTTTGATGCTGCTCGTACGTGCACGCCTTAGGAACGCTTAATCCTCGATCGGATTTCAACATGGGCAAAAAGAACACGGCATTTGCTAACTGTCTTCGGCGGGTGCGAGATCGACCCGTATGAAATTTTGCCGTGACAGATACTCACCATGGTTTGAAACGACGAAATGTAGTCAAGAAACCGGCTCACACGCCGTAGCCAAGATTTACTCAGTCACGACTCGTTCCGATAACAATTGTTTCCAGCCCAGACTAGTGTTGAGGAGCTTCTACGCATTGATTCAGCCCTTTATCAGCTGATTCAGCTTGACGATCTTCGAAGACCAGATCGAAGCAGACGGCGAGACGATTCGGGCTCGTGGGCGACGACCAGGTGGATATTTCCGTTGCGAAAGTTCTCAATTGAAGGATTTCGCTCTTATTCCTCTCAGGATCCTGCGACCCCGTCGAGGATTCTCGACCGGCTCGGGACTCCTGATTGAGTCTCCGCATCCCGTAGCGTCCGTACTGAACCACCGATCGGGCATGTTACCGTATGACTGATCTCCGCTTCTGAGATTCATTGGTAAAGAAGTACGAACATCGCCAGCACCTGGAAGGTTGAGAATGATGGAAGCCGTTCTGTTGCTCGTCGTTGTGATCTCTGTATTATAACAAACGTACTGACCGACAGTTTGATTGATTGACTGCCTAACTAAGTGACTATGATTGATTAGTTGGTCATCATCACGTACTTAGTTCACTATTGATTGAAGACTCGCCCAGTGACTGGTTGTCCTTGAAGTTATAACTCCGGACGAACGAGCGAAACTCTGGGAACAGATTCCACACGGCCATCGAGAGTTGACATGAACCATTCGAACAGAGTACGGAGTTTCGCTCGGCTGGAGAATGAATCCAAGCTCAGAATTCAACCATGAACCAAACGAGCAGCAAAGTATCATTTTCTGTTGACTCTCATCATGAGATGGATATCGTTTCTTGGTGATTTCTACCCATTCAACGTTAACCTATGTACCTACCTAA
Source organism: Galendromus occidentalis (assembly GCF_000255335.2). NCBI lineage: Eukaryota > Metazoa > Arthropoda > Arachnida > Mesostigmata > Phytoseiidae > Galendromus > Galendromus occidentalis. The sequence goes on along the minus strand of NW_003805485.1, from coordinate 764,597 downwards.
GAATTTTTCTACTACAGTTGTTCTTGCGGAATGATCCCTGATCTCTCGCATCTCATTCGCAGTTGTACTCAATGTGTCGAAGGCCAAGTTGGGGAAGGTCGCAGGATTTCAGTTCAGATCGACTCAGCGGTATAAATCCGATCACACGCTCTCCCTCTGTGTCACCGAGGAGTGAACAGAAACAGGGGAATGTAAAAGAGATATCGGCGGGGAACGAGTCGACTGCAAGAGACATCCTCCCTGCCACAAGCCCCGAATTGAGACAACGCGGAAGATACGCACTCATTAATTCGGTCGAGAAAGTTATTCTTCTCTGTTAATTTGGCTTGATAGAGCTCATCGATCCGATGTGCTCCATTTTCCGGATAATGCCAGATAATTATTGTGAATTTAAGGCTGAGTTCTCCTGATACGTGTGCCTATCCACGCTCCTTGTATCATCCCTTCTTTTGCGCGATATGTTGATCTTGTACACTCTTAATGAAAGCTTAAGAGTCAAACTTAATCGATACCTCCGTTTTCTTCTTCAAAAACAGAATGAGTGGATGAAGTGGGAACGTCTCTCGGTTGTTCAAATATTAAAATATCACTGGTGACAGCAACATATCTATGTTCGTTCCGTACTTGATCTTCTAAAATCGAATACAGCGCAGCACACAGTTCAGCGGACGAGGGTTATACTACTGGGCGGTCGATTGGACTCGAAGCTACCTTCGACGGCAGACGCGGGAAGGAAGTTGAACTGAGCGGAACCAAAGCCAACTGGAACCGAGCCTTCCATCGCTGTCCTGTTCCGAATTTAAGAGGCCGCCAAACTCGAGCGAAGTCGTATTGAAGCCGCAGAACACCAACCTAGAGCCGCGTTGCGTTCCTCTGAAACCAACCCAGAAGGATTCAAGGCATACCTGAACATCGAACTGGTGTGCGATTGAGCAGCCGAACCAGAGCCATGCCAGCCAGCCAAGCAACTCTAAGGCCCGGTTGTCTAGACCGGCCATCATTTTCTGATGATCAGTATGCCCGACAGATTGACCGACCGTCCGACCGATCCATGGAAAGGTGGCACTACGTATAGGTTTTCAATTTGGATGTTGCCGATCCTTCAAACAAAGATCGGTCAGGGCCAATTCGCGACGATGTACAATTTACGCATGGATGGATGCTTGATTGATTGATAATAGGGTTGATTGATGCAGTGATCGATTTCACTGGGAGCATTCGACTTTTTCGAGTCGGCGCAAGAACATCAGCAGCAAGCAAGCCGTGTGTTCAAAGAGTTAAACAAGCGTATGGCGTTTATCTTTTTTTGCGGCGCCTCATACGAATACCGCTACCTTACTGATAATACTAATAATACTACTACTATTCATTACTACCGCTACCACTACTACTACGAGAAACACCACGAATACGAGTAATGCTACTATCATTACGATAACCACAGATGAAACCACTACCACTACTATCACCACCAGCGGAGCTACTGATACGAATGCGCCTAAAATCCATAGACGATTTTAGTAACGAAACGAACAGGCACACTTCTGCTGAATTCCTTGAGCCGTGAATTGATTTCTACTGAGGACGTGCACACTCGTCGCGCGTGTTGTGTCCCGACGTCGTCACTGTTTTACCGTTGAACTATCGCAGAACTGCTTAGATACTCGATCATCACAAATGATTGAATATTATCATCGAGGAAGATGAGGAATAAAGTCCGCAGCACCGAGTCAAATCGTTGAATGAAAGTAACACCGAGAATTGACTAAATGGCAAGCGAATGGGAGTCGGTACTCAGAGCCTTGACATGCGCAGGCGAGCATAGAAGGAAGTTTAAATAAGCAAACGAGACAGGTATGAGAGTGAAAATGATCTGCGCTTCTAGAGCGTCTCCTACGGTCCGGTTCGAAGCAAGCCGTAACTTTTCCTGGCGTCACGAACCAGCTTTTGAATCATCTATCTGGGGAGGAATTGAATTCTTCACCTCTAACCAGATTCCGCTGCTGATTGCGATCTCCTGGATAATATCATGGGTTCAATCTTGCCTTTCCTCGACGAATGTAGTCGCATGTATCGGGGGTATCCACTACTCGTACTGGTGGTAGCCGAGGGTTTAGGGAGCTTGCTCACGATCCGATTGATTTGATTGTCGTTCAATTGATCACTTCCCGAACATCGATACGTTTTCCGCTGCTCTTCCGAATGTGTACCAAAGTCAGACTAGCAAGAGAGCAAACAAACCAATCAATCATTGATCACATTTTGTTCTTCCTTGACGGATACGGCTGATGATGATGATGATGATTAGAGGTGTACGGATAATGATCACGCGGGACATAATGATGAAACGATTGATGATGATGATATCCAGAATGAAGAGTTGATACTTCGAGTTAAGAGCGTGACACATTTTTGAGATATACATTTGTACAAAGCTCATGATCGATAGTTTTGAGGATATCACATTCCCCTAATTCGGCGTTCGAGCTCGCCGCTCGCTCGTGTGTATCATTGTGTTGCTAGGCTGTTATGAGAGCGAGAAATTTAACTGAAACAGTGCGTTGAGCTGCTGCGTTATGCAAGCTTGGAATATTATTATCCTTTCCGCTGCGAATACAATAAAGTCTGTTTCGATTGATCCGGTAATGGGTGAGAAATGGACCTAGTTCGGATCCTCTCCGCTCGTCTGAATCGGCGAAGGCGATACATCTCGCACTATCACCGAGGAAGCATAGTGTCGAGGCGGTCGCTGCCCGAAGCTGGCAGCAAATTGGAAGCTCCTGATTAGCTCATCGCATTTCTTCAATGCGTCTGTCCTCGCTAAACATTCGAGCCGCGAATGGGTTCGGTCACAACATCACAAGGATCCTCGAAGGAGACTATGGGAGGAGGGCCGAGCCGCCTCTCGATGCGCCTTCCGGAATATCGCACACCGGGACTCCCCGGTGTTCACGTTCTCTCAGAAGAAGAACGTTGTACAGAATTTCTTGCAAATAGATTCGATCATTGAAATGGCGCATTTCGAATCCAAACCTCTCCTCCTAGTTGATTAAGGTCCGCATATACATTCGGAACGCTCGCAAAACGACTGTCTGCGAAGCTCAGGAGGTCAATGAAGGTTCGTGGGGAATCGACCGTCGACACGGTACTCGCTGAAGCGACGCTACCCGCTTGGTCGTCTCCCGAGTAGTTTCATAGCTGCTCACAATCACTAGTCTCCTTCCTTTTCCAGAGATTCTGGCCTGTATATTAGTAATGTCCTTGACCGATCCTCCGCAGCCGCTTTCCGTCGTCGGATTTCCCTAAACTTCATTCGTTGTGTCCGAGCTCGGTGGAATCTTGGATGCGAGCAGATCGACACTCGTTGCCATCGATCGACGGCATCACAGAAGGACTCTGACCTCCGCATCTGCGGACGAGAAATCCGTCGACGAGAGAAAGTCTTTTCCCGGATGGGCTCTTTGGGATCGGTGGGAGTTTGCGACTTCTGGACTTTTCGTTGGAAATGAGTGTGTTTTCCACATATGATGTCGCATCGTGCGTTGCCCTCCCCGGAGTTGGGACGCGATTCGATTTCGAACGGAGCAGCGAGGAGGGACGGCGAAAAGTTGCGGAAGTCTTCGCCACACATTGTTCGGTCGGGGTCCGACCAATTCGCTCTCGGGGACAAATAGAGCGCGAGCGCGGTCTGTTCAGACATCTTTTCTACTTTCGAATGAAGCGCGAATATGTCGACGAGTGCCATGTGACGTCAGTGCGTTGAGTAGTGAGGAAGGCCTTGTGGCTCCAGCGGTCACCCTAGGTCTCGAAAGGTCTCAAAGAACCCAAATGATGTACTTCCTTGCCAAGTATGACTTCCCCATCTACCCGTGGACGGCTAGCTGAGAGACTGGCTGCTCCTCGAAAATGACTTTCAACAGAACGATAGCATCCTGGTTCTGTGCGGGGATTCTTTTAGCTGGCATATCTACCCGATCCCTACTTCGCAATCACGTGGATTGATTGGTATCCCGAGTCTTCGGCATGGCCCGTCGCTGCTTATTTCAGGATTTTGTTACACATCCTCGAGATCGGTCGGTGGGTATCTCAGCTCTTAACGCCTCTTCCCTTATAGGGTAAGTCTCACAAAGACCGCACAAGCCTCACAGCCGGTCCCATGCCTCGAAGCTCCTTGGGGAGAGCGACGGCCAGCTCTCGTCTCGCTCTGGTGCGCTCCACAGAAGCCACGAAAATCATTCACCGATCTTCAATGATGAGAACACACAATTCGATCCTCATCCAAACTCATTCTTTATTCAGTAGAAAAAGCCAAGGATCTTCCCTCCCAAGTGCTTGCTACGGGCCTCTTCGTGGTCCATGATGCCTCCGGATGTGGTCATGACGACGTATCTGAAAAAAACACGCAGAGAAATCGTATTGAGCCCACCCTACTGGATTTTCGTCGCGGCACTTTAGTATGCGTTCGTGCGCGCCTGAGCTTGAATCGACGGAGACGGTCGCACAAGCATTCATTCGATTTCCCACTCGGCGAAAGGACGGAATAATTAGGAGCGCTACTGCAGAGCAGTATGTACACTGGTCGATAATGTCAAGTTCACGAGAAAGTAACATGATCTCCAGGGCTTCTTTTCTTATTTCCCTCGAGCGAAACACACTTCGTTTCTGAATCGTCGAAGAATGCATTATACGGGGGATTGGCGACGGATATCGTCACGGCTTGAACTGGGCAATCGGGTAAGAATGTCACAACCGGGGGCTCGCAGTGAGCTCCATGCCTGGAAATTTGAGACCTCGGGACTTACCCGAACTGTCTGGAGGGGAGCAATGAAGACATCCAGTTTTCGTAATCCCGGATGGGTACATCGAAGCGGGGCGAGATGACTCCGCATTTGTTGATACGTCCGTTCAGGAAGACGACGATTTTGCCCGAGCGATGGTCGTCGACAACCTCGAACTCTCCGATGTAGCCTGGGGGAAAATTTCGGTCAAATTGAGCATCTGCGCAAACAATACGCGGAACTTCAGTCTTTCGTCGTATTCGGATATCAGACTGGTTTCTCCACAAAGCGGTCACGGCGCAAACTGCGACCTTTCAGAGACAAAAAATTAAACATCATTCAATTCGTTACGAGCTTCCCCCAGGACGGGAACGCGGTTTCGTAGGGTTCCAGGGATCCGTTAAGACTCCCCAGATATGCGGGACCCAAACGGTCCCTCGATAGAATGGACACCGATTCGAGATATTTTCATGGAATTGATGACATACCCTTCTTCATCATTACTTTCAAGAATTTGATGATGACATTCGAGCACGGTCTGATGAGGACCTGGCGCTTGCCACGCTTTTCGGCGTTGTTGATGGCATTCAAGGCCGAGGCCAGAACGTTCGCACGGACCATCGCGTTAGCTGGAATTCGAAAGAAGCTGTTAAGACAGAGATTCGTGCATGGAAGGCCGAGCAGGATTCGATCTTCCGCTGGCTGTCGCCCAGATCCTCTGAGCTTGCTCGAGATTCGAATGTGATAGAAGCGGAGAAACGGGCAATATTCCTGCGTTTCCGCTTCTCAGGTCGATTTTTTCGAGCTCCGAGCCAAGGTGATGATATTCAGTTCTTTGTATTCAACAAAACATGAGGAATTCCACACTCAGCCACGTGGTGGGCTGAACACACGCGACGAACCGGCACCCCATTCATGAAGAGTCTATTGGAGACCGAATCGTTTCAACGCACCAAACGACGCACTCGAACCGAGAGACTCTTCCCATGCACAACTCGTTCACGTAAAAGCGCGATTTCCAGCAGAAATTGATGAAAGTTCTCCTCGGAAGTTACCTTGTGTTCGCCACGGGCCTCAGCAAGCGAGAAAAGAATGGACGCATCCAAAATGGCGCCGATCCGTGAGATTCGGCGAGGCGCTCAATCTAAACATTGGCGCGAAATTTCAAGTTTCGAGTCGCCAGACTCGATCTCGCCCAGTGCGGATGATCCGGGGAGAGTTGTGGAGTATTTGTACCAGGTGAACGCTAGAGTCGGAGCAGTGTCGAGGTCCATCTTTCTCGGGGAGATATCTTGTATCTGAGGGACTCGTGAAGCCAAAATCCGGATCCCGGTCAGGAGAGGGGATTGAGCCGTCATCGCCGTTTGAAGTTTCCGAATACTTACGGTAGAAGACGAGGCGGCCGAAGAAAAATGTCGAGAGCTCCTGGACATTCAGAGCATTCGTGCGCCGCGCCGTCCAGTCCCAAAGCCAGGATGTCTCGCCCTGACTTTTTGCGATGCATCACGGGTGAAGTCGAAGGACGCTCTATGCATCTTCTAATTTTGCTCCGCATTCCCTAGGCGCCTAGGCGGTACGTGTCCTGCGAATCACTCAGCGATTCGCTCATCGAACAGAAGAGGACGAGCCCAGGTCTGATAGGAATTCGTGCCGCAATCCACCTCCGACAAGCTTATCTTCCCCGACGATCGACCCAGCTTCCGAGAGGAACGGAAAGTGCAAGAATTGCATGACACAGAAACTGCTGAAGGAAAACAAAGTCTTTCTCGTCATGATTCCGAGGCCGGGATCTCTCTGAATAAGCTCTCGACGGCTGGGGCTCGTGGAGCGTCTGAATTGCGGAGGCAAGCTTTTCCCAGATCACCTTCTGAACTTCTCATCGACCCTTTCCGAGATCATCGGGGGCGATTCTATTTTGTGGAGAAGGAGTACAGTCGCTTCGTGTCGAGACCCGCATTAGCTTGCTAGGATTCCGTGCTGAAGACAAGATTTTCGGGAACGACATTCTCGACATGATGTCCATTCAAGATACGAACGGGCGAATCTCACTATCTTCCAGACGGAATCCAGAGCATCAGTTATTTGTAATAGGCAGAGAATCCCCTACGACAAGTGATATCAGAGTGATTTCCGATTCCCACCGAGAGGTTGGTGTTGTAGAACCTCGAATTTTCATCGACGCGACCAGATAACAAAAAAGCAACTCAACGTCAACGGCTGAATTCGCAGTGCACGAATGTCACTGGCGCCACATCTCAAACAGAGCCGCGGTCTGCGTTGAGCGGGAAGGGGAAACGGAATATCTCTCTCATGTTTCTTTCGCTTCGGAGAGTCAAGGGAAAAAGGAACGACCAACCATCTCAGGAGAGCATCTGTTGTTTGTTTTCGTTTAGAAGTGAGACGTAAGTTTCGAATCGCAGCCGTATAAGAAGTCACAGGCGTGATCACGACCTTTCGGATACTATTCTCTCAGACTTGCCGTGAATCAATCTGGTCCGAACGTGAGTTGACGTTATTCCGCTCAGCTGTCACTCCCGAGTTCGAAAAAAGTTACGTTCCGGAGGTGGAGTTCTCGATCATGAACTTCTGTACGAACATTCGTTAGAGCCGATCTCACTTTTCAAGGCTCATCCTCCTTCTCGATGCCTTGTGTCTTGCCTATTGCAGAGTCACAAGTCACAAGGCAATCACGGTTGCTCGTCACGCGAATCCGAAGGGGGTGGTGAGGACGGTGCTCTGCTATCTACCGAGAAAAAGAGGGGACATGCAAGAGTCACTTTGAATGAGCGTATCTACTCACCACGAGGGGCCCTTAATCCGGGAGCGACCGAATGAAACAATGAATGGCTTCGGTACTCGGTACATCCGGATCGGTATGGGCAACTTGGGGAAAAGGGGAGAAGCTTCGGATCAATCAGCATCTCTCGTGGAGCGAACGATGCGATTAGATTCGCGGAACCGGGGAAAAGCAGAAAGCAGTTGATGAAGTATGTATTCCCAAGCCCCGTCACTTCCGCTCTTCATTCTCATAGTGGTCGGCGACGACCGACGATTTCCGCCGATCCCTCGACTGAAGATCATGATGCTCGGAGTGTCAAACACGAACGTGTTAGCTCGTAGCTCAGCTTTTCATTGGCTCAAAGAGGAGCAGTCTGGAATTTTCTCGGAGAACTTCCCGATAGTGAAGTCTCCGGCGAACGTTGCTCGTCAGGGTTCTCCCGTGGAATGTTCCAGAGGGTTCGAAACATTCGAAGACAGACGATTCTTCTCCAACACAAGCCGGGCGTGATAATCTACTGGGAAAGATGAATCAGTCGTAGTGTCTCAAATTGGTTGGAACTTCTGCGACTGTCACTCGACACGCATCTGACAAGTTTGGATTTCCGATGATCGCGAAAACTGCGCTAGACGAGCCAACAAGAGCCGATGAAGCTCGGAATTTGAAGCATGAAGTCCGGAGGATGTGAAATTCGATCAGAAGCAATTGAATGGAGAGAGGAGAGAGGCTACGGAACTTATGACTCCAACCCGGTGGAACCAGCTATATCTAGGAGTTCCGTGATATGTGTCAGCAAGGCACTCGCGGGCTGTCTTCGAAGATGAATCTCAATGATCCGGACATTAGGTGGGAAAACAAGAGAAAAAAATTATCTCAGCTGCGGGAGCTCTGCGCTCGGAGTTGAATCGAAATTATTCCCTGACAACAATGAAATTGGGGAGGAAACGCGCGAGGTGATTTCTTCCCTTGACAAGCGTAGTTTCCGCTGATCTTCTATAACCCAATTCTCGAGCGGACCTTGCTTCGAAGGAAGTGACGGCCCCGATTCGAACGCATTCCGCTTGCTGGGAGCGTCATACGGAATTTCCTCAGTGTGACAGTGGTTTCTCAGCCAGATAACTAGCTCCACTAAGTCGGGAGCCTCCCATGAATTTCTTTGAAGCTGCTCTCGATTACTCCTCTCTCCCCCCTCGCTGTCAGTTTCCGAAAGCCCCCCCGGAGTTTCCACCGGAGGACGTGTTGATGACTGTTGGGGAGCTCTCGCTCTGGAGGGACTGACTCCAACGAAGGACTTCTTCTAGCGGCGTCGTAACTCCACTGAAGTCTTTGATTTTCCAGCAGGATGGGGTCGCGATCGCGGAGTCGCCAACGGGCTCAAAATTGGACTCTCGGGTTCGGCAACACAAACTCGGGAGAGCTCGGTCTCGGAGGTATCGAGGACCATATCGTCCGAGGTGCGTACATTGGCCGCGTGATTCTCTCTGTCGATATCCGCCAAATTTGAAACGCGTCATTAAGCTAACCTACGCTGTAGTTCCTAGAAGTATACCTCAACTCGAGGGTATCCGCGTCCGACAAATTGCGACGGGAGCTCACCACACGTTGGTCTTGACCTCGCACGGCCGAGTTCTATCGTGCGGCAGCAATGACCATGATCAATTGGGCCAGGAAGTCAGCACAACGAAACCAGGTCCGTAATTTCCTTTGGAATTTCTCAATGTGACTCGCCGACGGTGGTGACAACGCAGTCGAGGATTGAATGAAACCTCAGAGAGCCACAAGCACGAATGACTCTCCCATTCTCTCGTCACGTGATTTTCCAAATTCACCGTACATTGATGAGTCAATCGAAGCCGAGATATCTCCAAAGTCACCTGAACTTCTTCTCGGAATCCAGAGCCCGTGACGGCCTTGCAGTGCCTGAGAATCGTTCAAGTCTGCTGCGGTCAGCAGCACTCGATGGCTCTGACGGAGGCCGGTCAAGTTTACATGTGGGGCTCGAACTCCAAGGGCCAACTGGGTAATGGGGAAGGTCAAGAGTCGCGTTTGTCGCCCAGGTGAGAATCGCTCGAGAGCCTTTCGACTCTCCGCCCGAATCGCGGCGAAAGTGTCGGATTTTTTTTCTAGCGTAGGTTCGTCGCTGTTCCAGGTTCGTGAAGACCCTCGCGCCCTTCACCGTCGTCCAAATTGCTTGCGGATCGAATCACTGCCTAGCGCTTCTCAACAACGGCGCATTGTACGCGTGGGGTGACAATGGAAATGGACAATTGGGAATCGGAACCGTCGGAGAACCTCAAAGGGTACCGGTAGAGGTGACAAATCTTCTGGGTGAGTGATCGGGATACATTGTATCGAAAACCTTGTCGAGATGTTCCGACGGGGATAACGCGCTCGAGAAGAGAGTCGAATGTCGAGCCCCTCATCGTGCATTACAGGGCTCCCATTATCGCAAATCGCATGCGGGGCCAACCATTCGATGGTCCTATCAAAATCAGGAGTTATTTTTGTGTGGGGCTCTAATCGCTTCGGTCAGCTGGGGCTCAGCGACAACAAAGACAGGTGCGTTATCCTCTCGTATGGATGGGAAATAATCGGGGACTCAACCCCATGGGACAGGGGAAAAAAATGCGGATTCCTTTCGATTTCAGAGCCTTCCCGACGCTGTTGAAAACTCTCCGTCAGCAACATGTGAAATTCATCGCGGCTGGCGGAGCTCACAGTGCTGCTCTTACGGCTCACGGCGGAGTATTCACATTCGGTTGGTCTTTTTATGAATCTCACGAAGTGCGCATATCCCTACGGGGGACTGAATCAAATCCTCAATCGGCATTGGCTCGGAAATTGTTCTCATTGATCGAGAGAGAATTCTGTCGTCATTCGTAGCGGAGCTCGCGCGATTCTCATCTGACATTTGAGTTTTTCCGTCTGCCGCATTTTCAGGGAGTGGCTCCTACGGACAGCTTGGACATGGCTCCAAGAACGATCAACTCACACCAATGAAAATTCAAGAGTTGATGGGCACCACGATAACACAAATTGCCCTGGGCAGGTGAGACGGTGCCCGAATCAAGGCGATTCCGCCCCGAATGTGGATTTCTGCTCTAGTCTCATCCAGAACTTGCATGGGAGCCTCTCAAAGCTCATGGCGACACTTATACGACAGGTGTCATACTGTTTGCTACGCTCCAACAGTTGGAAAAGTATTCACATTCGGGCTTGGCGGTAACGGACAACTCGGATCGAGCGTTTCAATGGTATCAACACCCACCCCGCTGGCGGGCAATTGGGGAAAGGTAATTCAGACAAGTCTTGAGCTTCGTGACTGCGACCGAGAACCCATTAGCTCCTTTCGATCCCCCCCCCCTCCACCCCAGACCCGCTCTTATTGGGCTTGATGATTGAAGGGTATACTAACGGGTTCGTCCCTATCCCAGAGCCTCGAGATCAAACTCTTCCGACGTTCTTCAACGAAATCCGATCAGACCAATCAAATTGATTGGTCCGAAAAACTCAACGAAGAGAGCATACCACGAGACGATCCTGGGGAGTCGCACGAGCCGCTCGACCCGGAAGACATCGACATGGAGGTAGGTGTCCGTACGACTGTCTTCGAGTGGGAGTGAACGACGTTAGACTTTCGAGAGTGTCTCATAGATGTGATCTGGATGGAGCCTCTCTATCGTTTGATTCTATCCTAGGTTGAGGAGTCGCCTGACGAGGAAGAGGAACCCGCCATAGAGCTTCAATCCAGAGAGCTCTTAGTGTATTCGATTTTCGCTGGCGGAGACAGGAGCTTCCTTGTTTGCCACGAGTCTAAGGTACCGATACCGAGCTCGTGATATTCTTCGAGAACTGCTCCATCTGATTGGGGAGACTCTTGTTCTGCAACTTCCTGTTCGATCCACAGCAACTGAGCGAGAACAGACCAGCCGACTACAGAATACGACCGAAAATCCAAGAGATTTCGACGCTAGAGATCGACATCCTCGAAAGTCTTCCTTTCCTGAAGAAAGATGAGCAAGTGCCTGAGGTGAGACAATGCAGTCCGAACGCTCGTAGACGCGTACGCGCGGATAAGTGCCAAGATTGAGCTCGTTCATTCTTGCAGGATATCATGAACTATTTGGAGCCTATATTGAGTTCGCTGGCGTGTTTGAACGGTTCATTCCTCGTGGAAGACGATGGTCACTACAACTGCACAGGCCTTAATCATGGAATCGACGTAGAATTGGCTATGAGGGGACTGAAGAGCTTGGAGGACACGAAGAATACGAGCTTGCAAGAATTCATTGGTACGTTTCCAGAAGCCTCCATCGCCTCGATGTCGTGATCTCACGTCGAAACGGTAAAAATCGAATTCATGGACCGCCTTTCATGGGATCGTCCCCAAATCTGCCCTGTTTCCATCAGGTGCTCAACTTAGCGAATTGCTGAGCAAAATGCAATTAATGTCCACGAATCCGACCGACATCGAATGCATCCGGGTATTTTTCCTCGTTCCGCTTTGTCATCTGTACCGGCGGATACCGCAATACCTCGATTCGATTACGAATCCGTACCACCGTTCCCTCCTGAGGTGAGCAGAATCCATTCCGCTGTGCCACCGAATTCCTTCGTTTTGCGCTTGAATATCAGCCTGTGGGAATCCGCGAGTCGTCTTATAAAAACACATACAATCCGAAAATCGTTCTCGATTTGCAAGAATTTTCATTTCTAGGCTGAAACAAACCGCAGCACGAATCGTTTCTTCGTGGTTTGGCTTGTATGACGAACACATGTTCGGAGATTTTGTCCGATCCGTCAAAAGTATCATAGATCACGTGCTCATATACAGCAAGAATGTAAGTCACCCATTACCTCCGACCATTCTCCTCATTCAGTGAGAGAAAACAATTGCTCAATGTCCCCATCAGGGAATCGTATGTATCTGAGCCGCTCTGCGCTTTTCTTCGAATCCAGGCATGCAGAATCGCCTGACGGAGCCTCCGCGGCTATTTCATCATTACAGGACACGATGTCTTTGGAATACGCACTGAAGACACTGAGAATATTGAATGGAGTAAATCGAGAGAAACTTATTGTACCCTTCGAAGAGTTCTATATCGAGATTCTGCATCAACATATCTCTATCGAAAAGGACTATCAGGAGTGGTCAATGTTGTCTCCCGACGTTCGTATGCATAAAATATTCTTCTGCGACTATCCGTTTGTGTTCGATGCCGCAGCGAAAACCATCATCCTGTTGGTGAGCGACCGGAGTGTGATGATATATGAATCCAAAAAGTTTCGATAGGTAGATAGCCCATCTCCAATGCGATCGGTCAATTTCCTAGCTCACGAGAAGTGAGACTTGGGCCGACTTCAAACCTCTGACTGATTCGCTCATGTTCCTCTTACAGTGCGATGCGGCAATCCAGAAGCACTCGGCTGTCACACAATCAATGCAACAGAACTTGAATCCTCTCGCTATGATGTTTAGGCAGCAGCAGATTCAACCCTACCTCATCCTAAAGGTTCTAAAAACATCAGAGCGATATTCGTCCAATACACCGTTGCTTCCCACGTCTGGTTGTTTGCTCGGATCCCTGTCCTCACCTCCGATGAAATTTTTCCCAGGTGCGCAGAGATAACATCATCCAGGATTCTTTGCATCAGTTAGCGTCTAAGGAGTGTCAGGACCTCAAGAAACCATTGAAGGTTCGTTCATACCCTCAGCGACATTATATTCCCCTCGAGAAAATGCGGAATGTGCGTGAAGAGTTCTGACATTCCGGATCCCGACATGGAGTACGATATCGGATGGGATTTCCAGGTGATATTCGCCGGCGAAGACGCTGTCGATGAGGGCGGAGTTCGTAAAGAGTTCTTCATGCTTTTAATTCGGGAAATACTTGACCCCAAATTCGGAATGTTCACCGTTTATGAAGATTCTCAGTACATGTGGTTCCATCAGTCTCTTTTCCAGTGAGTACAGATCGGTCTGCAATCCCGATTCTCTCAGACCCTGCTTCAGTCCCTTTTCGAGATCCCTCGATGAGATGGGAAATAATTGTGATTTCTGAATCTTCCACAGAGACGACAGTCGCACGGTTTTCCTTATCGGGATTATGTGCGGACTGGCGATCTACAATCAGACCATAATCCCCCTCCCGTTCCCGCTAGCATTGTACAAGAAACTTCTGAGAGAACCCGTCAACCTTCAGGACTTGGCCGTTCTGACTCCAGCCACTGCGAAGTGAGTTTTCCGCGAGCGACTGCAAACGATTCGGAGATAGGGGTCACCAAGCATCGCTTGCGAACCTCGAACCCTTTCAATTGCCTCCGTCTTCCCGTTTCCAGGGGCTTGCAAGATCTGTTGAATTATGATGGCGATGACGTCGAGTCGGTGTTCTGTTTGAACTTCACAGTAACACGAGACAACTACGGTCAGATGGAGGAGATCGAATTGAAACCGGGAGGCAATTCGATTCCTGTAACGCGGAAGAACAAGTAGGGAACCAGATCATATGTACACGCAGGATGAGCTCGATTCTCCCGCGAGCGTTAACGACTCTCCGATTTCATATTCGCGGTATCTGAACTCCGCGATATTCTTCCCAGGGCTGAATACGTAAAGCTTTACGTCGACTACCTGCTGAACCAGGCCTGCAAGGAGCCATTCCAGCTGTTCAGCGACGGATTCTACCGCGTTCTAAAGTCGGATATTCTCAGTCTCTTCAACGCCAACGAGCTCATGACTCTCGTAGCGGGCAAGGTGAGTCCTACTCAATCCCGGAGGTTCAGCGTCTAATACGATACTTGACGAATTCAAATATGAATGCGAACTAGGCTTTAATGAAATGTAATACCATCCATACCTAGGAGGACTACGACTGGAAAGACTTGGAACTTCATACCGGTTACAAAGATGAATACAATCCAACGCACCCAACGATACGCATGTTCTGGAGAGTCTTCCACCAGCTGACTCAGCAACAGAAGAAACAGTTCCTTCTGTTTCTGACGGGTACAGACCGTATCCCTATCCTTGGCATGGGGGAAATCAAGGTGAGCTTACCGATTTCTCGAGCGCGGTCATGATCGGAATCGTCCGCTCCTCGAGCAGCTCCCATCTGCCATATCTAACCATGCCACTATGCAGATGATTATCATTCCCTATCGAGCATCGACGGTACATTTGCCGGTGGCGCATACGTGCACGAACACCCTAGAACTTCCCAAGTATGCGAACGAAAGAATCCTCAAAGAAAAATTAGTGATTGCCCTAGCGAACAACATCGGATTCGGCATCCGCTAAGCGAAGCAAAAATCATTCGGAGAGAGGTGAATCGGTGCGAGACGAATCAAAGACCGAACTCGAGTCCCAAACCCACAGGGCTCGAGATAGAATTTCGGAACAGAATAAATGCATGTGACGTCGACATTCTCACATCGTACTCATGCCGTGCCCGGGCAAACGATGACGCGTGAGCGTGTCGTCCAAATTTGTTTCCCCTGTCTTGGAGAGGAGCTTCCCTCTCTCGATGCGACGATTGCTCCTCCGTCCGAGATTTCGGAGCCGAGCTCGGGAGCTCGCCTCGGGATATCCCTACAGAGGCGTCCGGAATAGAGTCATCTAATAGATGGAACCGTACCCGTGTGTGAGCATTCGGCCTAGGGCCTAATGGGGATTCATGGGAGAGGACATCGGAGGAAGGGTCCGATTTACAATGCTTTTTTTCCTGTTTTTCAGATGACGATTCAGCCGATGAGGACCGATGAGTCTTACCTCCCGGTAGCTCACACCTGTTACAACTTACTGGATCTCCCAGCGTACAGCACTGCCGAGGTCATGAAAACGCGGCTGGTTCAGGCGATCGAGCACACCCATGGTTTCGGTCTAGTCTGAAGAAACCACCGCGGATAATGAGCAAATCCTCTCCTGAGATGAGAGCTCCTCTACTATTCCTCCAATAATATGCTGTCCGTGGCGGAGGACCACTCGAGCCTTTCTCAAGAAATGTGATATCGTTTCAAAAACACTGATGCAAACTTTCCACCGCTCAAAACCCTCCCATTCATGTGAAGCGATCTTTCAGGGATTTTGAGAAGTTGCCTCGCTGATCTTTTCGAGAAGTTTTGTAAGCGTTTTTGTAAATGTGGTCTTACGGTTGAGTTTCGGGGAAGCAGTTACAGAGATGAATTAATAAACAATTGTTGCTGTTGTTACCGATATTAGTACATGGAGCTTCATTCAAACACTATACAAATATACTTAGTCAGTTCAAGAATTGGATCGGATAGAAAACCCGCAAAAGAGACCCGAGCACATCATCGAGGAGCTTGTCCAAGAGCAGCTTTCTGATGGCTGATTCGAAGCCTGGAATTTCGTTTTGGTAGGAAGTAGGAACAGAGCGACGAAGGTCGTTCATCATCTGTGAGAAACATTCAGGACGACGAAGTCCATCAAAGATGGAATCCACGCGCTCCAGGAGCCGGGAAGCCAATTCCTCAAAGCTGTCTCAGTCGGCGGGGCCGATGCGTGCTTCGAGCGATTATCTCGAGGAGCCTGTCAGGTACGACGCTTCGATGTGGAGGACGCCGGTCTGAGCGAGTCGTCGCCAATCGTGTCGGAGCGAACCCGTCTCATACGCAAGCTCGAGTGAAGGCCACCTGAATGATGCATTCCTCTGGTTGGCGTCCGACGTATATCCTCGTCAGTTGTCGCTGATGATATGCTCGATTTTCAAGCTCTCCGCAATCGGAATCGTTTCACGTCAATCTGAACAGTGAGGCTATCAGGAGAACAGAGGAATACTCACTCCCAGGAGGTCCAGGTCTGGATACTGCCGTCGACGAGCTCCTCACAAGCAGCTCGGAAAGTGCAAAGAAGCCCATCTTCAAGTTTCCGAAACCCCAATCATACCTCGCGACGCTTCTCGTCCTACTCATCCTCTTCGGGCTCATGGTCGTCGTCAAAATGCCAGCCGGCATAGAAGAATCGCAACTGTAAGCTACCGGCTCCCGCGCATTCTGTGAGTTCTGCCGGCCTGTTCTTCTCGATGATCCGCCTTCCAACGATAGTCTTCCCATATAGGGGGGATGCTGTGATATTATCCACCTGGGGCGATGATCATCCGATGGTCGGCGCTTATACATTTAGGTATTCTTCAGAGAAAATGATCTTGGTGAAACTCTTCGAGAGAGTTTATACCGATGTTCGATGGGAAACGACCCATGACGCCGGAATTTTCGAGTGAGTGAACTCGTGGACACATCTCTTTCCCATCGTTTCGGCTACCAGTCGTGGATGATCCCTTAACCGGTCGCTCGTTCATGATGATAAGAAGAATTTACGCAACAGTAAGGCAATACAGGACGCGGCCCATGTCATACCTCAAGGACGTACGCCGGACACCCCTCTGAAATTATACCGCCCGCTTCTACCATCGAAGGAATTGGTTGCTGAAACCAACGCCTCGTTGAGGAAGTTCCCTTTCCGGCAAGACAAGGAGATGATTATTGAATTCAACATAGTCTTTCACGGTGAGATCCGGACTCCCTCAGGTCAATCGAGCCATCTACTGTCTGACCGAGGCTTCCATCGAATTCTCATCGATCCTTCCAGATGTCCTCGTCTGGCTTGGTCTGACAGTCGTTTTGGAAAAGAATGTTTTCGGCGGTCTGAGATCAGCTCTTCTGCTCATACACGGGATGAGAATAAGTTTAGTGTTCAAAACCGACGCTTGCGACAAGGCGACGTTTTGCATGTCTTCGCCCATGGGGGACATCTACGTGAAGCTGGAACGGCTTTCTTGGCATTACGCGGTGGATGAGTGGCAACAAGCCCACTTCGACTCGTGGGGCGAATCATGCTTCGATGGAGCGGTATCTTTTTCTCTCGGAAACAAGACCGTGCCAAAGAGCCCTGATCGCAGGGCGGCTCTGCTCTCTTGCGAACGGAGCCTCATCCCCGTTATTGGGGCTTTTTGGAGCCGATTCGAAGTCATAGCGGAGATTGCCAACGAGATCCACATACAAAGTGAGGCTATTCACCGAGTCATGCCCCTCTGGAATCAAGGCGAAGAAATCGACCCCAAGAGATTCGAGAACGAAGCAGAGAAAGGTCAGAAGAAGAGTTCGATGAGATTCATACCGGATTTCCCGATCCGAGATGGCCATTGCTCCACGCGGATGACACGCCGATTCCCTTCCAGTTTGTAAGACACCTCCTGATGACTTCGAGGATTTCGACTGCGTCGATTTGGCTGTGATCTGGACTGTATACCGAAGAAGTATCCACATCGGTAAACCAGTGAAATTATTCGTGAGTAATATTTCAATGCGATCAATTCGATACGGAGCAGTATCGACAGGGTATGAGGGGCAATATCTACCCCCACTAAGCTTTCCATTAAGTGGTGGCCGGTGGGAAGCGGGTCGATAAGACTGCTGGGAATGTCCGGAAACCTAATTTGCATTCCACTTCCTCAGTTCCCCAAAACATTCGAGCACACCACTCCCATGTGGATGCTCGGCGCGGCCGCGAAAGAAGTGTATCGACTCTCCGGTGAATTTCGTGGAAAGAAACTTTCGAAAGTGACTGATTAGCTAGTAGGAATCTCTTTGATCCGTACTTCATCTGTCGCGTTGAATGAATATGCTGTGGGTTTTGTTAACGAAGCGCTGTCTTTATTTGCAATTCGCAAGGCAGACGAAGCATGGTGAAATCCCTCCCCGATTTTTCCTCTCGGGAATAGACCTCAGTATTTGCGGTGAAACACGGCGCAAGGTCGCTCGATGATTTCGCCGGCACCATGCTCTTCAAACATTCCTCTGTCCCACTGAGAGACTGAGGTATTTGGGGGAGAAAGTGGTGAGAAGATGATGCGCTACGAGCTACGACGCAGTTTCACTCATGGAAGGTAGTTTCATTGCCCCCAAGCCGGGGAGACAGAGCACAAACGAGTATTTGGATAGTGAAAGATAAGGGCTTTTCTCTAATCTGAGCGGATGTATTCCACACGTTCTTTGTCGATCGAGGCAACCGTAATAGGTTTTCCGATCTCGAGATCGGCGTCCCGGCTCGGATCGAACGGTAGAGCGAAAGCGAGTGCCGGTATTTTCGTCAAATCTTCCGGAATGGCATAAACCTTGTTGACAATAGCGGAACTCCCGTAATCTACGAATTTGACAAAAATAGCATTTTCCTCAACTTTCTGGACTTCTGCTCGACATAAGAGATTGCACATTATTGCCAGGACCGCTTGGTTCTTCTTCGGTCGATCTATTGCGCGTCTCTCTTTCGCGACGACAGAGAGCTCCTCTGACAGCACCGAAGCGTATTTGTCTACGGATTGCGAGTTGACGACGTACATTTTTCTATGCGCCGTATCCACGTGCATGATGTAGCACAATCCGGATTGAGTCGTGGGCGGGGCGATTCTTTGATCGAATTCAGATATCTCGGTCAGTTTCCCGTCTTCCGTCATCACGAACAGCGAGGCGCTGTATTTCATTGTACCCAGAGGCTTGTGGAGTTTGCAGAAGATTTCTTCTCCGCAGAGTTCACCGGAATCGATCCGAGATCGGTATGATTCTGGCACTCGAACGAGAATTCCGCCAACAGGCGGTTGGCGCCAAGTCGTCGGTGCCACCCCGAGTAGTTCCTCAACTTTGGGAACTGCTCTGGTCACGGCCTCGTCTATCAGGGTGACTAGTAGAGGTTTCTCTGGGCCTCCGACTTCCTTCACCTGCGCTCTTTTCCATTGCCAGTCGTCCCAGACGAGCAGATATGACCTCTTCTCGAGACTTTGCAGAACTTCGGTCTCCGGATCCTTCTCGAAATTTCTAAGGAACTTGAGCTCACGCTCGACAGCTCTATCTTGAAGCGCCAAGCTCGACCCCCGCCAACCGAGGATATTGACAATGAAGAACTTGTTTAGCTGTGGCAAGTCCTCCGATGGCTTCGGGCGCGCTCCTAGTCTCACTGTGATGTCGAATTTGCCATCGAAGAGAACCACGTTTTCCTTTTCCCAGACAGCGTGGAAAACTTTGTCGACAAGTACTTCCTTCGCCTCGCCTGACAAGGTGGCGATGCTCAATCGCCCGCATCTCACATTGTCCTCCTCGTAACTTGTCTTCCCTTCCGAGCTGGCAGGCGAGCAATCGCTGCAGCATGAAGTACTCTTTCCTTGACGGAGTCGCTCGAGTTCTCGGAGCATAAGTTGACCGAACGGCAGGATTTCCTCCACTAGAACCCGGGACTCCGATGTGGCTCGTTCCAGATCCACTCCTCGACGCGAGGAGCGTATCCATGGTACACGCGCATATGTCTTTCTCAAGTGCGGACGGAATTGTTCGTCCGATCGCATCGGTCGCTGAGTCACCCTGGAAACGAAAAACGAGCCGTCAGCGATATCGACGAGAGAGAGAGAGAGAGCTCATCCAGACTTCCGGATAGACTGAGTGACGAGAGGGAAGTAGTCGTGAAAGTCGCGATTTTCGCTCCTGCGACTTAAGACCCCAAGCCCAAAAGGGAATCGGTCAAAAGATTCGGGAAACCATCGGAACAGAGGAGCCCGGAGCCTTTTACGAATGAATGTACTGCATGAGCATATGAGATTATCCTACCTCCTAATCCGCGGCATCGTGCAGCCTCCAACTCCAACTGATGTATTACGTGAATGAACTGCGGAACAGCGAGTCTTGTGAGCGACAGTGATGCGTGGAACTTCGAGCTATGCAGCGAACTGGCTCGACGGCGCTGGCCGTTGGAATCGCGACTTCTTCTCCAGAGGCGCAGGCTACGACGTGAAAGTTGCCCGCGAAACTCGATTTCCAAACTCGCGACGAGAAAGAAGGTTCGGCATTTGATATCGAACTCCGACGGAATGGCTTTCTCGAATGTCCATGATGCCGTGATTGCGGTCATCATCCCTGTGGTGTCTTCATGGATCGAGTCCGCGTGATCCGCTTATCGCGAATCACGGGTCGTTTTTTCTGCGCGTCCTAGGTCTTGAGTCTTGAGCACTGCTTCCGCTTCGTGCGATATTTCAGACAACGCATGTAATGCGCTCGACTCGCGAAGAGGGTCCGCTCGAACTGTCCGTTTATTCTGTCCTTCCGCTTTCGAAACAGGCCGCTCATCTATTTTTCAGGGGAGTAGGTGAAGCTTGACTTGACGCCTAACGAATGGATCGATGGGAATCGAGCGGAAACTTTGTGTTTGATTGTGGGGGATATCTGCCGAACGGACTTTTCGCGTCGGATGGGTGGAAACCAAATGGACTCTCCAAGGACGCGGTCGAGAAGCTAATGATTTCCCACTGTTCTGAGGAATCAAATCGGGAATTAGGCTTTCATTCGAGGATTTGAATCAGACCGAAACCTTGAGGATCCGAACGGTGAAGTCGGAGAATCAATTCTCGGGGCCATCGAGCTCGCCCATTCAGCATTGGTTCCGAGAGGGGAGAAGAAAAACATTCCTTTCCCACAAGTCGTCCCCGAACTGTCTCTGCATGGGTCTCTTCAGGCTGAATCGGAGGTTTCTTGTTGTGGCACGAAAGCTCGGCCCGATCTAGGGGTGGGCAGCTTTATCGAAAAACTCCCCTGCCCCAAATATGAGCCTCATTGAGATGTCCCGTTACGAGGTTTCTTTGGACCCGTTCAGAAGCGGATAACATGAGGCGTCTGGATGTCTCGCCAGCTCAGATCCAGGGGTCAGTCATGGACTGCTGAGGCATGGCGAAGTTATCTTCTTCCGTGGGGGTCCACTCACAATGATGATAGACACGGCTCATTGAAAACTACACGACTCTCTAAAAGCCCTTCTCACCGATTCGGAAAGACAGCGCAGCGATGGGAATAGTTATCGCGTTTCCAACAAGCCGTACGATTCGAACCGTCCCGACGCGTTGGCGAATCCGTCCAGGTCGCCGCATTCCGTGATGCCATATCTGATGGGTGATTGGGGCTCAATCGATTCTCGCCGCATTTTATTCTCCTTCATAAGATTCACACATGCATCGTGGTTGCGGGGAGGTCAGGTTCGAAGTTCTTGTAAGGAATGCAATGTGAAACTTTTCTGAGCGATACCTTGGCACCGTAAGTAAAATAATGTCATCAACTTCCGACGCTCGAATTTTTCATCCCGCCTCGAGCTCCTCAGGTCATCTATGTATGAAAGCCTCGCTCAATACGGGAATGAGCAAGTATCGACGCAGTCACCCCGGCGCACAGTGTGGCCGAACCCTATTTTAGGCGGCAGAAATTATTTCAGTGAGTTTTTTAGATTATTCTCGTGGTACGAACTCGTATCAGTCATCGAAGGAAATATCTGGCTCTCAGGCTTCTCACGAATAACCACGTGAGCTTTCTATCTGCTCGCGACTGAGGGTAGAACATGGCTCCCATACCTCGTGCTCGGGGAGCACGCCGTGTCGCATCGAGACGGGAGATTCTCCTTCAATCTCTCCGTTCAATGGAGCTCTATTGAACCTTTCTTCATCGTCCTGCTTCGAAACGGGTTAGAGAAGAGCCCGAATCAATCGCGTCTGGCCTCGAGTCTTCTGAGTCTGCATCGGAGTACTCACAGTCCGAATGCTGCTCTGATTCTTCCGGGTGACATCGAATATCGCGAGAACTTCCACTCAACAACAAGTCGGCAACTTCCTGGTCTACGGAGCTCCCTTTTGTTTTCACAGCGTCACGAGACGAATTCACGAGTGAATCAGACGATATCATCAACATCGAGTAGAGATCGAAGATGTTTTATCTTCTCGGGGAGCCGCGTACAATAACTTCGCAGGTCCGGCAGGCAGAAGATCCTTGACTTAGTCCTCTCCGCCAAGTCCAAATTTTTTTTCCTGGGCGTCCTGCTCGAGGTGTCCCTTGAGACGCTCTTGATGGTCCGGGCTACTCGGGCACGTCTTCTTGTGCGGGTAGCTCAGTGTGGTGCACGATGAAATCGAAGTTTCTGACTTCGAGCCATTCAGCTTCTTTTCCGAAGAACCGTTCCGCTTTCGAGTTATGTCTCCCGACTTTTTCCCTCACTCGGGACACATGCCTGCTGATCTGATTTCTGATCTGAGATCGGTTGCTTAGCTGCTCAATTTCAACATGAGCATGACTCAAAATGAGTCTCTCCAACCCATCAATGCACTCGTTCTTCCGGGAGTTGAAAATTGTCTCCGCAAATGTCCTCCGAGGCACCCAAATTCGAATATCTGAAAACAGCACGCATTCACGTTCGCCAAAACTTGCTTGGTTTTTTTTTCGGAAATTGGAAGGAGGGAGGGTGGAAGAGGATTTTCCACCCCATGAGCCGCCCGGGTCCGCCCTGGACCGTGTACTTTTCTGGCGGTGAAATTTCATGAAAATCAGTTTTTTTTCGCAAAAAAAGATGCACTCAGAAAAACTTCTAATTTGCATATTCTCGTCGAATGAACCGCTAAACTTGGAGTTTCAGACTCAATCTTACTCACGATTCGGTGTTTGCTCCATCCTGAATCGATTCCACGGAAACTCGAGCGTCGACACGAATCGGAAGGAAAAAGTGACAGTCCGGAGCAAAAAAAACTTCCTCCTTGCAGAGTTTCTCCACAGAGATACAAGTGCTTGGTTTCTGATTGGTGTGTGTTTCCGAGGTCCCCATACTTCCTCCAAGACGCCACGACAAAAAATTTCAAAATTTTCCTTTTTTAATTTCTGCCGCCTAAAATCGGGTTTGGCCACACTGTGCGGCGATATGAAGAAGGATCGGATTCCCTTCTAGTCAACTGGCTTTACTCTTCCAGATCAATTTATATGATGCAGGCGCTCATTATTCCTGCGTCTGCTCTCACGTCTAATGGCCCGGGGTATGAGTTCAAAAGCGATGCGAATGGCTCTCAGCAGAATAATCAGACCCGGCTAATACGGCATTAATACTTGAACGTACACGGAATATCCACGTACACGGAAACTTGCGCATTGGTTTCTAGTCAGCATCTTCGCCCCGTTCCAAGGCCAAGATATTGTCAGAGAACATCGATTAGGCAGGAGCAATGTCACAATCAGCCAGACTGAGCGCGGGGAAGCAGCGGGAAGCTGAAGTCCCCGAGGAGACAGAGAGGATGGGGACAGCATGCGCGAGTTCCCAGCCCGTGTCGAGGGCGCGGAGGAAAAAGTAAGGTAGAAGACCAGAGTAGCGATCGAAGATTTCGCCAGGACTGACAGAAGTGCCGTATCGGCGAGCGGGCTTGTGGCGCTCAAATGCTTCCGGATCCCACGGGACCGGTCTAAGTAAGAACCGTCAGACAAATGCCCTCTGAGTTCACCCGTCGATCGCGAATGAACTATGCGTGACCGATGCTCGACTTCCAATGAACAGGGAAGCAACACTGCCACGATTCGCTTGAGGACGAACGACTGGGTAGAATCCCAGCGTTGCGGGCAAAGGCGATTCCCTATAGCTACAGCCAGCAGAAGTCGCGGGCTTAAATGAGCTTCCATAGGTGTTGAGTAAAATACATGTCCAATATGCCCCTAATATCAGAGAAGAGATTCGGAAGAGATAACTCTCGACTCCCTGTCGGAATCGGTAAATAGCCCGGACATCCGACGGGGATCCCGCGGGAAGACGTTTTTCCCGATCGGAGCTCGCGCGACCCTCCCCCCGCAAAGTTACGACCCCATCCAGTGATGCACAGAGAGTCAAGAAATCAAGAACAGACTTTTATTGTCCTCGTCTTCTGAATGTTCATAACGTGCTTCATCAACAACGCTGTGTCTCTTAAGTATCCACGATTCGAAACTATCGAACCAAGCTCTCACGCTTTTCAACATCGCAGAGCTCAGCCCTGTCGGATCGAGTTTTCGACAAACAAATTTGCCAGAAATAATTTAAGCACCATGGGGAAAATCCCTTGCTAACGCTGTCGGGCGCTGGCTCCGAAGCCTCACATTCTATCTTGGAATTCGGCAGCCTGCCCCCCGCCCATCTCCCCCGGGCGAGCGTCGCATCCTCGTCTGCTACACGGATTTGGCACAAAATTCTGCAATCTGAAGACTCCTACATTGAGAAATCCGTCAGACTCTCGGTAGATGATGCTTCTCGAAGTTCTCGCAGTGAATGCACAGCTCGACACTGCCCAACAAGTCTACGAATTTCGAAGCCGTCTCATCTGTAGTGTCAAATTCGAAAATGAGAAACTATAGTCACATGGATTACTTCCCACCATATCATGAAAAACGCTCCTTCTAATCTGTGTACATAATTTGTGCAAAGTTGTCCGACCTCCGTAGTCTCAAGGCTGCGAGCGTCTTGCGACGGTCACGGTCAGCTCGTCACCGATTCTTAACGTGCCCTCGGGCCAATCGATTCTAAGTTTTCGGGCACTGTCGGCGACACACTCCGCCTGGAGTGTTCCCGATTTAATGGACGCGACTCGGAATGTGAGACTGGACGTCCCTTGACTGTCAATCTTGAGCTCATTCTGCTCGGGTTCCCAGATATTCCTCGGCCAACAAGTGCTTTCGGTGTGCGTGGGAATGCTCAATCCCCAGAGGGCATAATTCGTGGGTATACTGGACAGGCGTCTATGCTGTTCTTCCAGAGTCTTTTCTTCGAGTACGAGGTTCAACGGCGAGGCTTCCGAATCGGACCACTGAGACAGACCTGCAACGAGAGGTAGCTCATCAGAGCCGGGAATCATCGCCTCCAGTTATATTGAGCCGGGAAACTTGCGAGCGCGCTGAAAGGCTCGCATTGGATACTTACGGTCGAGAATTTCGGGTGTACTCGAGCTCGATCCGGACGATGACGGAGTCAAGACTCCCGGGAACGGGCCTTGTTTCAGGTGGAAGCGAATCGACGAGCAGAATTCTACGAAGTCTTCGAAGCGGTGAAATTTTTGAGATTTCTTACAGCCGCATGCGGTCGAGGAGCATGTTCTGTCCTTGACTACGAAGGATGCAACGTTTCTCACGGTGATCAGAAGCTCGCAGAAGAAAACCGTGTTCTTTTCCCAGTACAAGCCCATCATCTGCAGAACGGATTCCGTGGCGTTGACCTTCATTAACCTCTCGATCTCTCTGAGAACGCTGTTCAGCCCGTCGCTGAGGCCGTGAACTGCCGAAAATCGCGTAATAGTTGTCAGGTCCATCTGTCGCACGAAGCTGTCCACGAGAGGTGCAAGCGTGGACCACGTTTTCATGACTCTTTTCCTTTGATCGATCCATGATTGGATTCGATTGAGGTCAGAGATCGAACTTTGCGGACACGCAGAGACGCCTGCAGCGGACACTTGAGCGAGGGTAGCTGCTGGACCTTCGTTGAGAACTGTCTGAGAAACTTCTGGCGCGTATCTGACTTCCACGCTGTAGTCCTTGACGATTATCGTGTTCGTGCTCCCATCGACGGCGAAAATGGTTTTGAATTTATCCAGGAACTCCAGGAAATCTGTGAGTGTCGATACGAAAAGGCTGAACGAGTTATCTAACGATGATTGTAAGTGATCGAAAACCTTGCTGATGGCAGGGAAGAAACCCGATTCGCTCGCCAAATGGATCACGGCATTCTTGATGATTTTACACAGGGTTTCTTCAAGACAATGTTGCAGTTCTGAGTGAAACTGATGAGGCCATCTCAAGGATATGATATCACCGTTCCGGTCCAGAGATAAAATCGAGGGATG
The DNA here is from genome assembly GCF_000255335.2 of Galendromus occidentalis. NCBI lineage: Eukaryota > Metazoa > Arthropoda > Arachnida > Mesostigmata > Phytoseiidae > Galendromus > Galendromus occidentalis. Next base: position 738,384 of record NW_003805485.1, on the reverse strand, counting down.
ATTCTTCAGGAATGAACAGAGTTTTGTTCGATCGTCCTGCACTCCCCCCTTGCCGATAACTGACTGGAGTTCCGGTAAAATCATGTGTTTGTCAGCCATCTGGAGTAGAAAGGACGCGGAGATCGGGCCGCAGCTGGCGAAGCACAGTCCCGCGACGAGGCCAAACACCAGTCGATCGTCCTTGAAGCTCATTTCTTCGGCCGCGCTAGCAACTGGAATGTCGTGACCAGTGGTCAATGGTCCCACTCGAAGATAGATGGCCGCAGTCTCCGGTTCACAACAAAAAACAGCCGGAAACCTCTGGAAGAGCTTGACGAGATTCCTGTCCGGATAAGTTTCTTCCACGAAAGTGATTACGTGTTTAGGTGCGTCTCGTAACTTGGCGCTGCACCACCACATGGGAACAGGGTAACACAGCTTGCTCATTTCGATGATTGAGTGCAGGTAAAATTCCAGAGCGGAGGCTTCGTTGGGATAAGTACAGATGGCCTTGGTGTTCGTGAGGATTTCGTTCGACTGCTCGAAATGATGAGCCCCAATCTCCGGGCTCCGTAGGGATATATTACCGGCTCTGGACTCCGAGAAAATTTCCGGGAACCGCATGAGCAGTTGTCTGATAGGAAACTTGCTCGAAGCGAAATTCGAGTCTATGTACATTCGGACGGTAGTGGTCGTGAGGCATGTGAGCAGATCCAATTGAGTGCGGGGTATGAACTTGACGTCGTTATTGTGGAGCACCATGAAGGCTTGGACGAAAAAATTCATCGTGTTCGTCGCGATGGCGTCTCTATTGATGCGTTCGCCTTCGGCGCGATCCACTCTCTCCTTCAAGCCGATGTGCTTTCGATTTTTCTTGAAACGGAAGGTTTCTTCATTATCCTTGAAAAATATAGTCGGAGAGCTGTACGTTTGGGAGAAATAGCTCACGACGCATTTTGGCAGGAATTGGGCGCATTTGCTTAACTGCAGCGCATCAACGTAGTGCACGTCGAGTTCACTCGCCGCAACGGCGAGAAGATCACGAAAGAGGGACTGTAACTGCTCGTCGTACTTGGCGACTCTTTCCATTCCATGGAAGCCGAGATCTGGAGGCGGGTCGGGCTCCTGCGTTCCATCTCTCAAGGAAACCAATTTCCGATCACTCGATAGCACGAAGGCACTTTCGTAGTCCGAGAGAAAATCAACGAATGCTCTGTTCGCGAAGTATTTCTGCCAACAATCGAGGATTGCTTTCGATGACTTCGTTTTGAACAGCACTTGCAACTCCAAGACCGAGATCGACGCTCCCCCTGCGAGCAATTCCTTGCAAAATTCGACGCAGAGCATGCCCGAGTGATTCTCATTAGATGCGGAATTCGAGAGGATCAGCGATGGGGGAGCGATTTCTTGACCCGAATTCGCCGGATCCGACGATCGGCACAGCTGTCCATCTTGAACTTCTAGGCCGAACTGGACCGCGTTCGAACTGAAGAAGTTCTCGAATGTCGTCTCATCGTACATGGACGTAATGAGGGACATCACCACGGGGTTCTCGGCCACGAAGACATAATTGTACAGACAGGCCCAGTCAACAGACAGGGTTTCACAACCTTGCTCGTCGAGAATTTTAACGAAGAAATCGATACAGCTCCAGAGTCCTTCCTCCCGTGAGGAAACAATTTGGCTATCCGAGAGGGTGACATTCCCCGCTGGAGTTTCTTTGAAGATTTGAGTTCTCTGCAGAAACCACTCCTGCAGCCTATCGACGGTCGGACATGTCAGAGCGTAGAAGGTCTTGATTCCGGGGGGACCATTTTTGATGATCTTCTGGAGAGCGCGAACGCTGAAAATCTTTCTGGGAGAAGTTTTCAGACGTCCTCGGAGCCAGTTGATGACCTCGCTTTCTTTCGCCGGTTTCCTCTTCTCGTTACAGCTCACAATCGTCAGATCAGTGGTGAATGTTTCGCCCTGACTCTCGAGGAAAGTACGTAGTCCCCCGGTGCAGCGGACTATGGCCTTGATGTCTTCTGAAGCATCTGTAGTAGTTAAGAGGATGCAATCAATTCTTACTGTCTAGCGCAATCGCAATCCACAGACGCCTCATCGATAGCCTCACTCACGTTTACTCATATATGACTCCAGCCGATCGATCTCAGTCTTGCCGTTGAACTTTTCCAAGAGGAGCATCATCATGTAGTCGACGGCGCAGAGTCCTTCTCCCGACATGATCACCGATATATATAACTCCGTTTCACGGATCGGATCTGAAATTCGGTTCCCATTCGGTTGACATCATGGGTATCATGAGACAATTTGTGAGAGGGGAGACTCCCATCGACTCTGATCCTCGTGAGTCGACGAGCCTTCAGTTCGCGTCATGAATCTAATTGATCCCGTGATGAAACTTAATGCGATGAGAAATGGGAGAGCGGACATCCCTGACCAAGATAGCATCTCTCCAAGAATTTTTCGAATTCAGCTAACCTGAGGGTTTTTATGGCTCTGCTCCAGGATTTTATGGCCGATACGATGATCGGACGAAGGCGGAGAGAATCATGTAGGTTCGGAGGGTCGATTCGGGCTCTGCACAAGGCGACATTGTATTTCTCTGGAATCGACATCATTATATTCAGAGACAAGGTCTTCGCCCGGGACAAAGATCACATATGGTTGAGAATCGCTGTCATGTTCGATTTCACGAGTGGGAGGGCAGGGCTCTCGGAGCAGCAGTGATCGAATGAGCAGCATTCTTCATACTGACCTGAGTAATCGCTGAAGTCTTTTTCGAACATTCGAACACCACAAATTGATCCTCTCCTCGTTTCGTTGCTGCCGCCGTCTTCCTTGCTGGCGGAGATGATGTCGATGATCAACAACACAACCACTCCAGGAACCAGGAACCACACCGGGTAATACTCGTTATGGTATGGGGGGATGCTATACTTCAGACATAGCTTCCTGGAGAACGGCAATGAGCTCGGGTTGGATGACACGATAAAATAACACGAAGTGAAATTCCTTCATCAGCGTTTGCTATCGAATGTTTATGATTGACTGATGATCATGATCTATGCTCAGTGCCGACGAGGAGCTTCCAGAAAACGAGACAACTACTCGATTTTTTTCTCACTCATATTACAGCGTAAGGGGCGGGAAGTTTCCTTCGGACGATCTTTCTCGTCTCGGACGAGCCTCTTTGTAGTCAGCACCGGCATCCTGCCGGAGCCCTCGGATTCCAAGGATGACCCATGACCCATGACCCACTCTCTACTCGAGTAGGAATAGGAATCCATCCAGTTTTCGGGACCGGATCCTTAGATCTAATTAGACAACATACAATTAGTATTCTATTGCGACGAATGGGCTGTGGGCAGCTTCGAGTAGACGGCATGGCGTCTCTTTAAGGATCGAATTAATATGCCGGAAGTCTCGAGAAGAAGGGCGACGATTGATTGCATGGATGGGCACCCTCTCGGACCGGGATTCCGGTACCCAAGTCGCGTAATACCGTAAATCTCTTCGGACACTCCGGAGGCACTCCCCAGATTTACTCAGGAGTCCAAGAGCACACACTAGTTTCAGATCTTCTTGTGCTGACTATGAGTGAGATCCGTATTCGTCGATGATCGAGCATCTTACTGAGTGAAAGAGAGAGCTGATTGAGAACAACGACGCTAATGCTAGACAATGCGCGGATGCCAGGGTCCGCCGAGAGATCTCGGAACAGCCAGCGGCTCATCGGATCGGAACGCGGGAATCCCGAAGCGCTCCTCATGGGGAGGGCAGAGCCTCTCGCAGTAGATATGCCACGGGAGTTCGTGGGGAATGAACCCGTGGCCGAGATTTCGATCACGAAGCGTTCCGAAGATGTGGATCGCAGATCTCTGAGGGAAAGAAAATTGATTCGCGGGGCGCCTCATGGGCTGATGTTGATCCTGGTTTCCTGTCTCGTTCTGAGCCTCCATTTCAGGTCGAGCTCGGGGGATGGGACGTAAGTTGAGCTAGGAGCGCACCCGACATCAATATTTTCCGCCCGCCTGGAATATTCCCCTTGGTCTGCCTTGGTCTGTCCTCTCCTGAACAGTTATCACGCCGTGATTATCGAGTTATCCGGATTCACGGCGGATGTGTCCGTCTTCACGTTCACGAACGTATCATATGAAATCCGCTTGAGCGCTGTTTCCCGAATCAGTGTCGAATATAATTGGTTCCCTCTCGACACTCCCGAAGTTCTCGGGTGAGATTCTTTGCGTGAGAATGACAGGATTCTTGCCGGCTATGCTCCTCGTCTGATAAGAGTATGCTCCACCTTCCGCGAATGACTCGAAAAAGGCCCTTCGACAGTGATGCCATGAATTACGTCGGAACAGTCGTAGCTGAGTACAAAAGGAATTCGACACCACTGACGATTTACATGCGACAAGAGCCTCCCGCGTCTTCGACTCGCAAAGCCGAGGAGTTCTTCGCTCGTTACGGGTATGCTTTCGGATCCTACGCCCACCTGGTCGAAGTTCATGAAAAGACCGACGGTGAGTCCGAGAGAGACAGACTGGGTCGGTGAAGCTCAGAGCATCTCATGGCTTCAATGTTGACGGGAAATATCATGAGGGCTCCCCACAGGACTTCATGGCTTTCGCTTCATGGCTTGAATTTCAGCTCCCCTTATCTCTCCCCTCATCTCGCAGTTACGTTGCTCTGGTTGAGCCTCATGGAGCTTCTACTGAGGAACGGTTTCAACACTTCCTCAGTGGCAGTGCTGTTCCGTGACGACGAGGATGCAGATTTCATTCAATTGGCGTATGTTGAGGAAGGCTGCGACTCACCCCTAACCACGTCATGGTCTCGATTCGGAAATTTTTGTCTCAGCTCGAAAGCGGAGTACAGCGATTGGAGATCCAAGCGAGAGGATTTGCAAACAGCGTGGATAGATGCATGTGTACACAGAAGTGCTCGCTCTTCAGCTCTTGATTTGAATATAGAACCTGACGAGGATCGCCGACCAGATATCAATAGCTGTGAGGCGACGCTCCTGAACTCATCGAGACGAATTTGCGGAGCTTGGGGTCGAATCCCCCCCCATATCGACGATCTATACGTCATGGATAGTGTATTCCAAGCAGCGATGCCTCTTGATAACATCGAGAGAGCGGTGAAAATCTCCCTCGCGTCGTTTCGTTATCATGTCAAAGATGGCAAGTTCTTGTTTGATGTACTGGAGAACTTTCAACGGCCTTACATGCATATCTCACGACGCGATTCCGGGATTTGTTTCGAATTTCAGTTTGTCGAAACAAACCTCGCCCGAATGGCATTCTTGATTGTGCCAACTTGGCGTTCATGAGCGATCTGATTGAGTGCCTATGCATCGACGGAAGGTTCAAGTTTTACGTGAGTCTGTTCCCCCGCTTATGCCCGACGCTAGTCGCATCTTCATTCGTTCATCTATCTACCCATCCGATCGATGCACCCCCATTAAGGTGACCAGAAACATTGGAGGGAATGAGATCGACAGCATTCACGGCTTAGCAGTCAGAGCAGTTCTCGAACTGAGGCGATCCGCAACATAGAAGCGGAGGAAGCAGTACTGAAACTCGACTCCAGATCACGCATCAATCGACGCCCCTCCGAACGAAGCCTCCGATTGAGCTCTATTGAAGGTGCCCGATTCCAACTCCAAGACGCTCAATGTCGAATGAATTCCGACTAGAAGAAAAGCTCCTTGGGTAATCCCCCTCCCCCATCGCGAGAACTGCGTCCGAACGATCGTTATCCTCATCTAAGAACCCTTTGTGCTTCTCGGCCCGGTCTATCATAGATGATGCGCTTCTCAGAAGCCCCCTGCGCTCGACGAAAAGAGCGCTCCGAGAATCCCGGGGTCGTTTCGAGAATTATTGAGTCCCTCTGATTGAATGAAAAAATCAGGAGATTCGTTTGACGAATTAAAATATCACATTTATTTCCCAGAAGACATCACCGCCCGTCCTTTGATCGCGTCGCCTAGTGTTCTGTCTGAATCCCGTTCGAGATTCGTGCCTTTGTGTGCGTTCCGTCGGCGTGTGTATACCTTTTGTCAGAGTCTGTTACCTTAGCTAAACCTCCTCTTCTTAGTAGACTGTTGATATCTTCTTGGTTCTTCTTTCTTAGTTGACGCTTTTCAGAAGGGTTAGAAAAATATCTTCGAACCAAGGAGGAGAAAAATGAAAAACAAAAATCTGACCAGCTCCCCGAGGGGAGCCGGTGGATTTTCGCCCGTACGTACATGGTAGAATTCGGTGCTTGGAGATGACTAGAGTTGATTACAGCTGATTAAAGATGATCCGAGCGTCGTTGCCGAAGAGTCGCCGCGCATCACCATCGTCGAATGAATTCGCACCGAAGTGCAGAAGGAAAGTACAACATGCACAAGGACAGAGAGAGAGATTGCAGTCTCTCTGCGTCAGAATCCGGAACGCACGTGCAACCGTTCCGAACCGTCAGCTGAGAGTTTCAACGTACCATGAGTCGGCTGGGAGGGCCCGGCCACAGAGTCACCGGGCGTAGCAGAAGCTGCGGCCCCGGCGACCTGTGCGGCTTGTGCTGCGGCCGCGAACGCGAGCACGTGGCTCGGATCGCCCGGGTTGATCGTCAGCGGGTTGCCGCCGGTGGCTGTGTCGAAGTTGAGGACAGGCTTCATTTCGGCCTGATTTGAGTCCTTCGTGTGGTTGTCGGATGAGGACGAGTTGTTGTCCTGGTGTCCCGGCCTGACCTCAGTCATGCTCTGTTCGAGGAGTTTCGATGGTTCGAACTCGGCTTCTTCTCCACCTGATTCGTCATCTGAGCCGCGGGTTTCTTCTAGATTATCTTCGACGCCGCTTTCCGGCCCGGAGTTCTCATCGCCCGAGCCCTTGTCGGAGCCGGCAGATTTTCTGCGGCGCTTCCTGTTCTGTTGCGACATGGGCGAGTCGGTTTGCCGTAGAGGCGTCGACGCATTGCTGTTGCTTTCGTGGCTGGCCGCCGAAACGACGCTCTGACGGCTTTCGTTTTGGACCGCCGCCGCTGCCGCGGCAGCCTGAGCCACCTGGGCAGCTGCAGCCAATTGCGCTTTTAGTGCAGTTTGTTGCATCGCCGCCACGAGAGCACCATGCGTTGCGTTGGACGCGATTGCCGCCGGGGTCGACGACAAGGGTGACGGAGCAGCCTGTACAGAGGGCTGTTCGGTCTTGGTAACGCCGCCCGACGACGAATGGTGTCCATTATGACTCACGCCCAGAGAACCTCCGACCGTCGATTTCTGGCCTGATTCGTTTGTAACTTCTGCGAGACCTGCAGAGAATGGGGATTCGTTACTTATACGTTTCCAGCTCCGGAGTCGGGATATCCCGCGAGAGTCGCGTGTTCGAGAAACTCAGAGCGAAAACTCACCTTTGATCTTTAGGGTTTCTGCAGCTTTCAACAGTGTCGGTAGTTGGTCTTGGCTGACGTTGACTTCGCCTCGATACATAAACTGTACGAGTGCTTTGAGGTCGACAAAGCGGATGTCCTTTAGTATCACAATTGGGTGCTCACACGGATTCTGAATGAACAGCGATTGGAAAAACGGACTGCACGCAGACAGTACCATTTTGTGCGCTCGCACCGAAAGTCCATCGCATGCCAACGTCACGTCGACAAAGTGTTCTGATGTCAACAGCTGGTCGAAAATCGACAGCATATTCGACTGGTGGTTGTTCCATTTAAGACAGAACTGTTGCGTACTACCCATCTTTGGTCTGCGAAAGAGAAGAAAAAACAAATTAAGTTTAGGGATACAATGAAGCTTTCTCCCCGTTGTGAAAGCGGGGCTCAGCCCTAGAGCGATAGGTCTAGTGTTCCCGAACGAAAACGACCGAAAATACGTTGATCGCGGATACGTCTCCAAGCAGATCATCGACGTTGAAAGAGTTTCATCGGGAGAGTCGGCTCAGCTAGCAATATTCACGAGGAATTCCTCCGTGTTGCTGAGCCCCATATGCTTCCTAGTCATTCCAAGCGAGCAAGCTCAATCTAGGACGGCGATGGCATCACGCATGCGCAACCAAGCGGCCGTGATGGCCTCCTTATTTGGGAACGGGCGGTAACGGCAGCAGCCACCACCACAGCATCTGCGCTGACGCCGACGACCGACCGACCGACAGACCGAGACATAGAACGAATGAGCAGTCGAAAGAGGGAGAAGGCTGGCAGCGGTGAATGGAAGACCTCGAACCATAAGAGCCGTCGGTCGGCCGAATCAGGAAATCCGTTGCGAAACAGCGTTACCAGAACCGAACGACTGCTTCGATCGATTCGGCGATTTCTTCCCAGCAGTTGCAGGAAATGCTTCGATCTACGTCACACGACGCAGCATCGGATTGCTTGCGTCTTCAAGGAAATTTAGCAGAGATACGAAATTTCGGGGAAAACATTGGGCGAAGCGATGGCCGAGCGAATGGAATCTGGGGAAGCGACGCTTCTCAAGCGACAGAAAGCTCTGATCAGCTGAAGGTCCAAAGCTTCGCAAATGATGGTCCCGGATGAGCAGCGAGGCAACTGTACCGCGAGACAGCATGAGAGCTTGACAGACGCGGATCTGGAGGGAACTTGTCCCAAGTAGCTTGGGGACGCCTTAGGCCTAGCTCGGGTCTAGGCCTAAAGGGCGTTCCAGACGTTTTCCGGCTCTCGGAACAAGGGGGATTCTCGGGAATTTTATGCGGAAACTATTTCTAGGTCGATAAGTATGAGGATCATGAACAAACTCACCTCTGTTGGGTATCAACTGAGAAGAACCGAGGGTAACGCCACGCTGTGGCGTCGCTACTACGTCTCGCGATGGTCTTAACCCCCGTCGGGCTCGAGCGTATCTGTGCCGATGCTGGTGAACAGCTCGTCAGCTCACAACCAGCAGCTGAGCAGCGGGGAGCGAGGGAGCCGTCCAATCACGAACGAGCTTCTCCGAAACTCAGCCAATCGCTGTTCTGGAATTGAGCGCAAAGCTTTGGTTCGGAACCGCCAGATGGCACTTCTTCACTCACTTACTTCTCCGAACGAAACCCACAGCAGCAGCAGTCAAATGATGACGCCGCCGATGTTGATGATGATGACGAAGAAGTAGCAGCTAAACGACGTGAAAGCAGATCGAAAACTCACGGTCGTGGAAAATCCTTAGGCGAAGAATAGAATAGAGTCCAAGTATGCACCGTGAGAGCACAGACGAAGGTACTGAAGATAGTCTGGGCGCCCTCCTAGGATCTTTACGAGACGAGTGATCGGCTCGAAGTGAGTCCGCTGGATGCCCTCGACTCTTTTTGAGAGATTTCGGAAGCTGCAAAGGCGAGGGCATCTGATATCACAGTCCAGAACCCCTATCGGGGTATAACCCGCGAGTTCGCGAGAAAATGAGCTCTGTTGAGAGGCAGTCGATGAATCACTCCCAAAGTTCGAGGCCTTTCGAATTTCTTGCGGAGTACTCGAAATCAATTATGGCGATACGCGACTAATTCACCCGGGCACTCCGCGGGCCATATCGCCCTGCGATGCTGGAGCTCGACTCCCGGATTATGGATCAAAGAGTCTCTCATCTGACCAATCATAATTTCTTTCATCGAATAAGCGGGAGGTGTTCTCCGTGCTCCATAGAGTAGAATTTCTCGGTCTCCATGAGCAGCTTGAGCGACGAAGTCCGATATCTCGTGGCTCGTACGTGAGCTCCTGCTGGAACCCCCAGGATGAAAAGATAACTATTCCGAGTCGTCCAGACACGAGCCTCTCCGAGGAGTTTTCACGATCTTGCATCTCTGAGCCTCAATCCGGGTCGGAGTAATTTTGATCCATGAACATCATCGGAACTCGGAACGGCCCGCTCTATCAGGACTCCTGTAAGTGGACACTGCTCGAAGGAGGCACGCCGGTCTGATGCGATAAGGTCAAGATAGGTATCTCGAACCGGTAAAATTCGTGATGCTCGTCCATTCGGAACGATAGCGGTAATCTCCGCGAGCGACTTCCCCGGACCGCTTTCCACGTCACCGGACTATTGTGCTCACATTTCGGAAAAATACGAGCGAGACGGGTCTCCGTTTATAAGAGGATCTGGTCGGGCTCACCAATTGCTCGAGAGATGGGCCTATCCGGCGGAGTTTCATAAGGGTAACTATCCCGATACCGCGATCGTGCTCAATCTCAACTTTCCAGCGACAAGCGACGCCGACCATCTTCTCGAATCGATTCGGTCCATCGAGAACATATCTCCACTAGCTTTGCTCAGTCTTCCTAGTACGCATATTTTCCTCGAATGAAACTCCCTAACGATATATTCGCGAATAAGTTCTCTGTCCATGAAGATTTCTGCAAATCATGACAAAACTCGTCTCGGTGCTACGATCACGAATGAGGCCATTTTGTATTAAGAGTTGTTTCGCCGTTGCAGATGCGTGGCATTCTTCTCGAGCGGCTGTGTGAGCGGGTGAGGTGCTCTGATGCCACCGCCGCTGCGGATTGCGACGTTCTACTCGATCACGCATTTTGCGGGCACAAAAAACTCCGATATCCCAGAGCATAAAAGCGAGTATCTACTCGATGAGCTTCGACAGGAAAATTATTTGAGTCATTCCATTCGAAGGCGATCTCAGTCGATACTGAGAAGTCTAGCCGAGATAGCCAGATCTCCTCCCAAAGTCGGTATTAGTTGTGAGCATGTTTGATTGGAGCACGCTTCCCGGGGTGAATTTTTCCTCTACTGTTTGTGAGCGATAGTTTTCTGCTGCGGATTTCGATCGAAAGGTTCTTCGCTGGCAGCCAGATAGAGCGTTTGCTAGGTCATGTGGAGGCCTCTCAACCCATGTGGCGTAGAGGCGTGCCTAGCAGCCCGTTCGTTCACCACACGGCCACTCAAGCAAGCAGCCGTGGACGTAGCAGCATGGCGGCGGCTGCAACGTTCAGCTATCTCGGGTGTGCGCTGAGAGAGCTGCTGGAACGCCGCCATCGTCGGTAGAAGGTTCCTCATAGTCAACAGCTAAGCGTCGCAGATTCCGACGATGCTTCCTCGCTGCTTTGGCTGCTCCCTTCGCCATAGTAGATCGCTGCTAGAGAACCTGGAGGGGAGCGAACTGGATAAGAAGAGGGAAGGATGACGGCATCACGTCGTTGTTATTGTCTGGCTACAAGCCCGATGCCTGCAATTTGAGAGGCCCACACTTGGTATCGGACAGACAGACAGCCGGCAGCTCGGTCGGCCGGCAGCCTTCCCGCTGTCAGTGCTGCTACCGGTGCCAATGATGCTTTGGGAGCAAACGTCGCGGCGCTCTTTCGGAGTCAGCAGCGGCGGTCAGTACCAATAGCGGCATGAATGTCCAATGATTGAGAGAAAGAGTGAATACTTGAGCTGACTCGCGATGGATCAAGAAGGGCGCGTATTGCCCTGTAGTCCGCTCTACCTGGAATCGGCGAAAGCCGCACCACCAGATCGTAGGGAATCAGAACTCAGTCGGGATATGCTTGGTCGGGGACGCAGATGCGAAGATGAGCTGATGAGACTGATGAGCCACAACGACAATGCTCAGAGGCTCGGGTCGCGTCGCATTTCATTATCATATGTGCGCAGACTTTATAATATCGGTGATCGGGAGCACGCTCATGCAGTACTCCGGCTATCTCATAAGCGTCGGGAGTCCGCGATGCGATGAAGATTGAAACTGACTCCGATCACTTCGATCAGATAAGACCCCCGGGATGTATTCTTACTGCTACTTCTTAGAAGCCAACATCCTGAATTTCTAGAGAGCTTCGCAATCTGGTATTTTTGACAGCAATCATCGAGAGCTCCGGCATGGGGAGAAGACAGACTTATATTTCCTAAAGGAGCGATAGTTGTAGGAGAAACTCGAGTTTGACTTTCGAATCTCAAAATTATTCGAGGAGGTTTGCGGACGAGAGCGTGCTTGCGTGTCGCAACCCTCCGCCGGCAGCTTCGAGTCGTTGGAGCAGAAACCTCCAGACCATTTAGCGGGTCCCAGTCTCTCACAAACGTCTTGAGAGGCGAACGCGTTGTGAGAACCGTGTTCTCCGAGAAAACTCGCCGCGACACCGGTCGTCAACGCTGCAAGAGCTCAGTCAGATAGATGAAACTTTTAGCTAGGGACATTCCGCGAAATTCGATGCCGGGGAGCCCTGGTTGCTAAGAGTTTCAGAGACTTCCATGAAGACTTTCCCATGGAATCATCCAGCTCTTTCGGAGGTCAATTGGGTCCACGGTTGAATCGACCGCTCGATTCGAAATGCTCTGAATCCGCGTTTCTCAAACTAGGGCGACGCGTCTCCACTAGTCCTCCGACGGGGAGCACTCCAATCGATTCTGGAATACCCTAACTCGGAATAAGAAAGAGGTTAGACAACAACGCGTATCCTCTGATATGTGGACACCCCGTAGGAGCTCGACAGGACACATGTTCTTCTCGGAAGAAGGTTCTCAATTAAGACGGGGTGATGGCTCGAGGCCTTTAATTCTGACGGCAAGCCCCCCCCTTTTCACGACCCAAATCCGAAGTTAAGAAGAATTCTGACTCGTATGGGAAGACGGATATGGGGAAAAACTTCACAGCCTGGACAACAGAGGCTCGTTGCCCGCGTTGGTGTATAGATAGTAAGGGCGGGGGAGCCTCGCGATGGCTTCTGCCTCCTCTTTGCGGGGTATCGATATCACATTAGGGAATGACATGCGGCAAGCCTAGACCAAGGGGTTATTCCGAGGAACAGGCATTCCACGGCAAGGTTTGAACGGTCCGAGCGTAAGGGAGCGACACGGTCTCACTGATATTTCTCTTAAGTCCAACGTATCAAGAAGCCGTTTCTGGAAATATTCTTTATCCCGAACGAAATAATAAAGTGTTCTCTGACATCGGTGAGAGTGACGCAATGCGCATGTTTTGAGCTCGCCCAACGACGGATCCGAATGCGGAAGGATTGGGATTCCAGCGTATTCTTATGCCTGCAATTGCCCACCGACCCCGCGCCCCGGATAACATCTGTATCTGGGTGTCGAGAACTCCGAGGTAAACAGGTTTCGTTGGCGTGAATACCGGGGACTCGATGTGTAGCATCGTATGTATACCGATCTCATGTCAAGGAACTCCCACGGACAGTCTTTCCAATGGTCTGTCGCAAGCCACTGCAGGCGGCGATCAATGGTCTCTCCAAGAGCACCTCATATCTTGTGATCGAGACATTCCGAGTTTCCCCGTCCGGAGAAGTCTCATAAAAGCCGTATGCTCGTTTTGGGCTCAAAATAAGCGGTACGAAGTACGGAGTCGGCAACTCAACCACGCTGAGCCGATCGTCATTCCAAATCATCTGCAGCGTCCTCCAGCCATGAAAAATATTTTTGAGAGAGCCGATCTGTTTCACCCCGCAGCTTCGAAATCGACCCCATCAGCCGGAGTGATGTGTTTATGCTTCTCTCATTTAGGGCGAGCCGAAGTTTTCCGAGTAGCGCGCCTACTCCGTTCTAGCACGAAGGCGATGAAGATGAGCTTTCTGTCGAGCACGTATCGCGCCTGTGGAACTAGAGGACTCCGATGATTATCAGATTATAATCATCGAGTAGGATTCAAGTGATACGTCCGAGACGAATTAGAGGTCTCATAATGATAATTGAGTTCACTCACAATATGTTTGCGTCGAGAGATCATGCGCCGACCTGATTGGAAGAAAGCAGTCTACGCTTCGTCCTCTACACGGGCCCTTCTACCGTATACCTCCAGATAATTTGGGTCCTCTTCGCCAAATTCGTAAGATGTTGCGATGACCAGACCCGCAACGGTCGCCGTGTCACCGGGACGTTCTGAAGTTACAGCAAGAGCGATCTCCGAGATCAGAAGCGGCTTAGAATTCCGAGAGCTGTTCCCTCTCGAATTCAGCCCCTATGCTTTCATAACCACAACCATATTTGGAACAGAGCTCCAACTCAAAATCATGTATCGGATGGCTCTGCGAGAAAGAAGATCTGCGACTATTGGCCGAAATCCGGTCTCCCATAACTAAGCAGAGCGGGCCATGTGAGATGGAATTCGTGATGTGCAACCCTCATTGTTACCCGAGACCATTCCGTCTCGAATCCTGTTTCGCTCCTCCGGATTTTTGATGATTTCCGAGCGGCTTGGAGCCAAGCTATTGGGTGTGTACTATACACAAGTCCTACGTACAGGATGATACAATCGGCTCCCACGGGAGCGAGGATGGTGTAAAGGAACAATTCTGATGAAAGGACTTGATGCGCCGAGAGAGTTCCTCGCGAACGGAGCTCTCCTCTCCGAATCGCTCCATGAGCATTCCACGTGAAATCGACTCTCATAGGAATTCCTCAAGACACTGCGTGGCTCGAGGCCGGAGGCCCAACGGACCGGAGCAGACTTGGCCGAACCCCGGCCGGATGAGCAGTATGGACTCCTCGAGTGTTCGCGCATCCAAAATAGGAGCCGTTTAACTCTCTTCTTTGGATAGTTCCCGAGTCTGCCACCGGAACTCCGTGGATCGATTTCACTCGGATATCCAGATGAGTCTCGACATACTCCCGGCCGTTGCAATCGACCTATGACGTCTCTCGACTGCCTGGATGCCGAAACAGGATTATTATGCATGATTCATCCATATGATACCACGATGAATTATGACGAGGATCCTTCTTGAAACGGGCGGTGTCTGTTCGCTGCAGCATTGAATCTGACTTCTCTCGCCATCGTGAAACCGCATCGTTCGGTCTCATCGATTGTGGTGGATAGTCCGCGATGCGGGTCGCAGTCCATGTAAGGTCTCCAAGTAGAATGATTAGCGCTGCGCAGCGCGAAAATCCAATGATTGTGGAGCGCCTCGAGCGAGTGACCATCGAGATCGGTAGAGGGCCGAATTAGCGCCTCTGGGGTCGGACATCAAAGAAAATTGCGCCTGGAATCAGCCTGAGCTTGATCGGAGCGCCGCGGAGACGGCGATCTGGGAACTGGTCTCGGGATGTCGAGGGAGTGAGTTCAGAATGGTGGGATGCGTTTTCCGCTGAAGAGGACCCCGCTGATGAGCTTCGCTGGCGCGGCGATGAATTCGTTGTGGCGCGCGGAATGAAACCCAGCTATGCATTGCACTCTCCAAACATTCGGCCCCCATGATAGGGGTAATCACGAGTTTCGCGACTGCTGCTAATTTCGATACGACCTCGAGGGGAGGGGATAGCGACCGAAATCTGAGTCGGCATGCAGTGCTCGAAGCGCATCTCATGAGCTCTCGTTCAGCGCTGCGGAGGAATGTTGTCATGACTCATAACTCATAACTCTCTCCGATTTCAACTTATATCGCTCAGATCAGAGTCTTAGCGGGGGTGGGGGACTCTTCCCCTACGCCATATCGCTCGGACCACTGGATGGACTGCGAGATGAGGCTGTCTCCGAAAGAGGAGCTGCTGGAGGGTGTTCCTTGACTTCGTGTACTCAAGTCAGTGAGTGAGCAACTCGAGCATTCACTGTCTCATTCGAGTGCAACGGCCTCGGGTTCTGAATTCGCCGGCTCACATACTAGACTTTTCCCGTCCTCTTGGCGCGCGACTCTCTTAGGCGCACTGATGCAAGTAAGGTCGCCGGTGACATCTTGCGATCATCATTTTTCGAGAAAAACAGTTCTCCACTCGCTCGGCCTCCTTCAGCGGATTGCGGAGTGCTGATTTCCCAAGGAAGCATCCCGGAGCTTTTTGAGATACACAATGAGCAATCGAATCCGCCTGTTAAGGAGAAGATCTGGCACGGCAAAACGGGGGAGCTCGACAGTACACCATTGATGGCACAGAGCTCCCTACTTTTAAAGGATACGCAAAACATTTTCGGAATGTTAAAGTGTACAATTTTATTCGTTCCTCTCCCGCTTCTATCTTTCGATATTTCAGATATTTGTCAGCAAGACTATTGCACAGGTTTTCAATCCACTCGAGAAAATGGCGAGAATTCCCTTTCCCGACTGACGAGACTCGGAAAAATAAATAGGGTTTTAATCTACAAACGTGGCTAAAGACAATCCGCGGAACTGCTCAACCCCCTACAGTGTTCGCAGCTCGGGGAGCCTTCTCCCCCCGGGAAATGAGGGAAGGGAAATCTCAAACAAGACAAACCAGTCTCTGGAATGTTGCGCTCATATTTCAGGGTGCAAGAGGGGAAAGATCTAAGTTGCTCGTTTGAACGCTCGTATTGACTTGAATTCGCGCAAGCCTCCCAATGCGCGATCTCTGGACTTCTTCAGAAGTCCATTCCTCGTCTCCGGGCTGCTCTGGTACATCTCCGAGTAATCATTGAGGATTCCGAGGAATCTCCGCTTGAGGATTAAAAAGAAACTATTTGCAGTTTGCAGCTAATTTTGGTCCCGATAATCTGTGAGGCTCAATGACGCAGGAGCTTGAATGTTTCTCAAATTATCTAAGCTTCGATTGTCCGGGCGGTGAGAGCAGTCGAGTAAAAAATAAGCGCCCCATGAAGGATAGATAGAATTTCGACCCTGGACACATTCCTTCGGAAATATTCTTGTGAACACTCTCTCAACAGAGCCCGTCTCGTGGAAATTCATGCTCATCTCCGTAATTGCAGCGAATTCTCCCGACCCTTCAGCTGGCGATTGATTCAGGCGGAGATTCCGATATGAAGCAGGCTCTCCGCATGAGCGACCGAAACTGAGAAGCAACATATATTCACTTATTTGAGCAAAAATGTGAATTCCACGGCTGGAATTCTCTGTCTCAAGATCGAATCGGGCAGGACGCACTCACAGAATGAGAGCCAAGTTAAAATTTTCCCATCCGGCGGTGGGTGGTCCGCCGGGTCTTGTCCCGTCGCGAGGCGAGAAAACATTCCCCATGTCCCTGCGGTATTCTGGTGAGTCAAAAGGGTGGACTCTGCGGTAAACATGGCGATACAAGCCGGAAGCATACCGACTCAATGACCTTACTCGTAGGCTAGAAATTTCATTTGTGCTTTCTGTGATGAACACAGACTCCCGACAGGAAGTGAGAATGAGTTCACAGTCGGAAGTGAGAGTGTCTTTCCCCTCAGCCTCTCAGATGCGGAGGTTCAGCCATTCTCCCGCGACCGAATCCCGCGTCGTCCCGGTCAAATGCGGCTCGGGCATTCGATCGATCGCAGAATCGCTCCGAACTGCTACGCAAAATATATTCAAAAATGATCGTATCCCGTATCTCTCGCGAGAATATTTGCAGAAATATTTGATTCCGTCTCATGGTCAATATACAGAGCTCGTCGGTTTCGCCCACGATCAGCTGGGATATTTACAGATGCGTTATCGAGGTACGACTTGATGAATTGTATGGACACCATTAGAGCATCACGATCTCGGGGGTGTTGACTGTCTCATAGTCTGGCTCCTGGAGCATGTGCGAGTTCACAGTGACCAGGGTCCGTGTTGGCCTCCCATTCATGCGAACTTGTACATGTCCATTCGAGACAGCGTTATTGGGCTTCTTCACAGTCTCGTATCCCGGATCAGAGCTGAGACTGTCCTCCCGTCGGGGCTTGCCTCGCGCTCTGTCGTAATGAAGCTCCGAATCTTCTTTCGGACCGACACGTTCGTAGCACGGGTCTGCTTCGACGTCAGAGGAGTCGTCCCTCGGGAGACGAACCGTTTCGTACCGAGGCTCGTTGATTATGCTGTCACCGCGAGGTATCCTGTCACCGAGAGAAAATCAGTCGATCAGTCGGATCCAAGTTGGAACCACAATTAATTTGGGACAACTACTATCCGTCGTATTCCGTAACGATACCCCATTCATATTCGGGATCGATCAAATATCTCACCTTTCATAGTTTGGGTCTGTGACGTCAGACTCTCTCCGAGACACTCTCTCGTAGCCAGGATCGTTGTCGCTGCTATTGCTGAGGCCACCTAAAGCCTCATAGCAAGGATCCTCCTTGGAATTGAGCTGTTCGTAGTTGGGATCGATGTCGCTCGAAGCAGATCTGAGGAACGAATAATCCGGATCAGAGCGTTTTTGCACCATATCAATGGGGGCAAAGGACCCGACGAATAATCCCAGCTCGGCATCTCAAAAAAATCTGGACAGACTCGAGGTAGCGAACCGGCTGTAGCATGAAAATTATGGAGAATCCCATCGATTCGATCGGATTTCCATACCCTTTGAGCCTTTCGTATTTTGGTTCTTCATCAACTCCGTTGGCGCCTCCGACTATCTCATAGCAAGGATCGTCGTCGACATCCTCTCTGGATGCTCTCGAGCTTTTCCGCTTCAGCGACATCGGAGGCAACATCGAGCCGATGTGATTGTTGTTTTCGAATTTCGAGCTCATGTTCGCAGATTGTAGGTGATGAATGTTGTTCGGGGGCGGCGGAGGCGCCGGCAGTTGAGAGTGAGCGTGATTCGGAGGGGGCGAGGGTCTCTTAGACTTCTTGGCAACTTTCGCGTAAAGCTGATCTACGTCAGAAGCAACGCTATCACCACTGTGACCTGGAATTCCGGCGGAATGAGAGGAGCATCAGAAATGTGGGATGTCGGAGGTTGAGCTACATGTCAGATCGACACATCACAATCGAGTAGAAAGGTACTTAATCGAGCAGCTACTCTTTTGAAGTCCGACTCGAAGTCGGTTCTCTTACAAGAAGTTTCGTGCATTGAAATCGGTTTCCCATTACCTTCAGAGGATATTCTCCGCTGATGCTTCTGAGATAAATCAACCGTTGAATACAGGTTGTTCACGATGTTTATGTCCGAACCGATGGTGATGCTCGAGTTTTGCCCATTCGACACCATGCACAGCCCTCCATTGTTGGCGAAAATCGACGATGTGGACGCTAGAGAGGAGAGGAAACCAGTGAGACTTCATGGAATCAGGACTCTGTTCCGTGACTGCCGGGAGCGGAGTGCTTGACTCCCACTCGAAAAATAGTGGCTGCAGCTAATCTTTGGGAGTCGTCGAAAAGTTAAGATTATCTGCCATGAAAGTCCTCGTTGCCATGCGCTATCTTCTTCACAAGTGACCGCGATGGAGCGTGCGCTTTATTCACCTTGTCTGGAGTGAGCTTGTGCCACCGAGCGTAAGCTCTCGACCGTGGGGGGCGCTGGAGCTCCACCCATTGCACTTGTGCCGTCCACCACTGTCTGAACCGAAGCTGGACTTGGCGGGGAATCAACGGGCGGCGAGGTTATCCGTGAGGAAGCGTTCTGGAGAATTAAATAATTTACAGATCTCTTCGATGCTCGAACTCGTTGGTTCAGCTGGAGTTAGGTTCGGCAATAAGCTCCTGCTAATGACGTCGCTCTTCATCATCGAATGAGCGACATGAGCAGATACTCGAAGAATGGCAAAGGATCCATTTCTGGGAGGAGGTATTAATGCCCACTCGAGGAAGAACGTGATTGGCTACATCAGGACCGAAAACAGATCGAGCAGGCTCTACTGTCATTCCAAAGTGATGGGAAGGTCATAGAGAATGCAATTTGTACCTGGCGGGGTTCGATGCGTGCGTATGTAACGGACGAGTTGGCGCTCTCGATTTCGGCATACATCTCCTCGTCTTGTTGGACGACTGCGTAATATTGTTCGCCAGCCGAACGGGTCGAAGGACTTTGCACATTGTTTGTCGACGGCGGATTCTGTAAATGAGAGGGATTAGGGCTTCCGATTCAATGCCTGAGCATACGCTGCGGTAATTCTCTTTATCTCCAACCCGCGTCTCGCTGGGTCATGGCCTCCCAACGCCGCCGAACCCGGAGTAATTTCTCTGATGACTCCGCGTACCAAGAACGAGGACTTTCCGCAGCCGTCGAGATCGAATTCAGAGCTGTAGAAGCTTTTTCCAATTGAGAGGACTTGAGGACCCCGATCTGATAGAGTCGAAGCAACGTGATGCGTGACGGTGCGTGCCAGTCCATGAACTAATTGCTGAGCACGAATCGCTCCGCACGCGAGTGGAACGTGCAGTTCCAGACAAACACATCACGTATACGAATTCTCATCACAGAAGTTCGCGTCGTAGCGGGACCCGGGAATCCCGCTGAGCTCCTTTGCGCCTGAGTTCTCAACGATGGGGTCCGTATTCCACACATGCCTCCGTCTCGTCCGCGGATGTCGTATATTCGGGCTGTCGTATGTGACCATGGCCGTCCATTTTTTACGTGGGCTCGTGAAAAGGTACTCACCTGACTAGAGTTGTGCTGCTCCAAGAGCAGTCGTTGAGCTTCTTCCCGTAGATTGGCCAACGGCTCCCGTACGGAAATGACGGTATAAGGAATGTCGCCTTGAGTCGCTACGACCGTTTCTACGGTGCCCGCAACTGGTCCCCCGACTCCCCCATCAGAGTCGATATCGGGAATTCCTGAAACAGCATCAAAGAGACTTGTCAGACGAAACCTTTTTCTCTCTTGCACGCTGTCTCGGGAATAGGAATATATTCCGATATCAGACAGAGACGCACAACCAGTGCGTGATCCGATCAAGGAGCGAGTGAGCAACAAGTGCGTATTATATGATACGCAATACGCAGCACGAGCTGAAGATACTCGCTGTCGACAGTATCAGGATTTGCATCCACGAAGGGACTTTCCGCGTCGATACGGAGATTAGCGGAGCGGAAACTCATGAGCTTTTTCTATTGGTCTCTCAGAGATTCGACGTGGAATCGAGATGAGGATCGAGCAAGGTCTCAGAAAAATTTGATCGACTGAAGCTGCCATCAAGGAGAAAGTGATGGAATCTGCCTTGTGATCGATCGTGTTACCTTCATTCCTGGCAAATTCTTCCCCCAAGGCAGGCGGCTGCGGTGTTGGTCCATGAGCTATCGATGAAGATACACCCGCTGGAACAGGTGGAGTTGACGGAGTCTGACTCAATGTTGGTCGGTGTCTCCCTCGAACGGGACCGTTGACCGAGGTCGGCAAACCTGCGGGCATGCTCTGCGGTCTCCCCGGCGGCGTGGGCAAAGCTCTGCAATAACAATAAAGTCAGCAAAGAGCTCTTCGCAGATTTCAGCTGGATACGGGAAAGCTATAGCTCCGTTCCCGAACTGCTCGGAAAATAGAAACGGGTTGCCGATTTAATGAGGGAGAATCCGAGCTCCTGGGGAAAATCTGAGAATCTTCAAGTCACCTGTCTGAGACATGAGGATGAGGTGAGTTCGAGTGAATCGGAGTCCCTTGTCCTGGTGGTACGGGTGACGAGGACTCCGGTGCGAAATGGTTACCAGATGATGACACTACCTGAACCCCGGTCATTACTTCTCCGTTCAGGGTCGCTGCCGTCACCTGCTGCAAACGAAGAAAACGGAAATTATAGTATGGGAGATCAAGTATCTTGTGAACGGAAGCTCTCAGCTCGGCTTTGAGAACTAAGGACAGCGGAGGTCTATGATAAGGAAGCTGCGATCCTCATTCCCCTTCCGCAAATGTTCCCGTTCATCTAGCGTCATGACTCGTTTCGATCGCAGTTGGACGCGTTGATATTCGATGGACGTTCAGTGTCCACGGTGGCGGAAACGCTTATATATCCGCAATACATTATAATATAATTCGATAATTTGTCGATACATTCGTTCGTCTGCTGCTGCGATCATCATTTGATTCCAATCAAACGGTCACGAGTCACGACGCCCCTCGGCTCGTCCTTTCAAAGATTCGCGGCTACCAAGCGCGAGAAGATTTGACAGTCCCAATCGAGCGGATCGTGATCGTTGCTCGTGAAGGGATTCGTCTTCATCAATCCTGAGGCCTTGGGAAGTGGCTCGGATACTTCACGGAACTCGAAGGTACCAAGCAGATCCAGCAGCCAGTTCATTCCGCGTCGCTCAGGAAATCTCTCAGGTCTGTGAGAGCTCACCTATAGCCCCGATATGATCAACCTAACAGCCAGGAGCGAAGCTCTCCGATGAGCCATCGCCATCGTTCAGTCGTCAGTGTGAGGGTGAGTGAATGAATCATACGGACGGGTTTGGGATGGAGCAATGCGGTAGTTTGCGGTATGATTAATTGTCGAGCTTTTTAGTTCAGTCGAGGGGGAGCAAAAACTGTCCAATGAATGAAGGAAAAAGCACCGGGGTATCCGCTCTAAGTGAGCCGGGATTCAGGTTCGTTTGCGGTTCGCTCGTGATTGTTCTGCTACGTTTTGTTTTCCGTGGCGGTAATTATCAATCAGAACGCCTCAGTCTCCCGCGGATTCCCACAGACACTTTGATATCGCAACACTGTAAGCAAATCAGCGGGCGGAGTTGCGGGCGAACAATCAGTAGGGAAAAACTATCCACAAAAAGAGGAAAGAAAAGCAACCGAAGAACTCGCCGGGATAAAAAGTGAGTAGAGCAGTCACTCCGTTCAGGGGCCGAACAAATACTCGCAGATCCAAACAGACAGTGCAACGGACGGACCGACAAGTCTATCTCGTGGCTGCTCGGTTAAGCCAGGCGAGAACACAGACCCAGGGTTCGTTTTCCAAAATGACTCCGCAATAACGATCAGTCCATTAGTTTGTGTGAGCGCGTGGTTTTCCTCCCACTGCAAGACAGGCAGGGGACGATCGACGGGGGCAGAATTTTTTGAGGAAATTGCTTCACACCAGCACCGCTCGTAAGAGCGAAACTTTGACATTGGAACTTGGAACCTTTCGGCTTCCACTCACTGCACCAGACGCCTAACCCGCTGGGAATGAGGCGCTCAGGCGAATCAATTACAGCCCAAAAATTTATGGGATGGGTAAAGTATGGAAACACCGCCTAATAATTAGTCTCCAACTGATGTTGTTTTCTGGAGAATCGAAAACGATCCAATGGCGTGGCCGACACAATTAACGGCTCGAGTTCCGACTGGGATCTCAACGAATTCCTGTCGCGCATCCCTCCTTCTCTCATATTCCCGAAGATTCTTGTCGCTCGGCGCGTGGAATTCTGCTCTTGAGATCATGTCGTCCGCAGGCCCATGAGATTATGAAGAAGGAATTCATTTCCTTCGGAAGTGAAAATCGCACGAACGACATACATAGACGACGCATCGTGAGTGAGTACGACGTTGCGCTCCATAAAACGAGGCTTCGAGCCGGAGACTATCGATGAGTGGGCTCTCTTTCACAATTCCGCAAAGATCTATCGACGCCGCCGTAAATCGAAGTTCCCAGCTCAGAGGCGAGGGTCGTGGCTTCGACGGGAAGAAGCGGGTAGAAAGTTTGGGATGAAGCAACGAGTCTCTGCGTACCTGCAGGACGACCTCGACGTCGAGCAACGAGCAAGGAAGGCAGCTCGGAGCTGAGTAAGCGAGAAGATCATCGAGCGACGCATTTCTCTCGAAACGGAGCTTATTCATTTCGACTCCAGATCGCTCATGCCGAGCAAAATCTGACCCCGATAATAATGAATCCTCCGAGAACAGATGTACGCGATCGGTGCGCTTGTTCTCATTGGGAAATATAGCAGACTCTCCCACGATTTGTGTTCCGGGTCATTTCGAGAGTCCGATCTTCCCGAATCCGCGGCCGTAAAATCCGTGCGCGGTACACCACAACCGCGTTCCGCGTCGTATTGCGGGACCTCGGCGAAAACTACCAATGGAGCTTCTCCCGGGAGCTCCGAAGGTCGTCCAAACAATACTGTGTCCTGGAAGGTTCCCCCTCTCCCTCGATTCGAGGATCGCGCTCGGGTCATTCCCGGCCCGACCGAGAGCGCCAAAGATCGTCCTCCAAATCTCAATATTTCCCTGACCGAACAATTAATTTCACTTCCGACTTCCTCTCTCGCTGTCGCTCTGATCCGCTTGGGAAAGAACCGAGGAGATTCTGGCTGTCGATTTCGGAATTGGCTCATTCTTCTTCAACGTCCTTCGACTCCGGAGTGGGTGATCTACGTCCAATTTCACACTGGCTTTACTCCGTCTCCCGATGTCGGCGCTTCTCAATTGGCACCGAGGACAGCTGGCTGCAACCGCGGCCGGGAAATTCTCTTTCATAGCATCAATCGCATGCCTCGACCACGCCTTCTTTAGACTACGCCGCGTGGTTGGGATAACTCGTCCGAATCTGAGGCTCAGCGATACACATGGAGATCGGATGATTGTATTCACGCAGGAAAAAGGACGCTGCTTCGGAAACTCAGACTTCCGTCTTCATTCGGGGAACGATACGTATCAAACGTGTATCGTGCAATCAGAAATCACGAAAGAAGCGAAATGAGAAATGCGAGCCCTGCTCTTGAAGAGCTCGACCATCCTGTGGGTCATGTCATGAGCTTGCACCTAGGTCAGCGATAGGTATCATAGCCTCGCTCGATATCCATCCTTTGATCTCCAGGAAGCACTTCGTCAGGATTGTGAGACGAGCCGACCGGGATTCCGTATTGAGGAAGGCGACCGTCAGCGGGTGCTCAACTTCTCTTGAGAATTTTACGAGCGCCTGAGATCGCTGCTGAAGGACATTCAACCCGCGGTTCTCAAAGCAGTAAAGCGTCTCGAGTCTCCTAGGTCCTAGGGACGGAAATCCGTATAGTGCGAAATTCGCCGGCGAGACTGATGCTCCTTTTACGAGAATGATATAAACGGTGAGTTAAATCTGCGTCGACGGCCAAACATGCGAGTCGTGAACTCTTCCCTCCTGAACCTCCTCTTCCCTTGAAGAGCGATCAAGACGAATATGGAACTCATTTGCCTCGTAACAGGTAAGTCCAGGAGAGACTAGGCAGATACTTCATCTATGATACCCCATCGATTCAACTTGCACAACATGAGCTCGTATCGGACTTTGATGATGCATTCGAAGCACTATGGGAGCGCGTTTCGTGCTCGTCTACTCGGAACCCCACCATCCGGACTCGAGTTAACTTTACAGCCAGGATTTCCCTCACGGATACTTGGAAAACAAGTACACTGGAGATCCGGCCGACCGTCAGAAGATGCAGAACTCGATCCTGACGAATGTCCTCAGCGCTCATCTACTTATGATCCGGAAGGTCTCCGGGGATCCACTCTCTCAAAGAGAACTATCGAAGAAAAGAGGATAGA